>NC_085137.1:217684943-217988140 GCF_035046485.1 Aedes albopictus
TCCGGGTTTTTGGAACAGGTTCACGTTGCTTTTTGTGCAGCGTCCCAAACCTTATGGAAAACTACTGAAAATGTTGTGTTTAAGAGCTGGATTACGTTGGGCTGATCGGTTTAAATTTGGTTGCAGAGCTACGACAATGATCTCTGGAATGCAAACAGAGAAATTTTACAAAACGAACTGAACTGAAGTTAGTCTTAATGAATCCCTCGAAGGAGTATGATAGGAATTCCTGAAGAAATCCCTGGAGTAATTTCAGGAAAAATCTTAAGAGCACCTCCAAGAGGAACCCCTAAAGCTACTCCGGGAGGACTCACGAAAAAAAAACTTTAGGAAATTCATGGATAACGAAGCACTAGAGTGACTCTAGGATTATAATGTGGATAATATTAATTTAGCTTTTTTTTTCTTTGAAAAAAAACTGTTCAAATTGATTGATTTGTCTTTATTATAGAGACTTTCAGCTCTTGGCTGGTTCGTCTCTAACTATTTAAAAAGTTTTTTAAATAGTGCACTCAACAATTCTATGAAAGAAAAATGGACTCGAAAATAAATGCTCAAATTCGGCAGAAATTTTTTTTTTCTGTATTAACGAGATTTTTAACCCTAGGCTAGTTCATCTCGGGACCCACGTTTTACTTCCCTTCCGAAGGAAGAACCCACATTTTGTGAGTATGTCGGGAGTGGGATTCGATCCCAGGTCCTCAGCGTGATAGTCAAGTGTTCTAACCACCAATCTAGAATCGTTCGTGAAAAAGATTGCTAATCGGTCTGAAAGTTATGACGGTTTAAAATTAAAAACAACGAGATTTTTATTTTAGACCACCTTATGGTCGAAACAAAAACAAATACGGGTCTTACTATTATTGGTACAGATCATTGCTACCAAATTTGAGCAAAATTGGCGCATTTTCATTTGCGAATCAATTCTTTTCCGTGGAACGAAATATGTCGTTATGTTGTTGAAACGAGTGTTAAGGTGAAGATTCCGCACTGAGGAAGTTATTAGGATTGTGATAGCCCCAAATTTATTCTTGGAATCAAAGTAGGTAGGAAAGCTCTTCCATTTGACTCGCCCGGATCACCTTCACTAAACTTGAGTGACTAAAGGACAATCTGAGCTGAACTCTCATGGGACATCAGAATGACACGCTTTTTAATGGCGCTTTAAGTGGCAACAGTCACCTGTTGCCTACCCGAAGTGCAGAGGGATGGAAAATTGGATAAGCATACAAGCTGTATTTAGTCAGTTTAAACGAAAACTTTCATCGATTTTCACAATCAGGTTCGTCACTTTTACATTGTGTGGTCTCTTCACGTACCACTACTGCAGTGGAGGCTTATGGTTATGCACAAAGTCCGGTTGATGTGAATCAAACCAATGGAGCCGCACGGTTTCCTATCGTGAGAGAATAAAAAAGTTTCTTCCGTGATATCATAAGTTAAGGGAAGGTGGGGTATTATGCACCCCCTAAACAAACGTGGTCAAATATCTAAGATTAGATCATTTTATGGGTGTCTTGCGTTTTGAAGGATAGTTTGCTACTCTAACTGAGCATGTGTACTAGCATTGTACTGTGTTGTTCACACATTCAAAAGTAGTTCAGCCTTTACGGTTTCACATTTCAGGCAAAGTACAGCTTTGCCACCGCAATGTTCTAAATGTTTTGGCGATAATACCCATGTCGGATTCACAGCTATCACATGCAAATGAATGAGCTTAAATACTGAATATTCGCCATGTGATAGCTTAGTCAGCAGTGACCAGTCAATGCTTTTACCAGCATGCTGCAATTCTACGTTGACAGATTTGTAAGATACTTCGCCACCCTTGGAGATGGCTCAGTACAATACAATTTGGTTTGACGACAAAATATTCCAGTATTGTTTATGTTGAGTGGCAACCCAGATATGAATCTGAAGCTTTACCCAACTCTACGATATCGGAATAACTGGCTCAGGGCCAATAAAGTCATTTGATGCTCCAGTGCGAGCTAACTCATCAGCCATTTCATTTTCAGCGCTGGAAGAATGGCCAGGTACTCATACAAGGTGAACAGCGTTTGCTGAATTCATCTCCTCGATTTGAGTTCGATAAGCGATAACTATCTTCGACCTAGAGTTGGCCGAAGCAAGTGCTTGTATAGCAGCCTGACTATCTGAACAGAAGTATATTACTTTGCCTATTACGTGCTGCTGAGTTGCTGATAGTACTCCGCACATAAGAGCAAAGATTTCGGCCTGAAAAACGGTGCAGTGTCTGCCAAGTGAGTAAGACTGATGCAGCTTTAGCTCACGAGAATAAACATCAGCACCTGCTCGACCTTCGAGAAAGAAACCATCAGTGTAGCATACGATGCCGTCTGAAATACTTCTTTCCAGATAACCATATGTCCACTCTTCTTGGGAAGGGAATTTCGTGGAAAATGTCCTATATGGAAAATTACAAGCAATTGTAAGATCACTTGGAGCAAGAACAATTTTGTCCCAATTCACCAAAAGTGGAAACAACGAGGTGTGTGTTGATGTGCGGTTCACAGGAGTTTCCTCTAGTTGACCGAGTACCCGTAGACGGTAAGTGCAAGAAAGTGCTTCTTGTAAGAGATGAATGTGTAGTGGGGCAACGTCAAAGATAACTTCGAGCGCTGCCGTGGGAGTTGAAGAGAACGCTCCAGACATCGACATTAACCACATCCTTTGGAGATGGCCTAACTTTGATTGGATCGTTCTCATTTTGCCCTTTTGCTACCAAAAAAGCCATCCATAGGCCAATATTGGCCGAACTACAGTTGTGTAAATCCATTTGATATACTTGGGTTTTAGACCCCAAGTAGTACCGAAGGTACTCGGCCCATATAGCCGAGGCGGTAAACGCACGGGTATTCAGCATGACCATGCTGAGGGTGACGGGTTCGATTCCCGGTCGGTCCAGGATCTTTTCGTAAAAGAAATTTCCTTGACTTCCTTGGGCATAGAGTATCTTCGTGCCTGCCACACGATATACGTATGCAAAATGGTCATTGGCAGAGGAAGCTCTCAGTTAATAACTGTGGAAGTGCTCATAGAACACTAAGCTAAGCTGAGAAGCAGGCTTTGTCCCAATGAGGACGTTACGCCAAGAAGAGAGAGAGAGAGAGTAGTACCAAAGGTTCGCCGGCATTGCCCGAAGGCCATACAAGATTTCTTGATTCTGAACTCAATATGAGGTGCCCAGGAAAGCTTGGAATCAAGAATGACTCTAACGTATTTTACCTGTTCAGTCACATCGATTTCAGAATCAAAGAGACGCAAAGGTCGAACGCCATTACGGTTTCACCTTTCCGTAAAAAGAGCAGTAGATGTTTTACTCGGATTAACCGAAAGGCCATATTGGCGACACCAATCCTCAACTACCTGAAGAGCGTTTTGCATCAGGTCGAAAAGGGTGCTGATGCACATACCGACTAACAATGTTAGGTAGTCGTCGGCAAAACCATAAGTAGGAAAACCACTATTATTGAGTTGCGTATCTGCTACGAGATTCCACAAAAGTGGTAATAAGACTCCCCCTTGGGGGCATCCACAAACACTCAATTTCCTAATCGCTGTTTTACGAAATATCGAGAAGAGACATCGATTTTTTAGCATTTGGTAAACCCAATTGGAAATCATTTAAGATATACCATGGAACCGTCAGAATTTCAATATGACATCGAAAGGCACGTTGTCAAATGCATCCAAGATATCTAAGAGAACACCCAAGCAGGATTTCTTTTGAGCGAATGCCTTCTCGATATAGTAAACAACTTTGTTTAAAAGAGACACAGTGGACTTACCAGATTGGTAAGCATATTGGTTCACATGAAGAGGCACGTTGGCCAGATGAACATCACGGATGTGATGACCGATGCGTTCTGAGCATTTAAGAAGAAAAGAAGTCAAACTGGTACGTTTGAAACTCTTTGCATCTTTAAATGACGCACGATCCACTTTCGGAATAAACTTTACAGTAATATCCCGCCAAGGTTTGTGAACATACCCTGTAGCAAAACTGTAAACAAGTAGTGTTTTCAAAACATGTTTGAAATAACACAGCGTAACAAAAAATAACTTTTTGTCTGTCTCAAGAGCAAACTTATGTGTCTCCGAAGGATTTTGGGCCGTTGAATCCGAATCCGGACTCAGATTTGCTCTAACACGTCACAATTTTGAGCTATACCTCAATTTATAGGGCAAAATATGCGATTTTAGGCTTTTTTGACTGCAAGCCATTAAGCAAGGAAATATTTTTTTAGGCAATCAAAAGGTTAATTGGTCAATTAACATCTAAATTAATGACTTATGCAAAATATTTCATTTTACCAAGTCGAATTTGATAGTTTTAAGCGATTTATGTTAGGTACGATATTTCCCATACAAGTCATCCTCCAAAAGTTGCATGCAAGTTTTCATACTAACATAAAATGCTTAAATCTATCAAATTTGATTAGGTAAAACGAAATATTTTGCATGAGTCGTTAATTTAGATGTTTTTTGACCAATTAACCTTTTGATTGCTTAAAAAAATTCCTTGCTTAATGGCTTGCAGTCAAAAAAGCCCAAAATCGCATATTTTGCCCTAAAAATTGAGGTATAGCTCAAAATTGTGACGTGTTAGAGCAAATCTGAGCCCGGATTCGGATATTGCGGCACAAAATCTTTCGGAGACACACTCCAGAAGATATCCCTTACGCATATAGCAGCAGATTCGGTAACGATAGTTGACATGCAAGTCTCGGCCAAATACGCAGTTTCTTACGGCTACCGTAGTGTCTCGTGATCGCAGACGGTGTACGAAACGAATTGCAGATTTAAAACAACGGTGAAGTCGATCTTTCAAGGCTGCACTTAGTCCCGGGGTATAGACAACATCACAGTACGTGAAATAGGGCCCTATTACGGCTTGCACTAGCTTACGGCGTGTTTCAGCAGGTAGTACCGAAGAGAACCTTCGAAAGGACCGCAGTGTCCCGTACACCTTTGCGATCACGCCGTTCACCTGGTTGCACCACTTGAGATGCTTATCCATATGGAGGCCGAGATTGATGACTCTGTCCATAGGTACGATTGTCTCATTGCCGAAGACGATGTTTGGGTGCGTTGTGACCGAGTTTTCATGAGTAAAGATGATAGCTTGCGTCTTCTTGGGGTTTGGAGCTAGGTTGTTGGCGGTGGCCCAGTGTTCGATTGTTGCCAGGTCGGCATTTATCTGGACTATCAGACGATCGATTTCTGCGATGGGTCCAGTCACATAAATTTGAAGGTCATCAGCGTACAGGTGGTAGTTGCAAAGAAGGGTATTTGGAAGGCTATTAATATATAGCGAGAAGAGTAGTGCACTCAAGCAGGCCTTGTGGTGTGCCATCTGTGAGGGCATGTTCGTCTGACAACACATTTCCAGCTTTAACAACTTGACTCCTACGGTTAAGGAACGAATCAAGAAGGTTACAGGCTGAAGTAGAGAGTCCGACCTCTCGTTCGAGCTTCCTCCTTAGTAGACGATGGTTAACACTGTTCAAGGCAACAGAAAAGTCAACCAATAACATAACCGTACAACAGTTATTATCAAGGATGGAAATCTAGTGATCATGATCAGATTTCGAATGTGTCGCGGTCGAACGGCATCGCGCGATCATAGCAACAACGATAACATTTTGTCGTCAAGCATTATAACAAACTTCGGTCCGAGAAGAATGATTCGCTCGGCATGTGCGGGCGCGATGCGATCGTTATCATGAAGTCGAAATGATAAATTAATGATTTAATTCACTTTTTGAGCATTCTTGGTGATTTAACTTCCAGATATGCTTATAAACGTATCATTTCGAATCATGAATGCGGCTTACGGGTGCATAAGTGGCAAACAATGTGATGAATAAAATTTATCATGACTTGTAACATGATCCGATAACGGGTCATCACGCGATAAAGCGTGCATCAGATGCTTTAATGGTTCGGTGATACGAGCATGATGTGAGGCGTCGGCATCATGCTACTGCAAGAACAAGGCTATCTTGGATTATTCGTATCCTGTATCATTTATCGCTTGAAGTGATTTTCTGCCATCCTTGGTTATTATCGAAACCTGCATAGATGTCATGCACCACCTTGGTCAGAGCGGTGGTCGTACTGTAGTGTTTCCTGTAACCGGACTGGTGTTTTGCGAGGAGAGAGGGGTCAGAAGCTTCGAGGTCGGAGATTTGATCCAAAGGATTTTCTCGAGGATTTTGGATGCCGCCGGGAGCACGCTGATCGGTCGAAAATCTTTTGCTTCGGTGGGGTTGGTTGATTTCGGGATAGGTGTGACCACTGCTTTTTTCCAACACTGAGGAAAGGTTTCAGCATCAATTATGGCGTTGAACAGGTGCACAAGCAACGGAAGAATGAACTGGGACAGCATTTTGATAAACGAAACAGGAATGTTGTCGCTTCCAGTGGCGTTACTGTGTATTTCCCACATCTTTTTAGACACAGTGTCGACATCAGTATGTCTGAAGTTAAGGCTCAAGCATCCGTCATCATTTTTCAGAAAATAAAAAGCAGTTTTCTCGTTGTAAATCAAAACATCGACCATGAACATATATTCACTGCATTCTATTCCTCATGTGGTGTACAGTGAATATATTTTAATAACAAATACTTTTGTTTTGAACGAAAAAACTGCTTTTAAATGTTTGATGATGACGATGGTTTCAATGACGAATTGTTCAACGTTAAACGTCGGATGAACATGGATTGATCGTTGGTAACGATCTTCCACTTCTTGATCAACGTAGGCGGCATGATCCGGAGACCGGAGAGAGTGGTGACCTTCGGCGAAGAACCGATTGAGCTGATTAGCATCAATGGTCTCGTTTTCTGACGTATTCTTAGACGGGTTGTGGACTCCTTCTCGTTTCAAGTTGTGCCAAAACTGTTTAGCTGGGAGGTCGCACGAGAAATGCTGCTTAGCGTACCTCTGCTTGGCATTAAAAATCAATGTCTTCACCTTGTCTCGTAGTCTTACATATTCATTCCACTGTGGGTCACTCCTGCTTCTGTTTGGGTTGCGGGAAAAGAGCGAATACGCGAGATTTCTAATTTTGATTGTTTGCTCAATTTCGGTCGTGATCCACGGTGTCCGTTTATCCCTGATGGTAATGGTTTTCTCAGGGGCATGCTGATCGAGAAAGCTTATTTATTGTATTTTGTAGGAAAAATATAAAAAAATCAGTTTTTATTTCTTCAAGATAAAATTTTGACCTGATTGTGAAATTCATGCCATTTTATTCTGCACATACCAATGCTCATCAACATTTGATCCACAATTCCCCACTTCAAGTGGCCTAACTTAATTCATATCGAAACCAGGATTATTTTTGGAATTATTAGCAGTTTTCCCTCACAGTAGTCGAAAATTAACAGTCATAAGGCTAACTCCTCATAATAAGCCTAAAATAAGATAGTTTTCATGGATAAAACACTGAAAACCATATAGATTATGGAACTATAGATGTGATTCTATTATCACAAATAAAAAACTTTTGAGTAGATTCAGTTTTATTTAAAAAATCGTTAGATATTTCACGCCATCAAAACACATCCAATGAATTTTGCTCAATGTGTGCAGAAAAAACTGGCACTATTTACAAATTCAGATCAATAGTTCATCTAAAAATATAAAAACAGCAAATTTTATATTTTTCCTACAAACAACTATAGATAAGCTTCAATTGCTTCTAACAACACTTTTTTCCAAGTGACACCGTTTTTGAGCAGCAGCCGGTTGAAAGTGTACCGATTCTAAAGTGCGCAGGCTTTAGTGTCCACTCAATCGATTCTGTAGTTCCAATACTCCTCGCCGAAGCCAGAGATTCATAACTACAAGAATCAGGTTCACCCGAAGATGTAATATCCACACATCCGGGGAAGTGTGTACTGAATAAACATTCCAAAACTTCCTCATCAGAGGAAGTGAAGCCGGCATTTGGCAAACGAAATTCGTTCATTCGGAAATCCTTTGCTTTTGCAAGGATTTTGTTCAACCGACTGAATTTTCTTAAACCGGAAACATTTATACAAAGTGTTTTACAGCTGGATCGTTCAGCAGACCACAGAGCTTTCTTGTAGGCTTTGTGAGCCGACCTGAAAGCCTTCGAAGGAGCCGAACGTCGGGGAAATATCCGCCATTGCGCTGTAGCTTCAAAGATGGTAATCTCCGATTATACTTCATAAAATGGAACAAAAACTTATCATTGTAGGGTAATTCGCTAATTGTTGAACACTACCCAAATGTTGAACAGTTTCTGAATATTTTATTATAAATCTTACTTAAGTAATTTTCATCCAACGTAAACGTATGATGTAGATGCATATACATGTGGATCACGATATTGCTCTAATTAAGTTACAAAATTATACATATTTTTCGTCAAAAAAATTGATTGAAAATTTTGTACTGCTGATGAAACGAAAACAGCACAATTCTTAAGATTAATTTTAAGAAATTGCTGTTACGAACTAAGCTTTCCGGGCAAATCGACCACAAATATCAAAGGCACACCATAGTTTCAAGAACTGGAAGGATGTCACTAACAGTTTAACATTGTTTAAAATCACATTTTCATTGTAATTTAATTTGAAAAAAATATTTTTCTTATCACACTATCATTATGCATCCATGATCCAATTGTTGAGCACTGGCATAACCTACGATGTTATCATGACTGCTAGATTTTTTTTTCAGTTTACCTAACCGTTCATTTCGTGGGATTTCAAAGGCGTTCCAGGGATGTTCTAGGGGTGTTCCAGTGGGCTTCAGAAAGATTCCAGTGGTTTTCAATGGGTTTCAAGAGCGTTTCAGAGGTGTTCAAGAGAAACTCAGAGTGTTATGGGGTCCCAGGAGTATTTCAAGGCGTTCCAGGAAGCTCAGGAGCAATCCAAGGGTTTTCAAGGGATTTCAGGGTCGTTCCATAGTCCACTGTTGGACCCACATCGGGTAACTGTCGTGTCTATGTTGGGTTTGGTGGCCAAAATAAAAACAGGTGAATGATAGGTTGATGTCGGATTATACGTCATCAATTACGAACAAAGCTTCAACCGTTCAACAATTGGCGAGAACCGTCCAACATTAGGATGAGCTAGCTTAAGGAAGCGTTCAACATTTGGGTTACAAACTTCCCATACAAATGTTCTATTTTCTCTTAGAAAATGGAATTTAAGGGAATACAAATTCAATGGGCAGTATAAGGGATAAGTAGATCTAGACGTTCACTGGATATTTTTCAACTAAAGTGGAATTATGCACGGAAAAACAAACGAAAACCAAAATGTCGGTACTAACCGTTCAACAATTGGCGAATTACCCTATATGCTCATTTGCAGTGCATATGCTGATTGTTTTTCAAACTCTTCTGTGCGATAGAAATCGAAATTACCATCTTCAAAATCGCGAGGCAAATTGTTAGAAAAAGAGGGAAGATAGAAAAATTAACACGTTGTCTCGTATCACCTTAATGGGTTGATTCCATATAATGAGCGCGCAATCGTTTGAATTCCGTTCGCTTTAAATTAAACAATTTTTCTAAATGTGGAAAATCATTGTTTATTTTCCATCGTTTATTTCAGTCATTCTTGGCCTCAACCAGTTTAATTTGACGTATAGTTTGCGTGGACCTGCATGAAACTTAATTTTTATGATGAAATAGCGTGAGGGCGTTTTGCCCCGGGGGTGAGTATACTATATTACCCCAAGTTACCCTAATGATGCAATGATGCGAAGAAAAAACGCAAATGCGTAGCACCTGGATTAGTGTAACTTAAAAGCGGAGCACCAAGAAGTGAGCTATACCGGGTGGCGTAGTCCGACGGTGCGGTGTGATGATAGAACAAATGTTCTGATTACGATTCTCTATTTCAGTCCAGAATAACTCCCGAACTGGAAAGTTTTCATTAATGTTACACTCATATTTGGCAGCACTGGCATAATTTACTGATAACGTTGTAAGACACAAAAGTACGAATCATAATGTGATTGATCTTACCAATACCGTTTCAGCAGTGATAGTGTGTAGTGTAAATTGATGTGCATACAATAGAATAAGAAATACCAACAGTAATTCAGCCACTTGATAACGAAGAACCGGAGAAACTTCCAAACCGCCGAAGAATCCATCTAAACGTGAAGAAAATATTTGTGTCCCGACGAGTTTTTGTGAACCGCGCAGCTCCCCCAATAAGGTGCCAATTATCTGGGCAAACCTCCGACAATATCATTAAACGTGAACCGGCATCACCGCCATCGACGTCGACGTCGCCTGCAATCTACACCGCTGCTCCCCCTTGGGCTGACTTTGTTTTGATAGTGTGCAAAACTTGTTGTCCCACTCCGATCACTGCCGTTGCCGCCGAACAGCGCCAGCGCCACCGGCTTACCGCCACAATACAACAATAAGTTCTCAACCTAATTGAGCCGAGTGCTCAACAACAGCAGCAGCAACCCAGAGACCCGGGACGGAATAGCGCACTCGAATAGGCGGTCACCAATAAAATATTGTTAAAAACAGCCCACCGATTTCAGTGCGTTTTTCACGCTCCTTCAAGTTACACGGCGAGGAGTGTCGGCTTTCGGGAAGTGGTACGTACAGAAGTTCTTTTCCGATTTTATTGTAGTAAATAGTGCTTTGAAGTAGTTGAAGTGTTTGGGCCCTGGATTAATTTGTCGTTTTCGACGTATAAAGCTATTACAAAGCTATTTTGGAGTTTGTTAGCTTCATAGTATAACAATTAAAGCATGAAGGGAAATATGAAGTGTAGTGTTGTTACTGGGGTATATTCCTGTTCGATTATCTGCATTTCTAGGTTGTTGGGAGGTGCGGGTTGACCTAGAATCGTAATTTATTGCACACGTGTAGCATCGGTGCGAAATGGTGCGAAACGGAAGTGAGACATATTTCTACAGTTTTGGGGTGGCTTGACGAGGGCAGGATGACAGGTTTAGTGAATCCGAGGAACATGTGCTTGATCGTTTTCATTTCTAAAGAGAGGTGATGTGGGTGCTCAATGCACTAGTGCCACTTGTATTGCAGCAATGTTATAGTGATGATGCGGGTTTGCGCAGTTTTGTGTTTTTTAATAGTGGCGGTATAGCGATGGCAAAAGATGGCGCGTGTCGAGCACATTTGCATGAATGCAAATGGGAAGAAATGAATACCCATCTCACGACATGCCGGGAAAGAGATGTACAATAGATCTATGTATATACAACGGCGAGGTTGCACCCGAGCGTGCTGATTGGGAAGGCATTGTTCGTGATCAAATGTTAATCGATGGAAATTGTGGAATCTGTAGACAATTATATAGAATTGGTGCAATCTGTACAAAGGTGCTAAACGTTCATGGGCATAGAATTACAGAGACAATTAAGGTTCATAATGGATTCTAAATAGGTCAACGGATTATTAGCTTCAAAGATAAAAACACCAATACCAATACTAAATTGACACGATTCGTAAATAAAAAGTTTTTTGTATGCTTTATGAGCGAGATATGGAGTCAACTTTACACTCCATAGTTATGTTCATATTTTTTTCGTTTGTTAGGTGAAGATAACTGCGTCCAAATTTTGGGATTATTGTGGTATGGCATGGCAGCAACATGTTTGTCATTGAGATATCTTGGAAGCCAACCACGTCCTTAGCTGCCGTAATTCTACAAAGTGACGTAAGCAACATTCCAGTTTTCGACGTCTTTTGGTATATATCTGGTGAAATGGTAAACATATGGCAAATTTGCTCTATAAGGATGCAAGAACTAGTCGTAATCTAGCGTCTATGGAAGACAAGTTTGAGAATAATTAAGTGTTTCAAGCATAATAACCAAAACTGTGTCGAAATTGCCAATGTCGCTTACGTCACTGCAGAAATACGGCAGTTAAGGAGTGTATCGGAAAGTAGTTGAAAATGTTCAGGATGCACTATATCGAAGCTGGGTTGGTCTTTTCATTTCGGTTCTTCTATAAAATCTTCACAATATTAAAATTAAGCTGTTAAATTTAGAACAGCTTGGAAAAATTTGGAAAATTTTTAGTATTATTGAAAATATGGTTAAATGAATACACCTCACAAAATAAAAATCTGCACAAAATGCAATTTTGTTAAGATTATTCAACATTTCAAAAATTTGTAGCGAATAAAATTTGTACGATAAAAAATCTGGAAAATTTTGATGCTTGTTAACAGTTATGTACACATAAGATATCATTTAACACTGACTTTCAAAATTCGTTTTTTTTTTCGATAGAAAAATCTTCTATATCTACAAAATGGTCCACTCCAAAAAACGTTTGTTTTTTGGTCAAACTTTGAAGTTCTGCTTTTAATATCTTAAAAGTTATGAGATTCTATTTTTTTTTTGCTCTAATTTACTCGTCCAATAATTAAAAACATACCCCATGCAAAAAAATGTGAATGTTTCATTTTATGTATTTTTTATATGCGTAAACATGATTTATAGAAGCATAGAAAAAAGGGGTTCCTCGAAAATGGCCTTTTTTCCATTTTTAAGAATTGTGCTTACAGTGCAGATTTTTCTTAAAAAAAATGATTTGCCTATATCATGGGGATTCTGGAGCTAATTATATTTGCACATAAAAGTTATCGATTTTCGAACATTATCGAACTTTTTTCAAAATTTCAATTTTTCAGAAGGTGTGCAAAAATTTTAAAACATGCGTTCAGTAATCTAGGTCAAAAACCCAGTTAAAAGAACATTTTTAGAAAATTATAAAAATCATTTCTTTTTCCAAGGATTTATACAGTATCTCCAAAAATAAAATTACTTAAAAGTTGTACTAAACTATTTTTGAGGCTATTGTAAACATTTTCAACTACTTTACGATACACTCCTTAGGGTATTTTGTGAAGAACTAGCATAAGCTAAAATTCGCGAAAATAAAATGATTTTAAAAAAATCCTTAAGGATAGAGTCTTGTACCATTTGGTCAGGTGTACCTATTTTGGGCACTTGCCGTTATAACTAAGTCAATTTCCAACCGATGGATTTGAAGTTTTGTATAGAGTTAGACACCGTACGTAACAGTCGTATGGTAACAGTCACAAAAATAGAACTGGCAACTCTTTCCCATTTTTTATAAAACTTTAACAATGTAAAATTGTTGTGTTAAACTGTTTTCAGTGGAAATTTCAGCCATTTTGGTTGAATATTTTCAAAGTTGGAGCAGTTTGAATTTCACTATACCAAAAACCACCTGTCAGATCAAATTTAATGAAATATGGACACAATACTTTAACAAATATACTTCCCGTACAAAAAAATAATCATTCAAATCTATTCGGTATTTTTGGCCCTACAGTTTTAAGTAATAAAAGTGATATTTTGAAAGCGTTTTTTGCTCAAGGTTCTCAATTGCTATGTCTTTTGTTTCGACACTTAACCGATTTAAATAAAAAAAAATATGGTATTAGCGGCACATAATTTACTAATCCTGGTAAAAAATCAGTTAGTTTAGCACACGCAATCAAAACTAAAACATTATTTTGATTGTCTCTCTTTTTTTGAGTCCAGTCTTTATAAACCTTCCTAGGATTCCTTTCGCTCCATGTATTCTTTTGGGAAATCTTTAATCAAAATCCTTTCAGAAAGTCTTCAACGGATCCCTTTCGAAAAATTGTTTAGAATATCTGCCATGGATTTCGTGAGCAATTGCACTATAATTTTTTAGAATAACTTCTAGATGATCATCTAAAAGTTTCTCCAAGAACTCATCTAGAAAACCTTCCAAGGTTTTTACAAGAAATTCTTCCATAAATTCCTTAAAATTTCCGTACGAGAATTCCTATAGACTGTTTCAGATATTATAAATACACTTTGTTTATGGAATTAAATAAACTGTTCTAATGATTTTTACCAACTTCTTTCATAGTATAGCATATTGTACTCTATATTTTTATATTTCCTTTTAATTGTCTTGATCAGTGTACGCAAAATATGCCAATGCAAGCAAAAAAATAGGCAACAAAGAAGGCACGGCAACAATGCTTTGTTTTTTCGTTAGCAGATAATGCTTTGTTACCGACATGCACCGCTTAGGACAAAGCGTTTGTTTTTCGGCGTGATCCGTTTTTCGTACCCTGTTCTTGGTTTTTTAAAAAACAGTCGAGTTCTCTAACAAATAACTAAATTGTTCAATTTTGCATTTGCACAAAGGTGGTTTTTATGATTTCAACATTATTTGTCACTAAATACCAAAAATTATCTAAATTTTTATTACATACGCTTTCTCAATAAGTTGTCTAAGGAATGCCTTGATCAAAATTTGGGAAAAATCGATAAAGGCATTTTCACAACAATTTTTCGGGGATCAAGTTTCTTATTTTTTAAGGTTTTCTACGGAACATTAGAACTACCACACAGTTTCTTACCTTTCCTGAACGCATTTAATCGGAACAAATTTATTTTTCAGCTCTTTCGATCCTTCAGATGGTAAAGCTTGTCATACCATAAAAACGAATGCAGTAAGCAGTAATTAAGACATTTGTTTGCTTAACGTTTGTTGCTACTGGTGTTGTTGAGAAATTTGAAACAAAAATTTTGTATTGAGAAGGCCTGTAATGGTGGTTCTTGATTAAATATTCCACTAAAAGTTAGTCTTACCAATCGAGAAATATCTTTTTTATTGTATTTGAAAATTAAATATTTTATCTGTGAGATTTTTTTCTACTAAGGACCGGTTCAGAAAGTATGGACGCGGTTAGAAATTACTGGCATTTCAAAACTATTGATGACTAGTTCTTTTTGAAAAATACATCCTGTTGGTCAACCTAATTTCTCAGCACTTGTATAGCGGTTTTTGCGATTCCAACAGTGTGTTTCAAAATACATGAACTATCAGCGGAACATCATTGAGAAAATGTGCACAAACGTTGTACAGAGTTTGAAAGGTCACTTAGGAAATGATCAAAATATGGTGGGAGTAAGTGACGAAATCGTACAAGCAGCAATCAGAAACCACGGTGGGGATAACACGTTTAAGCATAGGCAAAAATTGGGTAAAAAATAAAGATCCTGCTAACCCTTGTTTGGATAAACAAATAATGAAGGTGTTTGAGCACAAGAAAAAACCTTCTAACTAACACAGAGTGGGGTATGATCAGAAAAGTTAACATTTCAAATTCCAATGTTCATCGTGGCAAAGAACGTTTGAATTTTCGATCCTATTGTAAGCAGGAACAGCCAAAACGAAGCCCTAAACAAGAACCATCGATCAGGCCCAGACAATTGAAGACTAGGTGCGTCCATACTTTCTGGGGCAGTCTTTATGCCACATTTTTTGACCACTTTGTGCAACTTCAAATTTTAATCATCTAGTTTACAGAGCCCTAGTTTTTAACTTGTACCAGAAACATCAACAAAATTGGTATTATTTGCTTCGTTAGCATACTTACTATAAAAGCTAGAAGAAACTTTTTTGGATATTGTGCTCAAATTGAAATGGCAGTTAATTGTTAGTGTATTTATAATTTCTGAAACAGTCTATACAGAAAATCATCTTCAGATTTCTTCAGAAATGCTTTCAGCGATTACTTCAAAAAATCAAACGTTTACAATTTCTTCAGAAATATTTCCACGGGTTTCCCTAGAAAATCTTCCGCAGACTCCTTTAGGAATTCTTTAGAAGTTTTCTTCAGAAATTCTTCTAGAATCCAGGAATACATTTGTCCAAGGATTCCATCAAAAAATCTTCTATGGATTGCTTTCAAAATTTCTCCATGGATGTTTCCATAAGGAATCCTTCAGGTTTTTCTCATGGAATTTTTGATAATTTTACCATAAATTCTTCCAGGAATTCTTTAATGTAGATTACCATGAGTTCCTCCTGAAACTTCACCGGGGTTTACTTCAGGATTTATTTAGTGATTAGGGAAATCCTTCGAAGATTTGACTAGGAATTACTTTATAAATTTCTATAGTGGTTCAGAAATTATTTCAGAGATTTTTCCATTTTTTTTTTCGAAAAACTTCTTGAGATTCATTCAGAAATTCGTATAGGTAGGGTTAAAACACTAGATTTCGCTCCCCTAAAATTCTGCTCCAAACTTCGCCCCTTCATACATAAAAAATGGAATTTGTATGGAGAGGGCGAAGACTAGATCAGTGGCGAAGTCTAGCGCATTTATCCCATTTGTTCTGGAAATCCTCCAGAAATTTGTTCAGGAATTATTCTAAGGATTTCATTGAAAATTCTCTCCAGAATGTGTTCAATAGGTGAATGTGAACTTCGAACGATTTATCCAGAAAATCTGGCAGAAATTCTTCCAGAGATTCCTACAGGAGTTCATACACAGGTTCCTTCAAAATTTCCTCTTTCGGAGGTTAAAAATTAAAAGATTCTTTCAGAAATTCCCGCTTAGATTTCTTCTGATATTCCATTAAAGATTCTTTCAAAAATATCTTCAAAGACTTCTTCAGAGTTTAAGGGTTTTTTTCGGGAATTTCAGCGCGGGTGTCTTCAACTGTTGTTTCATAGAGTTGACCAGAATCATCGTTTTTTTTAAGAAAAATTCTACAGAATTCATCTAAGGGTTCCTTCAAGAATTTGAACGAACTAGGATTGCTAAAGAAATTCCTGTGATTCGTCCAGGGTTGTCTCTAAAAATGTCTTCATAAAGTTATCTAGAGATTAAAAAAAATCCCACCTTAATTCCTCTATCAATCGATTGATTGCAATCTCTCCAAGGACTCCTCCAGAAATCTTCCATTAATAAATGCTGCCAATTCTTTTTGAGACTCCTGAAGGTATTTATCCATGAATTCCTCTTATAATTCCTCTTGGAGTTTCTCCTGGGATTTCTTCCGGAATTCACCTTGGAGTTCTACTATTGATGGCCGCTGGTATTCCTGCAAAAGTTTCTCAGGAGATTTCAAAGAATTCACTTCACCAAGAAATACTTGCCGTGGTTCATCCTGAGATTTTTCCAAGGATTTCCTAAAGAATTCCTCTGGAAGTACAACTCTAGATAAGATTCCTCTAGCAATTCCTGCTGTAAACTTTTAAGGAGTTTCTTTAAGGGTTTGCTTTTACAATTCCCTCAGACTTTTGTGAGAATCGCACGAAAAATGTTGTGGTCGAGTCAACCATAAACCAAACAAAAAAATGGTGGAGTCACCTGGACCTTACAGTTGAGTTGTCAAAGGATGCAATTTCTTAGTGGAATGAAAAGGAACTGTACTTAATCCGATTCTCTTTTTACTTATGGTAGAATAGTGAAGTGGAATTGAAAAACACTCTCAATATATTTTTCTTGAAGTTACACAGAAAATAAAACTTTTCATGAAAAAAAAATGAATACAATAATCAAAAAAGACTCATTTTTTTCGCCAAAAAAAACGGTATCTAAAATAGGTTACCGCTATCTAATTACTTAGGACATCTCCAGGATGAGAGCTCCATACGAATACGGATTCCGGACAAACTGATTGCATGCACTCAAAATTTTCGACAGTTATTACCACGCGTCGAAATCGAACGCCGCTGCTCAACATCGAGCAGCTTCGTAACGTAGAAGTGGCTCAAGACTACGCGCAGCAGTTGGCAGTGGCCCTACCAACGGAAGAGCAGCTTGGCGCAGCTACACTTGAAGATGGCTGGAGGGACATCCGATCCGCCATAGGTAGTATGTACCTCGGCTACAGCACTAGGCTTCGTGACTCCGAATCACAGAACAACTGGTACGACGGCGAATGTGAACAGTTGAAAAACGAGAAGAATGCAGCATGGGCGAGAATGCTGCAATACCGTACGAGAGCGAATGAGGCACGTTATAGACAGGCGCGGAACAGGCAGAACTCAGTCTTCCGGATGAAGAAGCGCCAGCAGGAAGAACGCGAAGCTGTACCGTCTTTAGGGTGAAAATTCTACGAGAAGCTAACCGCTCGCGCAGAGGCTTTGTGCCACAAGCCAATATGTACCGAAACAATCACGGGAATTTTCTCACGAGCGAGCGCAAGGTGTTCGAGAGGTGGTAGTTGCATTTCAATGAGCATCTCAATGTTGCAAACACCGAAGGTGGTGTGATAACAGATCCAGAAATACATGCGATTTTCAGCCCTATCCTCCAAGAGATTGAGTAGTCGGGAAGTATTACCGGAGGAATGGATGGAAGGTATCGTGTGTACCACCTGCAAAAAGAGCGACAAGTTGGATTGCGGGAACTATCGCGCGATCGCACTACTGAGCGCTGCCTACAAGATACTCTCTCTCAAATTTTATGCTGTCGTCTATCACCGATTGCAAGAGAGTTAATGGGACAATATCAGGCTAGATTCATGGGTGAACGTGCTACAACGGACCAGATGTTCGCCATCCGCCAGGTGTTGCAGAAATGCCGCGAATACAACGTGCCCACACATCACCTGTTCATCGATTTCAAATCGCCGTATGATACAATTCTCGCGCGTACGGGCGTATCTACAATGATCGATTTCTCTTCTTCGATTTTCTCTTTGATCTTGATGAGTTCAGCTGCGATATCATCCTTACCAGTTGGTTTTGAGCTGGTGAATGGCATCCATAACTTCCCTCAGCATGGGAGTTGGATCATTTCGGTCCTCCGATGCACTAGCGTCGTCGTTTCCACCGCTGTCATGGGCTCTCGTGCGTACGTTCTCCACGCCGTTCAGGTGCTGATCGAAGTGATGCTTCCACCTTTCGGTCACCTCACGTCCGTCCGTCAAGAGGCCTCCGTTTTTATCTCTGAATGTTTCGGCTCGCGGCACGAAGTCGTTCGTTGCGGGATGCGTTGAGCTTCTGATAGAACTTCCGTGTTTCTTGGGAACGGCACAGCAGTTCCCTTTCTTCGAACTCCGCTTCTTCCAGGCGGCGCTTTTTCTCCCGAAAGAGGCGGGTCTGCTGTTTCCGCTTCTGTTTATAACGTTCCACGTTCTGTCGAGTCCCTTGCTGCAGCATTACCGCCCTCGCTGCGTTCTTCTCCTCCAAAACCGTTCTGCACTCTTCGTCGAACTATTCGTTCCGCCAATTCCGTTTCACGTACCCGATGGTGCTCTCGGCTGCGTCGTTGATGGCTGCTTTTACTGCTCTCCAGCAGTTCTAGAGGGACCACATCGAGCTCGCCCTCATCTGGCAACGCGGCCTCGAGATTCTGCGCATATGCTGAGGCGATATCCGGTTGTTTTAGTCACTCTAGGTTGTTCCGTGGCGGTCGCCGGTATGTACCGTACATTGTTGATGACGGATAGTTTTGGGCGCAATTCGACCATCACCAGATAGTGGTCGGAGTCGATGTTGGCGCCACGATAGGTCCTGACGTCGATAATGTCGGAGAAGTGCCGTCCGTCAATCAGAACGTGGTCGATTTGAGATTCTGTCTGCTGTGGTGATCTCCAGGTGTAACGATAAGGGAGGCTGTGTTGGCAAAAGGTGCTACGTATGGCAATGTTTTTGGAGGTGGCGAAATCAAAGAGTCGTAGGCCGTTTTCATTCGTCTGCTGGTGGGCGCTGAACTTACCAATCGTCGGTCTGAATTCCTACACCTGGTCTACCTGAGCATTCAAATCTCCTATGATGATCTTAACGTCGTGGCTTGGGCAGCGATTTTGCACGCGTTCGAGCTGCGCGTAAAACGCGTCCTTGTCATCATCAGTACTTCCGGAGTGCACGTTTATTATGCTGAAGTTGAAGAATCGGCCCTTGATCCTCAACCTGCACATTCTTTCGTCGATCGGCCACCAACCGATCACGCGCCTCTGCATATCACCCATCACGATGAAAGCTGTTCCCTGCTCGCGTGTGTTGCCGCAGCTCTGGTCGATGGTATGATTACCTCTAAACGTTCGCACTATGGATCCTGTCCAACACACTTCCTGCAGCGCTACGATGTCGAACCCGCGGTCCTTCAGTAGATCGGCGAGTATGCGGGTGCTCCCAATGAAGTTGAGAGATCGGCAGTTCCACGTACCCAAGTCCTTTTTGTTCGCTGGGGTCGTTGCCGTTGTTCTCGGTTCGTATTGCTGATTTTCCGTTACAATAATGGTTTTTTACGGCTGGCCTGACACCAACCCCCTACTTTCCGGAGGACCATAGTGCACAGTTGAGCTTAGAGTCCTTCCCTGGCACTCGGACGTAGATCAGCCGCCCCTAACATGGGGATCAGACGCTGTTGTGAGCCGCTCCTCCTGGAGAACAGACGCTCAGGTTTGCCGAAGCAAACCCCCCCTTCCCTGTCAGCCTACGACCAAAGGTCCCACCGGGGTTGGTTACGCGATCTTCCCTAAGGTTGCTCATAGTTTCCAGCCGATACCGCGAGGAGGTAGGGATAGGAGATGCTGGGCAGAGGCTAGTAGATCACAATGCAATGGGATATGAATTGCGCAGCATACCCAGCCTTTACCGTGTCTTCCTGCACCATCCGGTAATTGAACCCATCACCCTCGGAATGATCATGCTGAATACCCACGCCTTTACAGTTGTGGCTATAGTGGCCCCAACTATTGTATATTAAATGTTAAACTCAGAAAAAATTGTTTTATTATTTATGCCATTCGAAGTGATGTCATCCGTATTTCTAGGAGGCTTATGTGGAAACCAACCATGGCTGTTGATAACGCGATGCAAATTTGACTCATGAAGCAATGCATCAAACAAAATAAAAAAGCACTCAGAACGATCGCGATGCCACGCATGACCTGAATTGTCTACTCGGCGACCAAAGGTGCTAGTGTTCTACACGGGTTCGTCACAAATGGCAAACTCGATAGCGCCGAGGTGATAAAAAAAGCAAACGCGCCTTCGTCAAAGCGTGCCAGCCAATCAATCCTCGTGCGACAACTAACAGAAGGTATTTTGTGGTATACGCCCCAGCCAGTCGTCTTACTTCTCGAGGTTGACTGACTTGCGCTGGTTGACTGGCTGGGCTGGTGGTACACAAATTGGACGCTTTCGTAACACCTTCATTCATCGAAACAATTGAATCGCTGTGTCAACAGATGTTAATTCGATACCACATAAGCTATTATGTAGGAAAGTCATTCTCACTCTTATCTCGTCTACGCGTACAAACGGACCTCCAGCTATCAGGTTACGGTGTTCCAGTTTTGCCAGTTGATACCGGTCTTTTGGCAATCGGCAATTAGCATCGGTTTTATGACATGTGCGTTGTGAATCACAAAACTACTAATAGGTTGAGGGAAGCCATTTTTTTATGTTTCCAAGAATTGCGCCTCGATCACACCCCCTTTGGGTTGGTATAGCGAATAGACCATTCAACTCTAGATTTCGATGCGATCATAAATGTTTTATTTCTTTCAGAGATGATAAAGCAGTGTTCGAGTTGGTATTTTTTGCAGTTGCAACTGTGGGGCAGTCCCATGAGTGATACGAAGCAAACCAAAATATCAGCATCTAAAAGATTGGTCGACAACATATGCTGCTCCGGGTCTTATTCGCTGCTTTCAGTAGCGTAATAAGAGTGGTTCGATTATTCGATCCGAACCCTAAGACTAGCTACATTACATGTGTTTGCACAACACCAACAACAGTATTGGGAGGGTCATACTCTCCACCCTTGGTCAGTATCGTGAAGCGGACCTTTTAGAGTTCGTTTAGTGATCTGTCCAAGAATTTCGCAATAATTTTATTCTGGAGTTTTATTATTAATACCTCCGGAAGTTTTACTTCTTTAACCCCCTATGCACACCCGATCAAAAGCCCACAGCAAAGCTCCTGATTAGATCTCACAACGATCAGCTGTGTGCCAAACAACTTTATGATTCATTTTGTGAGCTAATCGAGCGCCTCGACGCGGTATCAATTTCAGCTTTGCGAATTGAGTTTAAACTCGTGGGTTTTCAATTTCCTTCGCATTTGATGGAAACGTTGTATCGCTGCGCTGGATTCGATGCAGCGCCAGTAGCCCCACGAACTGCCATAGCATAAAAACAAACAAACAAACAACCAATCGACTCGATTGGAGCCAATCAAGCACCGACCAAGAGTGGACCGAATCGGAGTGCAGCTGCGTTCTGGTTTGATCCCGATTACCATATCGGTAGAACAGCGACCGACGGACACCGGCGATGGGTGAGTGTCTCTATTGGTGCGACATGGACACTCGGTGACATAAAGTGGCGACGGCGCGATGTCGTCACGCCAAAAGATTGTGTCCACCTAATGAACTGAGCGGGAATCATGGGCGGCATCATTGGCGAATCGAGGCTGGTATGAACTTACCAGCATATAAAAAGCGAGCTATGCTCAATAGGGGGTATTAATCAAAAAGGCACACCGTTGAATAAAATTCAATTAGCAAAAAGTCGCAAATTGTAAACCACGGTTTAGCAGTAGATTAGGGTTATCTCAAAGCTGATACACTCGAATTGAATAACCAAATTATTCAAACAAAGGAAGCTCACAGAACCTTGGAACTTAACACATCCCGCAGTTGATGTAGGGTCTGGGACCATTTAGGCAGGAGCACCTATTTTGGGCACTTGCCGCTGTAGCTCAGTGAATTTTCAGCCAATTGACTTAATTTTTGGAATACGGTTAGATACGCACAGTACCTGGCCATGTACAAAATTCCGTATCAATTTGTTTGAAATTGACTGAGTTCTAGAAGCAAGTGCCCAAAATAGGTGCTCCTGCCCAAATGGTCCCAGACCCTAGGTCGTAGCGGCATAGTTCACATTGAGAAAACTTACCCTCTGTCCTACCACGGCTGCTGATCAGGATCTGCTCTCGAATTCTGTCGATCTCTATCAATGAATTATTTAACGCAATAAAACGTAACTGGTCATCTGAACTCGTGCCGTTCAACACGATACAGAATCACGCATAGTTCGAATTGCCTTTCTTACACGCAATCGAAGATGTCATTTGCGCTGAAACCCTATCTGAAGAGCGACCTACACTATTACGTACTTCCTTACAGCCATAGCTTGTTTGCGAATGTGTTATAGGAAGCAGCCACTTTTTGTTTGTTTAATGAATGCAGCATTTTATAGAAGGCGTTCGAAGCGGTACTTGCCATTCGAATCAATGAAGTTATCAGTTTTGAGCAAAACATTTCTGAGCCACTTGAAACTGACTTATAATTGATCGATTGTGGGGATGCCAGAATGTGATGTTTACACACAGATAGATTAAGACGACTGTTGCCTGAAGTGACACCTTTGAGGGCGCTATGGTGTAAGAGAGTGATTTACGAAAGCATGTCAAATCTCGATGCATCCAGACATGGTTAAACGACAGCAATTTGCTTGGATTAACGTCACCAGTTCTTAATCCATCCTTCCTCAGGTCAATTTAGCAATCACAACCAAAGCCTTGGTCAAAATATTAAATGTAATATATCCCATCGGGGGTCAATGAAGAAAATTTGACAAGGAACGATAACATCGATTGCAAGTTAGATTTGTTAGATTTAATATACTGCCCCCACTCGCATAACAGTCCCATTTGACTTTTCATCACTTTTGAGTTAACGTTATGAATAGTCATCATTTTTTATGTACTTCCAAAAACAACAATAAAAATTACGATTTTTTATGTCAATGTGTGAAAAAATACCAAGTTATGAGCGTCCCATATCAAAAGTACCCGCATAACAGTCTCATCATGGATTTTTGTGTTACGTAACACAAAACTGAACAACTTTGTAGTGACTGTAATATTTTTTACAGGTGTATATTGATGTGCAAAGCAATCTGTGAAAGTTTCGAGATGATCGAAATATTTTTCAAATTTTGGCGATTTTTCAAAGTTTTATATGGAAACAAGTTTTTAAATTTCAAATGCCGTTTTCTCAGTTCCTACTTTTTGCAAATGGGACTGTTATGCGAGTGGGGGCAGTATACCACAATTTAGCGTGGTTTAAAAAATCGTTTTTGCTCCACACCACTTATTCAATTCGTAACCATATTTTAAGCCTTCTCCCAAAAAATGAGCTGATTTGGTCGAAAATTGGGAGTGCACAAGCCCTTCGAAGTTTGTATGGGAATTACTATGGGAAAATGACGTTTATCATTCAATTGACCGTAGCATTTCCCTAAGTGCCCTAGAGTGTTAGTTGACCCTTGGTACTCCTAGGCTACTCTATCAACTACAACTTTACCGAAAACCACATTCAAATCGGACGCCTCATTAGTAGGCATGATTTATGTGTGCTATCTTTTGCTGGGAAGCTGAACGATCACTGTTGAAGTTTCTGCAGTTGGATAAAAATCGATAACTAATTAATGAGGCGTCCGATTTAAATGTGGTCTTCGATAAAGTTGTAGTTGATAGAGTAGCCTAGGAGTACCAAGGGTCAACTAACACTCTAGGGCACTTGGAGAAACGCTACGGTCAATTGTAAGTAAAACATCCTTATCCCATAGTAATTCCCATACAAACTTTAAAGGACTTGTGCACTCTCAATTTTCAACCAAATCAGCTCATTTTTTGAGAGAAGGCTTAGAATCTGGTTACGAATCGAATAAGCGGTGTGGAGCATAAACGATTTTTTGAACCACGCTAATACCACATACAATAAACTTTTCAGAACCCCTGAAGAAGACCAAAAGAGTGGTCGAAACGTTGGGTAAATAAAAAAATATCGTTTTTATTATTATTATTAATTTATTTTAACTGAAAAAATATCGTTTGATTACCTCGAGAGTTGAGACTACTTGGCCATTTCCGTAGCATAACTATCCCTTTCAGTCAAACCCTCCCAATCCATTCATGAGTAGATTCAACCACCTACAGCTCATTTCAGAAGCTGAATCTGTAAATATGGTACCTGAAAAACCTGTGCAGCTAGACCAAGTTTACAAGAAAGTCACGGAAAACCGCTCGAACTTTAATATTCAAAATCAATGTAATTGACTATCTGTGAAGAATGCCAATTGATAATCATGATGAATACCAATTAGCATTTTTCGAAGGTAGTCGCTGACACTTATCTTAAATATTAGAGATAAAGCGATTTTCCGTCACTTTTTTGTAGAACTGGTCTAGTCGCACAAGTTTTTCATGTGTCATATTTTCAGGTTCATCTTCTGAAATGAGCTGAAGGTGGTTAACTCTATCGAGGAACAAAAATCTGAATCTATTTGTGGAACAAAGCCTCTGTGCGAGCGATTCAACTTCTCTTAGAATTTCCGAGTGTCCTTAATGCGGTACAGCTCATCCATCGCTTCGCGATCTTGTTCTTCTTGCTGAAGCTTCTTCCTTCGAAAAACTAAGTTTTGCCTGTTCTGCGCCTTCCATTAGCGTGCGCAGGGGTAGGGGGTGGAAGATGTCCAAGAAAAATTGTGCGGATGTCGAAAGATGCGACTGCTCGAAGGTTAATAGCATCCCATGCACCCTATAGAGACTCATTGAATCAAATTTCCATCAAATGCAGCATTTTGACATCATGCAACATCTTCAAATTCCATGCAACATTTCAACATCTCATCTCATATATCATCTAAGAATTTGATATACATTCGAACTTTATATGCTCCATTTACCTGTTCCATGTTGACTTCCACACCACATTAAATTCTATGCACCATTTTTGCTATTGGTGCACCAAGAACCTAACCATACAATGTTGAGAATTACTGAATCATGGTGACACCTAATGCACCATTCTGATAAATTAATACGACATGCACTATACAAAGGACAAGGGATATACCACAATAGATCAAATATTGGTCGCAGTGGTTATGCCCCGAACAGGAAAAAAAAATGCACCATACTAACACATGCACTACCATGATATTCACAGAATTTCTAGGCATCCGTGCTGATCTCGCGCTCCATCTTTTAACCAATTAGTGTTGTCAGCACAACATTTTTCAGGACCACATTTGAATACCATACATTATTTTGGCATCTCGTATTCCAAAACTGTATTCCATGTACATGAATCATGGTGACTTCGGAACTGAATCATCTAGGGACGCTTTATGCCTATCTCATGCACTGTCAAT
This sequence comes from Aedes albopictus, assembly GCF_035046485.1. Classification (NCBI taxonomy): domain Eukaryota; kingdom Metazoa; phylum Arthropoda; class Insecta; order Diptera; family Culicidae; genus Aedes; species Aedes albopictus. The sequence continues at coordinate 217,710,936 of NC_085137.1, forward strand.
TAGGTATCTTATTCCATGTACCATCAAAGCCCTTCAAGCAGCATTTTAGCGTTTATCATATCATCTAGAAATCTAATGCACCATTATGGTGTAAGCATCACATTAAATACGTTATTTTGAATTACATATTGCGCATTTCCCACCCCACTGGACCCCTTTCGCAGTTAGCATAAGTGCGGGATCATGAATAAAACTGCGATATTGCATCGAATCGTGTCGATGTCATCTGCGCACTTATATTCATTTCAAAATGATGAATAAGTGCGCAGAAGGCACCGACACGTTTCAATGCAAAATCGCAGTTTTATCCACGATTCCGCACTTATGCCAAGTGCGAAAGGGGTCCAGTGGGGTGGGAAATGCGCAATACACCATTTTATAATTTAGTACCCCAAAACAACATTCCATTTACTTGGACTATGTTGACTTCTGCACCATATTTAATTTCATGCACCATTATAACAATTCGTGAACCTTACCTTGCACCATATTGATAACACTAGTTTGCACCATTTTTGAACTCGGTAAGCTGATGATCGTTTTTGGTGTAGAATCACGCCCTGAGTTCGAAAACGTGAAGGAAAAAAATTACAGTAGAGCGGAAATTTTTTCGACTTTCCATACAAGGTTGATGATTTGAAATCGATTTTTGTTCTATTTTTAAGCAAAGGCGCTCACTTCACACATCTCATTCTCCGTAATCAATGCTCCGATAGAGCTGAAATTTTTACTGTAACTCACCTACATATGATATGTCAAATAAACGTTTAGAAAGAAATTTTATATTGTTTTTTTCTTATTGAAAAAAATACATTTCTTCATATATTTTTGGAAATTTTGCTAAAATTTAAGGAGATCGTCCCCAAAACTCGCCAATATCTTGGATTTCATGAATCTGACGCAAAACCTCCATTCAGGTGATCGAATGGTATTATATTCAGCTTTTAATTTATGGAAAAAGATTTAAAATTGGTTGAACAAAGCGCAAGATATTTGAATTTTAAGAAATTCCATATTTTGAAAAGTTGTAAAACTCGATATTGAGCTAAAACTCAAAAACTGTTCTACTTTAAATTTTTTGAAGCACGGTTTCGAAATCAGCGCTAAATTATACTTCAAAAATGTTGGTCGTTAACAGAAGTTCACGACTTTCGTTTTATTTTGTAAACTAGTGTAATCAATGAATAACAGTGACAACTAATACTACACGCTAATATCGTTCTTCAAAGCTTTCCATGCACCATTTTATCAATCACTATAGCATCTAGGCATCTTATTTACCATTATGATGTGGTTCACATTTGAACTCCATACACTATTTTGGCATTTCGTATACAAAACAGCGTTATATGTACCTGGAACATGTTGACTTCCGCATCACATTGAGTTTACTGCATCATTTTTGCAATTCGTTCGGGATTTCTCGAGGAATCTCTAGATGAAGCTCTGCAAAATTCACGGAGGAAACCTTGAAGGAATCCTGAAGGAAGCACTTGAAAAGTCCTGGAGGAATCCCTGGAGAAATTCTTGGAGGAATTCCAGGAAGTTCTGCTGGAGAAATTCCCGCTAGATTTTCAGGAGGATATCCTGGAGGAAGTTCTAGAAGGTTTCCTGGAGGAATTCCAGAAGCAATTGCTGGAGAAATTCCTGGAGGACCTTCTGGAGGAATCCCTGGAGGCATCGCTAAAGGATGCTTGGAAGAATTCCTAGAGGAAGCTCTGGAAAACTACTGGAGAAATCCCCGGAGGAGTTTCTGGAGGAGTTTCTAGATGAATTTCTGTAGATTTTCCTTGAGGAAATCCTGAAGGAATCCCTGCAGAAATTTTTGCGGGAATCTCTACTGGTGGAATTACAGGAGGAATCCTAAAAAATACGTTAAAGGATTTCCTGAAATACTCCAAGGACGAATTCCTGGAGGAATTTCTGTAGGAATATTTGGAGGAATTTCTGGAGGAGTTCATTGACGAATCTCTGCATGAAATTCTGAAGGAATTCATGGAAGAATTCCTGGAGGAATCCGTGGAGTCATTTCCGGAGAAATTCCTGGGAGAGTTTCATGATGAATCCCTAGAGGCATTACTAACGGAATGCTTAGAAGAATTCCTGGAGGAAGCTCTGGAAAACTTCTGGAAGAATCCCAGGAGGAATTCCTGGAGAAATTTTTGGAGGAATTTCTGTAGAATATCCTGGAGTAAAAATCTTGAAGGAATTGCTGGAGAAATTCAGGTGGGACTTGTTGAGGAATTTCAGGAAGAATACCTGGAGGAATTTTTGGAAGAATTCTTGAAGGCATTTCTTAAGAAGTTCCTGCAGAATTTCCTGAATGAATCCGTGGAGGAATTCTTGAAGGAACTTCTGGAAGATTACCTGGAAAAAAATCTGGAGAAATTCAGGAAGAATTTCTGGAGGAATATTCAGATGAATTTCTGGAAGAATCCCTGGAGAAATTCCTTGCGGAACTTTTTGGGAAATCTTTGGAGGAATCCCTGGTGGATTTCACGGAAGAGTTTCAGAAGGAACCCGTGAAGGGTTTTTTTATGAATCCCTAGTGGTATTCCTGAAGAAATCCTTGGAAGAACTCCTGGAGGCATCCGTTGAGGAATTCCTGGAAAAATATGGAGGAATCCATGCAGACATTCCAGCAGAAAAATCTGGAAAATTTCTGGTAGTTGCCGGGGCCCGTGGCGCAGTGGCTACACGTTCGCTTCATAAGCGGATTGTCATGGGTTCGATCCCAGCCCCGGCACTTCGTCAGTTGCTTTTCCCCCCGAGAGCGGCTGACACTTGACCCTCTTCTGCGCTCTCGTAGCTCAAACGGACTCGGATAATTGGATATCGGCGAACGGCAACCCATAATGGACAACCCCCAATCGGACTGGAAAAGGAAAAACAGCCACACATCATTTCATCATCATGCTCATCATTCTACCAAGGACAGGGTAGAAAAGTGAAAGCAGCACAAATGCAAACCAGTTCGAATAAAAATATAATAGAATACATTTAGGCGCTGTAAAAAGTGTAAGTGTAGCTGCCAATTGCCCTAGGTTAAGTGGTTAAGAATAAAATATTCCTGGTAGACATCCTGGTGTAATCCCTGGAGGAATTTCAGGAGAAATTCGTGGGATCATTCCAAAACAAATTTCTGGAGGATTTTCAGGAGGAACCTCTGAAGAAATCCCTGGAGGCATTCCTAAAGCAATACTTGGAAGAATGCTTGGAGGAAGCTCTGAAAGATTCATGAAGACATTCCTGAAGGGCTGTCTATAAATTACGTAAGGTTTTATGGTTGGGGTTTGGGAAATCGAGAATCCCTAAAAGAATTTTTAGGGGAATCCCTAGAAAAATTCCTGGAGGAATCCGTGGAGAAATTCCTGGAGAAATCCGTGAACGAATTCCAGGAGGAATTCTTGAATGAACTTCCTGGAAGGATTTGTGTAGAAATTCTGGTAGGCATTCCAGTAGAAATTTTTGGAGGATTTTCAGGAAGAATCCCTTGTTGTATATCTGGAAGAATTTCGGGAGAAATCCGTGAAAGCATTCCTTGGACAAATTCCTGAAGGAATATGTGGAGGAATTCCTGGAGGAAGTACTGAAGTAATTCATTGAAAAACTCCTGGAGGAATCAGGGGAGGCATTCTTGTATAATTCCGTCGGGGGATTCCTTTAAGAATCGCTGGAGGCGTTCCTAAAGGAACTCTTGGAAGAACTCCTGGAGGAAGCTCTGGAAAATTCCTGGAGAAATCTCTGGTGGAATCCTTGAAGGAATACCTTAAAAATTCACAAATTTCCCAAATAGAGGAGAACGTGCCTCTGGAGCTGACCTACTGATACCTGAAGAAATTCGTGAAGAAATTACAGGATGAATCCCAGGAGAAATTTCAAGTGGGATCTCTGAAGGAATCCCTGGATGTGTTTCTAAAGGAAATTTTGGTAGACTTCCTGGAGGAATCCCCTGAGAACTTTCTTAGAGATACGACTGTGATAGTTGATTCGGGGTAATGGCTTCCAGTCTCTTTCAATTAAAAACGGATCCTTATGCTTTCATCCGACGTTTCGGACACATTTATTGTGCCTTCTGCTTTTGATCTGATGGGCAACAAACAAATTATGTTGGAGCATAAATCGTTGACAAAGGTGCCTATGCTGCAGGCCCTTAACGATGAAACGGAACATTGTTAGTAACCCAGACAGTCAGTAATCGTATAAGATGTTGCATAAGATGATAAAGTGGAGGTCAAATGCGTACATGCCTCTATTTAGGCGCATGTAAAATGTACGCATATCGCCTCCACTTTAACATCTTATGCAACATCTTATACGATCACTGGTTGACTGGGAAGTACACTACACAGACACAGCATAATACATAACATATAATTTGTTTGTTGTCCATCAGATCCCAAGAAGAAGGTACAATAAATGTGTCCGAAACGTCGGATGAAAACATAAGAATCCGTTTTTAATTGAAAGAGACTGGATGCCATTACCCCGAATCCCTGGAGAAATATCTGGAGAAATCATTGAAGAAATTCCTAGCACTACTCCTGGAGGATCTATAGGTTTCAACAAGGATTCCGATAGAAGTTTTCAATCTAGGAATTCCAATTTTATCTATTGAATTTTCTTTAATTCTGGGATGGCTATTTCTCCAAGATTTTTTTTGTTCCTAACAACATTCATATTTTTTGTAAGATTTTTTGATAACTAGCTGTTACTGCAAACTTTGTCTTGCAAAGGTTTGGTTATTTGACAGCTGCTCAGGTCTTTACAACACTACACTCTAAATCGGTTTTAAATATTTTGATCGAGGTAAATTTCTTCCCAGCTCGTAAAAAAGTGGTACCTACACTATTTTTACACTTTTTATATGGTTTTCATAACTTTTTCTAGATATAAACACAGCCACCATGAACCCCTAAGGTACACCGGGGCAAGTTGAAACGGATGGGGCAAGATGAAACAGCGGGTTAGCATGATGTTTTCTAATTATGATAAACAATTGATTTGCCATAACACATAATTTTTTATTCAAACAATCTTTTAGGGAAGGATAAATTTCCAAATTGTATTGACATCTATCTTAAAACTTCGCGTTTCATCTTGCCCCACCTGTTTCAACTTGCCCCGGTGTACCTTATATGTAGTGCCGTCCATCAATCAGAACGTGGTATATTTGCGATCCCGTCTGTTGTGTTGATCTTCAGGTGTAACAATAAGAAAGGTTGTGCTAGTAGAAGGTGCTGGGGATTTTTTTATTATTATCGTACAAATTGGGTCAAAGGGTCTCAGATTTTTATGAAACTTTTTTCACAGGCAGGGCTCATGGATATATGAACAAAAAAAAAAATAAAGAAAATTTAGGGTCGCCTATTTTCCCGGAAAATTCAGGTGGAAATTGTTTGTTTTCCCCTGACACTACTTACTTTGAAAAATTGTAACTCAAGATCGAAGCATCGCAAATACAAAGTTTTTTTTTTAGAAAATGAAAGCAAATCTTCTCAGAAATCCAAAAAAAATGAACTGGGAAAAGTTTTCCTTAAAATTTTTCACAGTTGAGAAAATTCGTGAAAAAAGCCGGAAAAACTATGCCCGAACTCGTGGAAAATTTTCTTTAAATATTTTTAAGAAAATTATTTTATAAGCTTAAATCGCTGATATTTATGGAATGCACTTTTTTTTCGTTTTTGAGTTATATCCAATTTTGTTGAAAAATATCCAAATGTGCCATATAAGTATTTTCTTTGAAAAATCATAACTTAAAAACGAAGCATCAAAGATACAAAGTTTTTTTTAGAAAGCATTTTTTCTTAGGAATCCAAAAAAATATGATCTGGAAAAAGTTTTCCACAAAATTTTACGCAGTTGAGAAAATTCTAAAAACAATCAGAAAAGTTATGCCCGAATTCGCGGAAAATTCTCAATCATTTTTCATAAGCTTTGATCGCTGATATTTTTGAAATGCACTTTTTTTCTTTCCTGAGTTATGGCCATTTTTGTGAAATATGACCATATCATATAGGTTTATACGGTCAGTTTTCACAAAATTGGCCATAGCTCAAGAACGAAAAAAACTGCATTCCAAAAATTTCTGCAATCAAAGCTTATAAAATTACCTTCTCAAACATATTTTATTTTGAAAATTTTCCGCAAGTTCGGGCATAGTTTTTCTAGTTTTTCTTTATGAATTTTCTCAAATGTGGAAAATTTTGTGGAAAACTTTTTCCACTTCATGTTTTTTTTTTATACCTGAGATTTTTTTTTCATTTTCATTAAAAAATTTTGGTTCTACGATGCTTCGTTCTTGAGTGATGATTTATCAAAGAAAAGGCTTATATGGCACATTTGGTCACTTTTCAACAAAATTGGCCATAACTCAAAAATGAAAAAAAAGTGCATTCCAAAAATTTCAGTGATTGAAGCTTATGAAGTAATCTTCTAAAAAATATTTTATTGAAAATTTTCCACGAGTTCGGGCATAGTTTTTCCGGCTTTTCTTTACGAATTTTCTCATCTGTGGAGATTTTTTTCATTTCATATTTTTTTTCGGATTCCTGAGAAAGTTTGCTTTCATTTTCTAAAAAAAAATTATGATTTTTCAAAGTAAGTAGTGTCAGGGGAAAATAAAAAAAACCACCTGAGTTTACCCGGAAAATAGGCGACCCTGAATTTTTCTCAATTTTTTTTGTTCATATATTCATGAGCCCCGCCTGTGGAAAAAGTTTCATGAAAATCTGAGATCCTTCGGCCCAAACCCGTACAGTAATAAAAAAAATCCCCCGCTACATATGCATGGAGGTAGTAATATCAATGTGGACCATTTTCGTTCGTCAGCTGCTGGGTGATGAACTTTTCGACTGTCTAAATTCCTTTTCTTGGCCTACTCGAGCTTTAAGGTCTCCTAGGATTATTTTGACGTCATAGCTTCCGCTGCCGTATATGCGTTAGAACTGCTCGTAGAATCTAATCATTCGATATATTTTAAGAATGGATATATTAAAAATCGTTCAGCGGCGAATCAATTACATTAGCACCTCGCAACTCTCTTTAAAGTCATGATCCATGATCGATTGCCACCAACTCTGCCAAGATGGTGCCTCGAGCCATCCCGTGTGTCACCATCAAACCATCATCGCATCGGACACGATCAACAGCTGGCAGTTTGAAATTGCACAACATGTAACAATATTTTTATTACATGCATTTTATTGCACCGCGTTTCCTGGCCGATCAATTCTTCGCTCGTTGACGCGGACCAATAATTAGACATTTATGAGCGAAACATGCGGCACAAAGGTTCTTTCAACGCACTACTGTCTGCGACAGAAGTCGTTCGTCGAAGTCGCTGACAGTTTGCTGCGCGTATTACGCATGAATACATCCGTTCGATCGATCGATCAGTCGGTCGATCGAAATGTGATATGCGCAGTCCCAGAGACCCACAGACTCATAGAGCCTCCGAGCGTACATGATTAGTAGTACATACATATTTAATTGATTACGATTATTTTATAATTGAGGAAAGAAAAAATAAACAGTGCACGTTATCGAGTGTCCGCAGCTGCTGAATCCGCTGTTTAATAAAGTGAATTGGGGAAAAATGATATTACTGTACTAGTATTAATTTTCCCAAATCGATCCATCAAGAATGCATGTAGTTACTGTCGCGTATTCTGAATATTCCATTATTGATATTTATTCTGGAAACTTTTCCCCGTCATACTCTATATTGCGAATATTTACAACATTTGCCAAAGAAGGGGCTCGACTAGGTTGCACCGACAGTCACGCATAAGACGGTGACGTTGGTCAAGTGTCAGGTGAAAAATCGATTGAAAAACTCCAACACGAGATCGCACGGTTTTGATCCATTCGAGCAGAGTGCAGCGTTACCATCGGCGATCTCGGTTTGATTTTTGCCATAGATTGATTACAATCATTAGAAACGATCGATAAAAGGGGTGGTTGGTGGCGGCCAGGCCAGCAAAGAGTGATACCATAACCACCACAGCCCATTCATATGGGATCGGAAGAGGTGATCGCACGGCCGGAGGCTAGTTTGTGCTACAGAAAAGTGCACACTTTGAAATGTTGACGACGGTTCAGGTTTCACCACCAGCACCAGCACCCTGGGATTTGATTTACGATCGTAATTTACCGGTTTTATGTTGTACACGGTGCTCTGAGTGATGTTCATGCGCCAGATTGGGTGCCTTCATACTTAGTATCGACGTCGGCAGCACGGTTGATTCGGAGTTGTAAATTAATCGATCGAAGAGTAGTTTGATGATTCCGGGTTTTGTATGGTGCTAATTTCGATTTTGTTAAATTTTAATAATACTGGTGATCATTTTTTGCGCAAGTGAATAACACATTGCACTCTTCAATCTTTCTTGATTCGTTATAGCCTTTTGGAATTCAATGGTTTGCTCCAAGATAATACGGAGCGTGACAATATAGTCCACGCAGGATCGTCTTGCACGGAACCCTGTTTGCTGTCATCGGAGAATTGTTCCAACCTCTTTCTGTATCCGGTTAAGGATCACTTTGCCGAGGACTTTGAGAACGATGTACAACCCTCGTACACTCCCGATCAAAAGTTTAGGGTCACCCCCTCAAAAATATGTCATTTTTTAGGCCCATATCTCCGCCAATTTGCGTCCGATTTCAAAACCCTAAATCTCATTCAAAAGATAATAAGTCAAAGAAACTTTGAACATGATTTAAAACAAACTTTTTCAAAAAATTTCGCATGTAAACTTAACCTAAAGTTGCCAAATTTTCTAAAAAATGAATATAAACTTACGGCAGTGTCGCTTGAAATTGGGTCGACCAAATTTTAAGATGAGAGCGGTAATATAACCCATTTTCTATTAGCTTTCAACTGCTTTTTACAGAACTTAGCTAAAAAATCTAGAAAAAAAAAGTTATTTAAGGCGAAACTGAAAGCATTTCCTTACTTTTTGGTTTTTGATTATTTTTTTAAATAACGTAGCAATATTTTTAAAATCGGTTTTTGTGCACATGTAGAGTATGGATCAAGGCATCTTCTGATTTTTTTTGTAGTGGAAAATGTTTTTTGATTTTGCAGAAACCATTTTTAAACATAATTTCACAAAAAAATGGTTTCTGCAAAAATGGAAAACATTTTCCAACTCAAAAAAATTCAGAGATACCTTGATCCATACTCTACATGTGCACGAAAGCCGATTTTGAAAATATTGCTTCGTTATTTAATGAAAAATCAAAAACCGAAAAAATGAGGAAATGCTTCCAGTTTCGCCTTAAGTAAATTAACTCTTCAAGTCATAGACCAAAAGTTTGGGGTCACCCCTCAATATGATGTATCAGCCAAAAGTTTGGGGTCACTTTCGTAAAACATGGAAAAGTGATTTAGTGATATCTTCGTCATCCATAGTTCAATTTTAATTCTTTTTGGCTCATTTCAAAGATAATTTACTAAATTTACGTTTGATGTCTTTAACTTAACGTGTATATAAAAATGTTATGTAAAGTTAACACATTTCACCACACTTCGAAAAATGAGACAACTTTACGTTTTAGTATGTAAATTTACGTTTAGCATGTAAATTTCAACAAATATGGAGTGGAGCGGACCTGGTGTGATGGTTAGAACACTTGACTATCACGCTGAGGACCTGCACACTTAATTTGGAATGCCGAATCTCGGCTTACGAATGCCGAGTTTTGCACAGCCGAGAAGTCAGCTAAATGTTTTCATGAGATCTCAGTTTACAAATGCCGAGAATCAGTATAACACGCCTTGTTTCTAAGCAACCAACCATCTTGTTAGCTGAATCTCGGTTAAAATTCAGAAACCGAGATTTGCACAGCCGAACTCGTGAAATAAAACTGTGTGTGTGTGATCGAATCCCACTCCCGACAAACTTACAAAATGTGAGTTCTTCCTTCGGAAGGGAAGTAAAGCGTGGGTCCCGAGATGAACTAGCCTACACAGCAAAAAAATATGAAAGTTAAGCAGCACGTAATTTGAAGATCAACTGAAATTTGCGGCAGAAAAATGTAAATCACCAACATTTAACGTCAGCCGAGCAGCCCGCTACTGGTCAGACGGTTTGTTTACAGATTTTAAAGCATATTCGCTTTAAATTTACAAGCATCTGCTATAAATCATGCCAGCCACTCTCCGTCATCAGCTAAGCGAACGGCTGTGGCGGTTTCCCCGTTGTCTCTCTCAGTACTCTCTGCAGCAGACAGAGCATGTCGGGAATGCGTGCATCATGGTAGAAGCAGTTTAACTTTGACTGTCTGCACTTCAACAAGCTGAGATAGCCGAGAGAGCTAGGGCGTGCTATTCACACCCCAAGGATCTGAGTTCAATTCTCGCTCGGAGTTCAATTTTTCTTTATATTTAATAACAGATATCTGCAATGTAATTTTAAGATCGCACAAGAATTTCCATCATATATGACGGGGTCCTTTTGTTACATTTGATCCGTCATAATTTTACAGGTTTTTTTCGAACTGTGTAGGGCTAAAAATCTCGTTAATACAGATAAAAAAAAATATATGTGTGGTTCAATGTCTATGCAGTGCGTACCATTCATTTTGTTTCAAATAAGCCAAGTAGAATTAAAATTGAATGAAAGATGACAAAGATATCAACAAATCACTTTTCTATGTTTTACGATAGTGACCCGAAACTTTTGGCTGATACATCATTTTGAGGGTGACCCCAAACTTTGGTCGATGACATGTAGAATTAATTTACTTAATAACTTTTTTTAATTAAAATTAATTTACTTAATAACTTTTTTTAACTTTAAACAACTTAAGGAAAAAATCCAGGAAACTTTTAATCGAGCAAAAGTTTCTGGAAAATGGGATGAATATAAAAAAACCCTTACACTTTACAATAAAGAAATAAGAAAATCTCGAAGGAAAACCTGGAGGTCTTATTGTGAAAACATAGAAAAAACCCCAGATGTAGCAAAACTGCAAAAAGTTCTTTCCAAAAACCATTCAAATGGCCTGGGAAGTTTGAAGAAAACAGACGGGAGTTTCACTGTTGATTCAAACGAAACACTTAAAATAATGATGGAAACTCATTTCCCTGGATCAAGTTTACTATCAAGTAATGATGAAGATGGTACGGGAGTTGATGAAAACTATAGGCCAATACGGACTGTAGACACCAACTTTACTATACCGGATACAATCTTCACACGATCTAAAGTTGAATGGGCAGTGAACTCCTTCGAACCATTCAAATCTCCGAGAAGGGATGGCATATTTCCTGCACTTCTTCAGAAGGGTGGAAAAGAATTGTTAAATTCCCTTACTAGTATTTTTAAATGCAGTTTAACTTTAGGGCATATACCTAAAGTATGGACTCAAGTTCGAGTAGTTTTTATTCCAAAAGCGGTTAAAAAAGACAAAGCACAACCAAAATCTTTCAGGCCTATAAGTCTTACGTCTACCATACTCAAAATTATGGAAAAGATAATAGGCGAATACATAAAATCAAATTATTTACAAAGATATCCTCTTAGAAGATATCGATTTGCTTACCAATCCAATAAATCTACAGTCACAGCTCTTCACGAACTAGTTACAAAAATAGAAAGTACGCTTAACAGGAAAGAAATTGCTCTTGTAGCATTTTTTGATATAGAAGGTGCTTTTGATAATGCGTCTGACAGCTCTATTGAAAATTCAATGACAAATAGAAACTTCGATCCTTGTATCAAAAAGTGGATAATGGAAATGCTAAATAATAGGAAAGTATCGGCTGAATTGGGAGAATCATCAATAACTGTAAAGACTACCAGGGGATGTCCTCCAGGAGGTGTATTGTCCCCTTTACTATGGTCACTTGTTGTTGATGATCTTCTTAATACACTAGTGGAAAAAGGCTTCGAAGTCATCGGTTTTGCAGATGACGTAGTTATAATAGTGCGTGGAAAGTTTGACAGTATCATAACAAACAGAATGCAATCTGCACTAAACTGCACCTGGCGTTGGTGTCAAAACGAAGGATTGAACATCGACCCTTCAAAAGCAGTTTTAGTGCCATTTACCCGCAGAAGAAAACCTGCTTTGAAAACTTTGAAAATTAACGGATCTATCTTAAAATACTCGTCAAATGCTAAATATCTGGGAGTAATTCTAGGTGATAAACTTAACTGGAACTTACACTTAGAACATGTAATTAACAAAGCCACGAGTGCTCTTTGGGTAAGTAAAACTACGTTTGGAAGAAAATGGGGGCTCAAACCAAAAATGATTCATTGGATCTATACGGTTATCGTAAGACCCAGGATAGTCTATGCGTCGCTGGTTTGGTGGCGGAGTCAATTTCGAACATCTCGGTTGATACGCAATCGACTCCGGGCTCTGTTCGATTTTTTGCTATGGATGGCTGTTTCTATCTTATGCAAAGATGGAGCTTCAATTGTTGACACGGGTAATGTGTCGAACTCTTAGCGGATCATGCCGAGATGTTGGTGACATGACTGACACTTGCAACAGGTTTCCAAAGTTTTCGAACCACCATTTCAACTGGTCAGCCCGGCCGGTTAACAACTGTCCATACGTGTCTTTCATGGAGGTCGTTGCATCCATCTTAGTCCCACTAAGGTGAGATATGGTAAAGGAGACGAATGTCGCTGGTATTAGCAGCTTTCTCGGATTCGTCGGCTAGGAAGTCCGTTCACGCCCTTTTGTCTCGTTTACATGAGATTTTCACTTCCTTCTTGAGAGCCGAATAGCGCTGAAGTGCCCCACACAATGCATACGTTTGCGAGTGCGTGACAGTAGTTTGACACATTTCCCATGGGAAAACTGTCAAAAAACGCAAACCTCGACGGAACGGACGCTATGTGCTCCAGGCTTAACGGATTACGGCTTTGGCTCCTCGTGTTTTCGCTCGCTCTATCCTGGCTTTAGCGTTCCTACGCTTCTGTATCTTCCTCCAATTGTAATCTGTTATCCACAACATTCTCTGAATGCGAAGCTCAGCCAAATTATTCTCGCCGGTGGCGATGAGGGCGATCTTGATGGCGCTTTATTGATCTTCTAAATACGCTTCCACCTTCTGGAATATCAGCTACACGGTTCTCCAACTCATCGACAAAAAACATTTCAATTAAAATGGGTGCTTAACTGGTGCCAGATTTTGTCCTCCCTTTCTTCTTCTTCTTCTTCTTCTTCTTCTTCTTCTTCTTCTTCTTTATGGCTCTACGTCTCCACTGAGACTTGCCCTGCCTCTCTCCAACTTAGTGTTCTTTGAGCACTTCCACAGTTATTAATTGGAGGGCTTTCCTTGCCAGCCATTGTGGCAAGCACGATGATATACTATGCCCAGGGAGTCGAGAAATTTCCCCCGACCGGAGCGGGAATCGAACCCGCCGTCTCCGGATTGGCGATCCATAGCCTTAACCACTAGGCTAACTGGAGACCCCCTCCCTTTATGAATAGTAGAATTGCTGCAGCAACTGTCAGAAAATGTTCGCGGATACACCAGTGGGTGCTGTCTTGTGTTCTGTTTCTTTAAAAAGGCGAATAACTCACTGGAAGTATTAAACGTGTTTATGTATTTTAACTCCGCGAACAGCTCTTCGTTCTCGTTTATTTCTCTGGGACCACGAGTTCTCACGTAGCATGTCGGCATAGGCCGAGACCGGGTTGTTAGAACCAACTTTGGAGCCGTCCATGGGAATCTTGATGTCGCCTTTAGGAATCTTATCCACTATAGCATTTATTTGATTTTTAAAGTTTTCTATGAGTGTTTGCTTCGTAGGTCGAAGTGTAGCAGAGTTTGAACACCGGTGCTAACCTGTGTTCTCCAAAGTTCGCAAATGGACTTCGCTCATCGTGCCTCCATAATGAGTTATGCCACTTTATCCTGTTGATCTAGGTTTAGTACATTGCAAGCAGTGCTGTCATGGTGAAATCAGACCTACACACTTCGAAAAAATAATGTAAATTTGCGTCATTTACTTTTGACCTTACTTTAAAACGACGTCGGTCATGGGAATTTTATGCTTGTAATATTACAATGGGGTGCTCGTTTATTGTCAACATAACCTCAATTTACTTAATTCGCTGAAACCTTTCCCGTTTCCTTCTTGTTTAATCAGGTAAACACCATACGAATCTCGTTTTAATTAACTTTATTCAAATAATTCTTAACTGTATACACATAATCAACAAAAACGATGATAAATCCATAATTGATACACTTGATATGACCACAAGCCCAGAAAACTTCCTCCTTCGCACACTTTCACTCGCCACCGAAAACTGGGTCCCTGCCGACTTTGCTGTGCCCTAAAATGTTTACCTTGTTGCTTAAACTGCTATAGCTATGCCATCAGTTATGAACTATATATTTTCCAACAAGTAGTTCCACGGGACGTATTTTAACATTGTATGTAGTTGAGTTACTAACTAAATCAGATTTGTTTTGATGGATCACTTTTGACACTTCATCATCAGCGGTAGTGTACACCGTGGTTGAGTTGTGTCATTCCTCGTGTAAATTTCAAGCACTTGAAACGCAAAAACTTGTTATTTCTTATAATACTACGAGTACACGCTTAAAATGTGGTTATCATAACAGAAAAGATATCTAAAAATGTTCGTTTTAGTGTTTACATTACCAGAGACACAACATTAAAGCATATTTGTGTTTGAGGCATACTGAGTTACGTCAGTTTCTACAATTGCGTCACCATCAACATTAAGAATTTCTTAGTGTGTAGTTACTCAAAGTTTCTTTATTTCGGGCTTATACAGGTATGCCTCATGTCTCATGGAAATGACTTCAATATTGCGCCTAAAAACCTCGCTCGTCCCATATAGCGCGAGTGTGGTGCAGTTCAAGTAATCAACAGGCGCGCGCCCTGAAAGGTTAAGAATGATTCTGATAAACACCTTCATAAATTATATTTTCATGAACTTTTTCTGTAATTTTCGTGAAAGGGACTTTCGTTTGGGCATTCTTTTTACGACTTCAGCCAGGTTTCTTCTAAAATTAATTTAAGAATGTATTCTTTCCCATGCGCTTTAGTATTTTTTCCATGATTACCTCTAGGGACACTGTCAAATAATCCTCAAGGGTTATTTCAGGTTTCATCATTTTTTTTTTCTCAGAGTTGTTATATAAAGAAGATTTTTTCAGGATTCCCTAGAATGATTTCTGCAAGAGTTACTTCAAAGATTCCTCCTGATATTCCTTTAGAATCCATTTCTATACATGTATTCCTTTGTACATTTCTCCAAGAATTTCTTCGGATATTTGGGTCTTCATCAGGAGTTTCTCAAAAGATCAATCTTGAAACTAATCCACGGGCTTCTTCAGAAATTCCTACTGGGAATTATTTAAGAATTATTTAGGAAGTGTTCTTCAAGGAATGCTACAAAAATCCGTGCATGTATTCGTTCATGTATTTCTTCGATCAGTTTTGAAGGAATTCTTCCCGAATATTATCAGAATTTTCCAAAGGAGTTTTTTTTTCAAAGATTTCATCAAAAGATGCAATTTTTGGAGATTTGTTTTTTTTTACAAAGATTCGGAGATTCTTTTAGAATTCAATCAAGGGTTTTCCTTTAGAAGCATTTTTTCCAGCCACCCTTTATATAAATAATTGTTAGAATTTCTCCAGAGGTTTCTCCTGGTATTGCTCCAAGTATTCAGGGATTTTTTCCAGGCATATATTTAGAAATTTCTCCAGAAAAATTCCAAGTGGTTCTTGTGGAAATTATATTGGGGTTCCTCCAGTAGTGCTCCAGGTATTGCTTAGGATTTATTTGGACCTTACATCAGGGATTCCTTCAGAAATTTTTCCGGTGATGCTTCAGGAATTTCTCCAGAAGTTTCTTCCAGGTATTCTTTCTAAGATTAGTATTATGTTTCTGTAGGATTTACTACAAAATTTCTTCAGAGATTATTGTGTAGAATGTATTTTGTTCAGTACTTGTTAAAAGACCCTTCAAATTTCTCCAGTGGTATCTTCAGGAGTTCTTCCATGGACTCGTTCAGAAGCCCCACCTGGGAACCCCCACCACTATCTTTGTCTGCTATTTCGGCAGGGATTTCTGCAATGATTTTTAAGAGATTATATCTAAATTTTTAAACAGATTTCCATAGGAATCCCTCCAGAAATTTCTGAGGCAATTTTTCTTTGAAATTACTTCCAAGTTCCTACAGAAGTTTCTCATTTTTTTTCTAGGAATTTAGGTGGTATCTTATGAAGTTTAGTGATAACTTAAGAAATTGCTTCAGGAGTTGTTGTCCTAGAACTCCTCAAGAAAAATGTAAATCATTTCTTCTAGGAAACTCCAAAGGTATCACCAGAAGTTTTAGGATTTCTTTAAGTAATTCTCCAGATATTCCTTTATAAAATCCTTAATGGATTCTTTCAAAAATTCTGTAATTTTTTGTGTAACTTTTGAGAGAAGTTCTAGAAAATCCGTGGAGAAATATTTGAATACTAATGGAATTCGTCAGTTAATTCTTGGAGAAATGAGCTTTGAAGAGGAGTTTCTGAGATACTCCATTGAAAAACTTTTGAACTTGCTGAAATTCCTGAAAAAATCCCGAAAAATCTGTATAAGTCTCTTGTGGTGCATTCTCAGGTATCCCTAAAAAACAAAAAAGACAATAACACCGTTTTCATCCAGAGGCCACACAGACTGAACAATTGAATATTAATCACATTAGATAACGAACAACACATATAACACCCAGTGGCCCAGTGGAGAATTTTCCGTTTGACGAAAAGTTTTTCCCGAATGGAGCGATAATCTCATCCACACTTCGAAGCTTACGAGACACAACTAAATGACTGACGCAGCTAACCGGTTGGCCAAGAAGCCCACATTTTTGGTTTCTGAAAGAACCCCTGGAGAAATTTCAGAAGAGATCTGTAGTATAATTCCTGTAGAAATCTTAGGAAGGATTCTTCAATGTATCTCTAGATGAATATCTGAAGGAATCCCAAGGAAATTTGAAATGGATTCCCAGGAGAAATTACTGATGAAATAGTGGCTGTTCGGGTCCGTATGAAGTTGATCATCAATATGAACTTCTATTCTCGATCAGCCTAGATAGCTGTGTAGTATCGGTAGCGGTTGTCATAATTGGCTAAGAATAACACTACGAACTACCTGTTCCGGTGGTAAGAGTCCATCAAACAGGTGACCCCTAATTCATGGTGTTATGCGGCTATATGCTTACCGTGCTTAGGAATGAATGGTTAGGGGGGTCTAATAAAATTCTAACCGCTTAATGGAGCCTGTGGAATACTAGGGCGCCCTCCACAGTATTCTGCCCTTACTGCGCTAACCGGAGCAATGTTGCAGTTGACCTTGTGTTTCTCCGAGATAATCTGCTATCCTTCTTAAGCCTCAACTCCGATGCTCAATAAGGGTGGGATTATTAGTATGTTGTTTACTAGCTTTAATTAATACCTAAATGGCTCTTCGCATTATGCGTTCTTCACAGTGTCCTCTGTGTATCTTCGTCTCTGGCGTTCTTCCATCGATATTGAATTGGTTTTTACCGCTTCTCTTTTTCTTATGTTGTGATTGTAAGAGTTTGATCGTGCCTAGTTTGGGTAGTGGCTATGGTTATGACAGCTCAGATTAATCTTCAGCATAAAAGAACAGCTTTGGTCAAAGAACCTTACATTCGTAGGGGAGATTTCTATGTAGATGTAATGCTTCAGTTAACACCTATATGGTTCCGCATTTTGCGTTTGACCTGATGTTTGCTACTTTCAGTAAAATTGAAATGGCAATCTCGCGTGTCATGCCTCGAGCCCCAAAATGTTTTGATAAAACTGCTTGTTTGCAGCCTTGCTATTCCCAAATCTTGGTGGGATTATACTGTCAAGTTTATTCCGTAAGTGGATAATGCAGCGTATGAAGATCAGACTTATCAATTTGACCTCTTTCTTCTGAAATGATTAGAGCGCTTTGTCGAGCATTACACCCGCGATGTTTTTTTTTCTGGCAAACATGCCTCTCCATGGGAACCAACATGCTTAACAAAATGGAAAGTACACTGTGATTTGATTACACAATGTTTTATACGATGTCGGAAAAGCATTCATTCAAAAACAATTTTGTTTGGGTGTTTTTTTAGGTTTTCAGGATACTTTAGAACACATACCTTTCGATTCCATAAGGGAAGCCGCATGGATTGTCCTATTTATCATTCAATGACTTACAATTGGATTTACCAAATGCTCAAAAACCAACATCTCTTCTCGGCATTCCGTCAAGCAGTCAATATGTAATAGAGTGTTTGTGGATGCCCCCATGCGGGAGTCTTGCCATCACTTTTAAGGAATCTCGTAGCAGAAACGCAATTGAGATAACTCAATGTGGTTTTCCTACTTATGATTTTGTCTATCACAAGCTTCAACAGCCTTCATTTGCATATGTTAGCTGAAAATCCGACTGTGGAACCTAAAATCATTTGATAAGTAAGTACCCAACTTTTACGCAACTGCGTTTCCGAGTACTCGGTAAACACTTGAACAACACTTAAACACTTGACAGTGAAACTGACCTAAGAAGCCTGAATCTTTAGGATGTTCTGTTATTCTGAACCCTTGTGGCAAGTAAGTCTATAGCTACTTTACGCTTTATGCGTTTTTACAGTGCCCTTTTCAGGGCGCTGTTTGAACCCGTTGTGGTACGCTTATGCGATTATGTCGACCCTATTCCCTTACCTTCCCTTTCCCTATACCATCCCTTATTCCTCCCTTCCCTCTCCCTCAGATAAATAATGAATAGGCTCGTATTCATGACGATGGCACAAATTTCCCAAATGGAGGAAAACGTGCCTCTGGAGCTGACCTACTGATAAGGTAGCCCTAAAAAAACAAAAAAAAAACAATTACACCGTTTTCAGCCAGAGGCCGCACAGACTGGACAATTGAACATTACTAGCATTCGACAACGGACAACACATATAACACCCAGTGGAGAATTTTCCGTTTGACGATAAGTTTTCCCCGACTGGAGCGATAATCGAACCCACACTCTGAGGCTTACGAGACACAACTAAACGACTAACGCCGCTAACCGGCCGGCCACGAAGCCCACATTTTTGGTTTCTGAAAGAATCCCTGTGGAAATTTCAGAAGCAATTCCCAGTAGAACTCCTGTAGAAATCTTAGGAAGGATTCTTTGATGAATCTTTAGATGAATATCTGAAAAAATCCCAAGGAAATTCGAGAAGGAATCCCAGGAGAAATTACTGATGAAATTTCTGAAATTTCGGGAAACCTTTGGTGGAATTCCTTGAGAAGTGGAATGATGGATTTTTAGAAAAAATCCTGGAGAAATCTTTCTATAAAGTTTTCATTAAGTAACCCTGGATCAATCTGTGGAGGAATTGCTGTAAAAATTCTAAGATAAATGCCTAAATAAGCTTCCTAAGCTATTCCTGTAGAAACACCTGGGAATTAATTCGAAATATAATTCTGAAAGGATGCGTGGGGAAATTGTTGTCTTCAAATGAAAATACCAGAGAAATTTCTTAAGAAATGCTTGTAGGAATATCTGAGGGAAATTCTGAAAAAGTATTTCTTGAATTTCTGCAGGAATCTCTTGAGGAATTCTTGCTCGAACCACTGAACGTAATGATGCAATCATCTCTGGAGGAATTCCTGAAAAAAATTCGCTGAAAAAAAATCTAAACATTTTAATGCAGGAATTTTTGATGGAATACCTAGAGCAATTCTTAAACAAATCTCTGGTGGACTTCTTCAAGAAATACCTTTTCGAATTTCTGAAGGAATCTGAGAAAAAATGGCTGAAGAAACCATTTAACTTACTTATTTATGAAAGAATATTTCAAATAATTTCCGTAAGATTCCTTAGACAAGAAGAAATTTTCTAAACGAATCCCAAGATGAATTTCTAAAGTAATTCATCACGGAGTTTCAGAATGTCCCAATTGAAACCTACCTCACAGAAATCTTAAAGAAATTTCAGGGTAAATCCTTGAAGCAGGTAAATCTGAAGCAGAGATTTTAATTTTTATTTGCAATGAGTACAATCAACGTGAATTTTGAAAATTCTAAACTGGGAGATCAAACTTAAATTCATTTTGGTGAATTTTCTCACTTATTTATTCATGTTTCTGTCACCGACAATTTTCTTTGAGAAATAGAGCTAGACCGTAACTGCCGATTAACAGAAATTGGACATTTTACGACGTAACAGAAAATTTTCATGACAGAGAATTGAATGAAAAAAGAAGCATTCAGCTGACAATCAATGTGACCAAATACGAATGAAAATATGAGGAGGTCAATCTTAAATTAGTTCTTCGATTTTTTTTGGAAAGTTCTGTGGAAGTTTGTGAAATATTTTCGAAAATAACTCAGAAACATTCTGGCCGATTCCATAACTTTTGATTTTTTGTAAAATCGCTGAAAGCGTTTCTGAAGAAATTCATGGGCGATTTCTTTTAGGAATTCTCGTATGGATTACAGAACACATGGTATAGTTCGTTAGAAATAGGTTTTATCCCAGTTAGGACGTTATGTGAGTAAGGCTTTTTTTCTGAATATTTCCCATATCCCTTTCGTGACGAACCAGCACAATTGTGCTGTTGAGCAATAACAGTTTTGCGTAATTTTTTCAACTGTTTAGTCTTTGGTTTACCTGATGTAAATTGTTTTACATATTGAGACATTACATATACTTGCACGTGTGCAAACAAACTTTTGTTTATGTTGTGTTTGAGATTTACCACAGCAAGTTAAACAAAAAGTGTGCAAAAATTGTAAAACATGAAAAAGTTTTATCTGTCGTAAATTTATAATTTTTGATTTATCTAGGTGGACAAAGCTAGGAATCTAAAGTTAAAGAGTAGTTCTTGCAAATGTCAAAGAAAAGTGAAAAATCTGAGAGCTCTGGAGAGCCAAATTTAGGCAATTTGTATGGAAATTTCAGTTTTTTGCTCTCCATCCCGAAAGGGATATAGCATGCAAAAATTAATCATGCATAATATTAATTTTTCGATATCTTTGTACGTGTTTACTGCCTTCTATCATTGATATTAATGTCTACTTCTTCTTCTTTATGGCTCAACTTTCTCATTGGAACTTGGTCTGCCTCTCGTAAACTTAGTGTTCTTAAAGCACTTCCACAGTTATTAATTAAATTGCTTTCTTTGCCTGCCATTGCATGAATTTATACATTGACCATAGAGTCATAGAGTACCTTCATATCTGCCACACGATATGCACATGAAAAATGATCATTGACAGAGGAAACTCTCAGTTAACAACTGTGGGAATATACAGGGAGTGGCCAAAACGTTTGGAATAGGCAACTTTTTTTTCTTTCACAAAAATGATCAACATGCTGTAACTTTTCATAGAGTGCATCAAAAATTCTCAAATTTTGACTGTTTGTCAACCTATTATATGATCATCATTGGTACAAATTTGGGCTCGATTGATTGATCGTTCGCGAAACTAGAACCGTTCTCGTAAAACACTATTTTTTAGACAACCAATTTTTGAACTGTCATATCTCCGAAACCAGTGAACAAATTCAAATCAAACTTTGAACCTTTAACCAACAATATATTGATACTTGATGCGACATTATAAAATATAATATTTTCTCATGACGAATAAAGTTATACCGGTTTGACATTATCACCCATATAGAGGAAAATAAGTAAAATTTACAATACCACACAAAAATTATTAAATGTGTTCTTGCTTCAACCCAATTTGGCTCCAATATATCTAATTTGAGATATCTTGAGAACAGAAGTAGAAAATCTTTAGATATCAAAACTAAAATTTTATGACATTGATGTAAAAAATTTACACGTTTTCGAAAAAGAACCAAAAAGTGTCATTCCATGATTACCTTTTTAAATGTTTCAAAAGTACATACGTTTTAATAACTTGTGAAGCATTAATATATTGTTGATAAACGTTCAAAATTTCATTTAATTTGGTTCACTGGTTTCTGAGATATAACAGTTCAAAAATAAGCTGTCTGAAAAATAGTGTTTTACGAAAACGGTTCTAGCTTCGCGAAAGATTAACCAATCGAGCTCAAAATTGTACCAATGATACACATATAATAAGTTGACAAACAGTCAAAATTTCGTTAAGTACTGTTCCTTTGAATTCCACTAAGAATTTGCATCCTTTGACAGATACGTATTTCGACCTCAACTGTAAGGTCGTCTTCAGTGTCTTGTTACAGATATTCCCCTAACAAGCTCAGGTTAATCATCATAGTCAAAATTTGAGAATTTTTGATGCACTCTATGAAAAGTTACAGCATGTTGAACTTTTATGTGAGAGAAAAAAAAGTTGCCTATCCCAAACATTTTGGCCACCCCCTGTAATTTATAGCACAAGCTGAGAAGCAGGCTTTGCTCCAGTGGAGACGTTTTGCCAAGAAGAAGAAGAGTCAGAAAAAGGAAAATATAATATGGGTAGGTATCTCTTCTCGTCGAACCTTTTTTTCAATCTAAAACTTGCAGAAATCAATGAAATTCGCATTACTCATCAATCCACTAAACAAGAAAATATATTTTAGCCAAACCATATGACTACCGCTTATTTATTTTTGTTCCGTGTATAAAATTAAACAAAAGCCAGAAATTGTTTTCATGGGCACATTTCGGATGTAAAATTTTATGTTCACGCGTTTTGACTTCTACTGGTTTTGAATGAACATTCTATCGAAGCCGAATAAGTAACGCACATATCTTTGGGAGCCTCTAGTTTTCACTGACAGATGGTCACCGAAATAAAGTCTAAAAATGGAACAAAGAATAACAGTGTAAGTAAGGTAGAAAGAATTTCGCACTTCGAGCGTGAAAAACATATTTAGGTAGTGCTGGCGGTTTCTCACATATGGTGACACAACTAATTTCTAGTGGACAAACTTGTCCTTTGAAGCAACAGCTGCAAGATATGAACCCCCAAAGAGGCCAAAAACTACGCAAGAAGTTCGATATCCGACCATTCAGTGAATCATCCCAATAAGTTCGATACACAACACGCCGAAATCGCACTTCCCGCCCTAAAACCGGGTCATCAAAAACGTATTGAGCCATAAAGTAAACTGCGAAAACCATTCGTCCAAGCAACACAACGTGTGCCGCCGGCCGCGGCGATGGGATATCAACACTCCCCCGTAGCTGATCGGTTATTCGCGTGAAGAAATATCGCTTGTTGGTTCTCGTTTTGGATTGACCCTCGCTTGGCTGGTGTAGAGTGCGACAGACGAAGATGCTCCACGCCATACTACCAGCCTGGCTGCTGGTGATGGTGTAGGAGCTGTGGGGAGCTGAGCAAATAATTAATGTTTCCTATTTTGATTCCAGGGCTGTTTCAAATTCAGACATTTGGTTTTTTATCGCGCATTTCATGGTTGGAAAGTCTGAGATTTCGATCCAACCCTGGAATTCCAGATATTTAGTCACGCGCCTGGGCCCAAATGCTTTACGACTGACTGATGCACACTTCCTTTTGGCTAATATTTTGTATGTTTTTCTCCCCTTTTTGTCTACTTCCAGATATTTTATTTTTATGACACCGCGGGTTCGAACCAGGCAAAAAAGTGTGGATGCGCGTGTGTTTTGACGGGCTGTGCTTCGCGTCACGGCGCCCGGCGGCCGTAGAGCAGGAGACGCAGACGGTCTTGTGCGGCGCAACCGCACTCGATACTCAGCATCTCGTGCGTCTGCTGAAGTACGCGAACTTCGCGGCGCCGACCAACGGACTCGGTATCGCTTTCGGTTCTCCGTCGCCCCAGTCCCGGTCCCTGCCCTCGCCCCGTTCTGATCCTCCTTCATCCCTCACCACCCATAATCCACCGTCGGGCGCGTCGTTGTTGTCGTCGGTGTCGACGCCGACGTTGCCGTCGTCAGTAGCTTCTCACGGTTCCGCGGGAAAAGATCTAACCGTTTCGTCGTCATTGCAACTTGTCGCGTCAAACGCCGTCGCTGGCACGATGAATGAAAACAGTGGTGAGCTAGGCGCGGCGTCCATCGATCATCAACCATCCCAGAACGACACCTCCAACAACAACCTGGATGCTTCTTCGAACGTGGCCGCCGCAGTCAACAACGTCAAACAGATGGTCGTGCTGCAGGGTGACCTTCAGCAGAACCTCTACATCAACGATCCGGCCAGTTTAAACCTCACGCCCCGGGAGCAAGAATTGCTGAAAGTGATACAGGAACGGGACATCCGGATTCGGGAGCTAGAGGATTGTCTAAGGCACAAGCATGATGAAGTGGCCGAGCTGCGAAGCCACCTGGACAAATTCCAGAGTGTGTTCCGATCGAGTGGTGGTGCCGGTGGTGTGTCTCCTGGTGGACGGAAAATGGGTGCCCATGGTGGTGTGCAACGACAGCGTGCCCAGGGTATTTCCGCCGAACCACAGCGGGACATTTCGGTGCTGGAGCTGATGCACGTGGCGTTCCAGAAGTACGACAAGGACGACAGGTTAGTGAACGATTATTGATTTGAATGTTTAATATTTATGTAGAGTATGATAACATAATTTAGTTTTGCTTCCTACATAGGAGGAGGCAAATGCGATTCCTCTTAGAAGATCTATGCAGTGTTGTAGTTGGTTTACACGATATAAGTGGCTTGAAGTCAACTGAATATGGAGCATTTCCAGCTAAACGCACGCATCGCGTAAACGTGACCTTTTTCAATTCAAATGAAATTTAGCTCATGTTTTTCACCCAACTTTTGAGATTTTTTTCATTTGTCGTAATTTGAAAACGGTTTGTTGGACTGAGAGAAATATTCATCGCGGATATATGTGAAATGTAATATTTTTTCAATTTTCCAAAAAACCTTACACTTTATTTTTTCAAATTATTTTTATTTTGAAAGCTGACCAAGTAGCCCAGAATGGTCAGAAGCTTCAATTTTTTGTCGAATTTTTATTTTTATCGATTTTTAAACCATCAAAAGGAAACAATCTTTGAGATTTTCGATATCATAAATAGATTCTTCGAACAAGTTTCAATAAAAAAAAACTAAATATTTTTTCCTATTTCCACCCATAATTTAACGGTTGCGTCACCAAAGTATTTTTCGCAACCAAATTTTTATGCATTTGTGGCTCTAGTTTCCATAATTTCCAACCGATTTTGATGAAAATTTGACACAACATCCGGAAACTAGTGGCATTTCGTAAAATACGTTGGTTTTCCAAGTCGGATAACCGGTTCCGGATTTATACGGAAACCCAGTGGGGCACGTCGGTTAGCCAAGTGGAACATTACCATGTTTTTATACGTCTTATCGTCGTTGGGGGTGAGAATGGGCCAAAAAAGGATACGAATAGAATGTTTGTTAAATAACAAATACAATTGAAAACGGAATAACTTTTTATTCGGTATGTATACTTTTTTATCTGGTAATGACAGTTAAGCAAGAAAGTATCACATTATATGAATTGCTTACTTAACTACAAATGATTGAAAATTGACCTAATCTCACCCCTTAGAGGGGGTGAGAATGGGTCAAAGTATTCGAAATCGCCTATCTAAGAATGTAAGTTAATTTTATTGAACATATCTAGCAAAAAATCTTAAAATACAATGTAACCATGACGAATAAAAACTTAGGTAATTTTTAAAGATGATTAAACCACCTAAAAGGGCTAATAAAACCGAAAAAATGGTTGAAATTTGATAAAATAACATTTGTATGTTGTATCGCCATTTTTAGCCACCATCCTCATTTAATGTTTCAACCTCCATGAGAGGAGGGGGAGGATTACAACGAGGGAGGGGCGCATTGAAAGATCGATTGAAAAAAAACATGATATTTTTAGTATACTGCATAAGAAATGTTAACCAAACCATCTATAAACTCTCATGATCATTGGCCTCCATACTGCCAAAGCAAATCACTCCATCTCAAGATAGAGGGTCGTTTAAATATTATGTTACACAACATTTCACATTATTAGACCCTCTCTCGCAATAACTTTAAAGCGGATTTTTTTTTAAATAAATGTTGTATGAGTTCTAGTAGACTTATTCTTCTGTCCAAACGCATGTATTGTTATAAATGATTTGAGGCACTAAACGTACGAACACTCCCGCTTGCCATTTCTTCGGCATATTTTCGAAGAAAAGTGGGCTTTTATGAAGATACGGTAAACATGGCACCACTCTAACGTCAAATGGGGACTGGATAACAAGTTGAATTTTTGGTTAAGGTTATGTGCACTCGATAACTTGCCTGACCCAATCTCACCCTCATTCTTAATATTTAGACATTGGGTCGAAAATATTGAATTTTTAAATAAAAAGAGCAATGACAGCCCGCGTTTTTCATTGCATCGACCAGGTAATACCTACAGCTAACCACTTATAAGAAAATTTATGTTTAGGTCCTCGTGTGAAACATTACGATGGAGAATTTTTTTCAGAGTGATTCACCAGTAGTTTCATCATGAAAGTTTGGCCATAAATTTATCAAAAAACCATTATTGCTAAACATCTTATTCTGCATCATGACGTGTAAAAACATTTCCTCTTTGAAATAATATAAAGTTTTCAACATAAATTAGCGATAGTTGATGAACTATTTCAGATTTTATGTTTCTCCGTTTTAACCCAATCTCACCCCCCCAGACCCATTGTCACCCCCAACGACGGTACATCAAACTATGATTTTTCATCTCTGAATCGTAAACTATACGTGTATATGAGTAGTTTTTGTTCATTTGGAATAGTAATGCCCTGTTCCGGATTCCCCAAGGGCGTCAGGTGGGGACATATATCGCCGTTGGGCACAAACCATATCATGCGACGTATCTAACTTCATAATGTTTCGTACAGAATACAAAAGTATACATATGGAGTGACTAAAAACTATGACTGACCAGGTACGGGTCCATCCGAGACATTTTGAGAATGATTCCGGTACTACATACGTCTTACATAAACATTCCGTATCATGTGACACACATTTTTTTTTTTATTTTGATGATGTTTAGTGTGTATATTTTGCAGAAACTGTCTGCGGTCTTCAATCGGTGAGCCTTAAGCCTAGTACTCAGCTGACAAGAAATGAGATCAAGGATGCTTTGGTTTTGTGCTATGATTGGAATTCTTACAGGGATTAATTCTAGTATTCCGTCTGAAATTCATCTAGATGCTCCAGTGGCTCCTCAAGGAAAAACCTGATTTAATCCACCTATGGTGAACAGAACCCTTCTTACACTTAATAAAATTATTGTTGTATTATTTGTATTTAACATATTTATTTTGTGTAATTGACCAAAAGTTCTAGAAAATATTGTGGCTTTGGCATCTAGTGGATTGATTTCCAAAATAGCATCATGGACCATGGACTTGTATGGAATCTTGTATGGAATCTTATTCCATAACTTGTATGGAATGTTTAAAAAAAGCTTACATATTCTGGATTATTGTATCTTTTGTGAACTGCCAAAAGATCTTGAATCGATTAACAAATGGGTAAGAAAATCAGCGAGATACACTTTGTCTAATATCTCTTAATCAGTCGATTAAATTATCTCCGAAGTACTTGGATTTCATGGTTATGGTGTAAAAAGGACACTAATAATATATCTACTAAGTTAATCAGTTTTGGCATTTGCTAGTTATTTTGGCTGTCCGGTTCTTGCATTTTTTCCACAATATATGAAGGAATCCCTGAAGGATTTCCTGATGGAATCCCTGAAGGACTTCCTGAAGGAATCCCTGATGGAATCCCTGAAGGACTTCCTGAAGGAATCCCTGAAGGACTTCCTGAAGGAATTTCTGAAGGAATCCCTGAAGGACTTCCTGAAGAAATCCCTGAAGGAATTTCTGAAGGAATCCCTGAAGGAATTTCTGAAGGAATCCCTGAAGGAATTTCTGAAGGAATCCCTGAAGGACTTCCTGAAGGAATCCCTGAAGGACTTCCTGAAGGAATCCCTGAAGGACTTCCTGAAGGAATCCCTGAAGGACTTCCTGAAGGAATCCCTGAAGGACTTCCTGAAGGAATCCCTGAAGGACTTCCTGAAGGAATCCCTGAAGGACTTCCTGAAGGAATCCCTGAAGGACTTCCTGAAGGAATCCCTGAAGGACTTCCTGAAGGAATCCCTGAAGGACTTCCTGAAGGAATCCCTGAAGGACTTCCTGAAGGAATCCCTGAAGGACTTCCTGAAGGAATCCCTGAAGGACTTCCTGAAGGAATCCCTGAAGGACTTCCTGAAGGAATCCCTGAAGGACTTCCTGAAGGAATCCCTGAAGGACTTCCTGAAGGAATCCCTGAAGGACTTCCTGAAGGAATCCCTGAAGGACTTCCTGAAGGAATCCCTGAAGGACTTCCTGAAGGAATCCCTGAAGGACTTCCTGAAGGAATCCCTGAAGGACTTCCTGAAGGAATCCCTGAAGGACTTCCTGAAGGAATCCCTGAAGGACTTCCTGAAGGAATCCCTGAAGGACTTCCTGAAGGAATCCCTGAAGGACTTCCTGAAGGAATCCCTGAAGGACTTCCTGAAGGAATCCCTGAAGGACTTCCTGAAGGAATCCCTGAAGGACTTCCTGAAGGAATCCCTGAAGGACTTCCTGAAGGAATCCCTGAAGGACTTCCTGAAGGAATCCCTGAAGGACTTCCTGAAGGAATCCCTGAAGGACTTCCTGAAGGAATCCCTGAAGGACTTCCTGAAGGAATCCCTGAAGGACTTCCTGAAGGAATCCCTGAAGGACTTCCTGAAGGAATCCCTGAAGGACTTCCTGAAGGAATCCCTGAAGGACTTCCTGAAGGAATCCCTGAAGGACTTCCTGAAGGAATCCCTGAAGGACTTCCTGAAGGAATCCCTGAAGGACTTCCTGAAGGAATCCCTGAAGGACTTCCTGAAGGAATCCCTGAAGGACTTCCTGAAGGAATCCCTGAAGGACTTCCTGAAGGAATCCCTGAAGGACTTCCTGAAGGAATCCCTGAAGGACTTCCTGAAGGAATCCCTGAAGGACTTCCTGAAGGAATCCCTGAAGGACTTCCTGAAGGAATCCCTGAAGGACTTCCTGAAGGAATCCCTGAAGGACTTCCTGAAGGAATCCCTGAAGGACTTCCTGAAGGAATCCCTGAAGGACTTCCTGAAGGAATCCCTGAAGGACTTCCTGAAGGAATCCCTGAAGGACTTCCTGAAGGAATCCCTGAAGGACTTCCTGAAGGAATCCCTGAAGGACTTCCTGAAGGACTTCCTGAAGGACTTCCTGAAGGACTTCCTGAAGGAATCCCTGAAGGACTTCCTGAAGGACTTCCTGAAGGAATCCCTGAAGGACTTCCTGAAGGAATCCCTGAAGGACTTCCTGAAGGAATCCCTGAAGGACTTCCTGAAGGAATCCCTGAAGGACTTCCTGAAGGAATCCCTGAAGGAATCCCTGAAGGACTTCCTGAAGGAATCCCTGAAGGACTTCCTGAAGGAATCCCTGAAGGACTTCCTGAAGGAATCCCTGAAGGACTTCCTGAAGGAATCCCTGAAGGACTTCCTGAAGGAATCCCTGAAGGACTTCCTGAAGGAATCCCTGAAGGACTTCCTGAAGGAATCCCTGAAGGACTTCCTGAAGGAATCCCTGAAGGACTTCCTGAAGGAATCCCTGAAGGACTTCCTGAAGGAATCCCTGAAGGACTTCCTGAAGGAATCCCTGAAGGACTTCCTGAAGGAATCCCTGAAGGACTTCCTGAAGGAATCCCTGAAGGACTTCCTGAAGGAATCCCTGAAGGACTTCCTGAAGGAATCCCTGAAGGACTTCCTGAAGGAATCCCTGAAGGACTTCCTGAAGGGATCCCTGAAGGACTTCCTGCTGGAATCCCTGAAGGACTTCCTGCTGGAATCCCTGAAGGACTTCCTGCTGGAATCCCTGAAGGACTTCCTGCTGGAATCCCTGAAGGACTTCCTGCTGGAATCCCTGAAGGACTTCCTGCTGGAATCCCTGAAGGACTTCCTGCTGGAATCCCTGAAGGACTTCCTGCTGGAATCCCTGAAGGACTTCCTGCTGGAATCCCTGAAGGACTTCCTGCTGGAATCCCTGAAGGACTTCCTGC
Source organism: Aedes albopictus (assembly GCF_035046485.1). Lineage (NCBI taxonomy): Eukaryota > Metazoa > Arthropoda > Insecta > Diptera > Culicidae > Aedes > Aedes albopictus. Next base: position 217,741,016 of record NC_085137.1, read on the forward strand.
TGGAATCCCTGAAGGACTTCCTGCTGGAATCCCTGAAGGACTTCCTGCTGGAATCCCTGAAGGACTTCCTGCTGGAATCCCTGAAGGACTTCCTGCTGGAATCCCTGAAGGACTTCCTGCTGGAATCCCTGAAGGACTTCCTGCTGGAATCCCTGAAGGACTTCCTGCTGGAATCCCTGAAGGACTTCCTGCTGGAATCCCTGAAGGACTTCCTGCTGGAATCCCTGAAGGACTTCCTGCTGGAATCCCTGAAGGACTTCCTGCTGGAATCCCTGAAGGACTTCCTGCTGGAATCCCTGAAGGACTTCCTGCTGGAATCCCTGAAGGACTTCCTGCTGGAATCCCTGAAGGACTTCCTGCTGGAATCCCTGAAGGACTTCCTGAAGGAATCCCTGAAGGACTTCCTGAAAGAATCCCTGAAGGACTTCCTGAAGGACTTCCTGGCGGAATCCCTGAAGGAATTTCTGAAGGAATCCCTGAAGGAATTTCTGAAGGAATCCCTGAAGGAATTTCTGAAGGAATCCCTGAAGGAATTCCTGGAGGAATCCCTGAAGGAATTCCTGGAGGAATCTCTGAAGGAATTTCTGGAGGAATTCCTGAAGGAATTCCTGGAGGAATCTCTGAAGGAATTCCTAGAGGAATCTCTGAAGGAATTCCTAGAGGAATCTCTGAAGGAATTCCTGGAAGAATCCCTGAAGGAATTCCTGGAAGAATCCCTGACGGAATTCCTGGAAGAATCCCTGAAGGAATTCCTGAAAGAATCCCTGAAGGAATTCCTGGAAGAATCCCTGAAGGAATTCCTGGAGAATCCCTGAAGGAATTCCTGGAAGAATCCCTGAAGGAATTCCTGGAGGAATCCCTGAAGGAATTCCTGGAAGAATCCCTGGAGGAATTCCTGGAAGAATCCCTGAAGGAATTCCTGGAGGAATCCCTGAAGGAATTCCTGCAGAAATACCTGAAGGAATTCCTGCAGAAATACCTGTAGGAATTCCTGGAGGAATCCCTGAAGGAATTTCTGGAGGAATCCCTGAAGGAATTCCGGGAGGAATCCTTGAAGGAATTCTGGGAGGAATCCCTGAAAGAATTCCGGGAGGAATCCCTGAAAGAATTCCGGGAGGAATCCCTGAAGGAATTCCGGGAGGAATCCCTGAAGGAATTCCGGGAGGAATCCCTGAAGGAATTCCGGGAGGAATCCCTGAAGGAATTCCGGGAGGAATTCCTGAAGGAATCCCGGGAGGAATTCCTAGAGAAATTCCTGGAAGAATCCCTGTAGGAATTCCTGGAGGAATCCCTGAAGGAATTCCTGGAGGAATCCCTGAAGGAATTCCTTCGGGGATTGCTCCAGCAATTCCATCGGCGATTCCTCCAAGAATTCTTTCGGGGATTACTCCAGGAATTCCTTCGGAAATTTCTCAAGTAATTGCTTATGGGATTCCTCCAGGAATTTCTTCAGAGACTCAGCCAGGAATTACTTCGGGGATTCCTCCCGGAATTCCTTCAGGGTTTCCTCCAAGAATTCCTTCAGGGATTCCTCCAGGAATTCCTTCAGGGATTCCATAGGAATTCCCACAGGGGTTCAGGGTTTTCTATAGAAGTTCTCTCCGGCATTTCTTCAGTAACTGTGATTTGTTCAGGAAATCTCTGAATCCCTGAACCCCTGAAGTATTTCCTGTGGAATCCCTGAAGGAATTCCTATGGAATTCCTGAAGGAATTCCGGGAGGAATCCCTGAAGGAATTCCTGGAAGAACCCCTGAAGGAATTCCTGGAGGAATTCCTGAAGGAATTCCGGGAGGAATCCCTGAAGGAATTCCTGGAAGAATATCTGAAGGAATTCCTGGAGGAATCCCTGAAGGAATTCCTGGAGGAATCCCTGAAGGATTTCCTGGAGGAACCCCTGAAGGAATTCCTGGAGGAATCCCTGAAGGAATTCCTAGAGGAATCCCTGAAGGAATTCCTGGAGAAATCTCTGAAGGAATTCCGGGAGGAATCATTGAAGGAATTCCGGGAGGAATCCCTGAAGGAATTCCGAGAGGAGTCCCTGAAGGAATTCCGGGAGGAATCCCTGAAGGAATTCCTATAAATTTTGAGCTAGTTTGCTAAAGACAGTTTTCATGTAGCTTTGAAGTTGGCGGATCTTGAGATAGGTATTTTTCTGAATTAGGTTAAGGTGGTTAAAAAAAACCGGTTTTCTGGCATTAAGTTTTTCAGTTTTAATTTCTCATCAAAGTTGCCCAAGAACCACTTGTAGAGCATTTGCAGACGTTTCGTTTCGTGCGCGGAGATGGTCGTTATCTCTTTTGGTTTAATAGTTGCAGGGGTTTTTTTTAAATAATTCTTTATTGATAAAGTAATATTACGGGTTGGTGCCTATTTTTCTAGAAAATCATCAATATCTTCTGAACGGAATGACGTAGCTACATTCTCAGCGCACGAAAATGTGCGTTTTTGGAAGCTCAAAGTGGTTCTTTGACGGCTTTGAAGAGAAATTTGAAACAAAAAGATAGCGCGATAAAAAGATTTGTTCTAGCGTCACCCTATAAAAACTATAAAAACTATGGGAAATGCTCAAAATTTGGTCAAAAAATGACAAATTCAGTGAATTCAAAAATTCAGTATCAAAAAGTTACCTGAATTTTTTTTTTCTCAAGTAGTTTGGATCTATACTTTCTCGACTCCCTGGGCATAGTGTATCGTATAATTGTACTTGTCACACAATGTACAAATTCATGCAATGGCAAGTAAAGAAAGCCCTTCAATTAATAACTGTGAAGTGCACACTATGAACACTATGTTGAAGAGAGACAGGCCAAGTCCCAATGCGAACGTCGAGTCATAAAGAAGAAGAAGAACCCCTACTCCTTCCAGTAAACAAATCCATAAAACCGGAAACCGATTGCTCCTGCAAACAACTACACTTTTCGGCCTTTCACTTGTCCGATAATTAACCCGCAATTATGGAGATAATTACCAACGATACACAATAATCGCAAGTATCATTGATTGGTAACAATCAAGATTACACGATATGCACGGTGAACATATAAACAAATTGCCGATAATGTAAGACCCGCGGGGCATGAAACGAGACCTCCGGTAGCGGTTGTGAGGTGAGAGTATGCAAACTGGCTCACCAAAAATCGAGAAACCAGAAATCTTGCAAAAATGGGAGAACTTCTGAACAATCTTTCCAGTCACCATCCACACCGAACGCGCGCAAAGTTGGTCGCATGTTGCGTGATCGTTTAGTACACCACCGGGGGCACGCGTTCACCCTAAATGTCACGCGTGTGGAGTTATTCGAAACTTTAATTAAAATGTTGTCTATCTGCACCGTGCCAATGTGTGTACTATGAATAATCGAGGGGGGCGCTATTCAGCTCCCGGTGCCATATTTCAGCCATTGGCGTACCCGCGCCGCACTTCCATCCAATTATGTGCGAGCAAATCTGCTACATTGGCACCGCACTTCACAGCGCACTGACTTAGACTTTGGAGGATCGAGCGGTCGAGCAGAGCCATTCACGAAACAATCGATGATCGTCGCCGGGAGGCGGTTCTAATCTCAATCCTAAATTATACGTGCGTGTATTCGAGCGAGTGCCTAGGACGGCCAAGGGCGTAGCCAGGGGGGGGCAGGGGGGGGCCGTGGCCCCCCCCTGACCGATCAACTATATTCTAACTTAACTGAAAAACTTAGATGATCAGAGCTGTCAAGTAAAAATAAAATTCTCCTGCATCCTCGTATTTTTTCAATGTATGCAGGAATTCCTTAGGAAATTCTTGGGAGGAACACCTTCGAAAATTCCTGAGGGTATTCCTTCGGAAATACCTGGAGGAATTCCTTTAGAAATTTCTGAAGGAATTCCATCCAAAATTCCTGGAGGAATCCCTTCGCAAATTCCTGAAAGAATGCCATCGGAAATTCCTTCGAAAATTCCTTGGGCAGTTCCTTGGGAAATGGGATGAATACCTTCGGAGATTAGTGGAGGAATTCTTTCAGAAATCCATAGAGAAATTCGTGAGGAAATCCTTAGGTGAATTCCTTACGAAATTTCTGGACAAAATAATTCCAAACTTCCAGGAGGAATGCTTTTGGAAATTCCTGGAGGAATTCCTTCGGAAATTGCTGGACGAATGTCATTGAAAATTCCTGCAGGAATTCCTTCCGAAAGTCCTGGAGGAATACCTTCGGAAAGTCGTAGAGGATTTTTTTCGGAAATACTTTTTGGATTTTTTTTGGAAATTCTTGCAGGAATTCCTTCGGAAATTCCTAGCGGAATTTTCCTGGAGGAATTCCTTCGGAAATTCCAGGAGGATTTCCATCGGAAATTCCTGGAGAAATTATTTCAGAAATTTCGGGAGGAATTCCTTCGGAAATTGCTGGACGAATTCCTTTGGAATTCCAGGAGGAATTCCTTTAGGAATTCCTGGAGGAATTCTTTCGGAAATTCCGGGAGAAATCCCTTCGGAAATTGCTGGGCGAATTTCATTGGAAATTCCAAGAGGAATTCCTTCGGAAATTCCTGCAATAATTTCTTCGGCAATTACTGGATGAATTCCTTCGGAAATTGCTGGACCAATTCTTTTGGAAATTCCTGGAGGAATTCCTTCAGAAATTCCTGGAGGATTTTTTTCGGAAATTCTTTTTAGATTTTTTTTTTGAAATTCCTGGAGAATTACCGTCGGAAATTCCTAGCAGAATTCCTTCGGAAAATCCTGAAGGAATTCTTTCGGAAATTCCGGGAGGAATTCCATCGGAAATTCTATTAGGAATTCCTTTAAAAATTCCTGGAGGAATTCTTTCAGAAATTTCGGGAGGAATTCTTTCGGAAATTGCTGGACGAATTTCTCTAGAGATTCCCGGAGGAATTCATTCGGAAATTTCAGGGGAAATTCCTTTGGGAATTCCTGCAGAAATTCTTTCGGAAACTTCTGAAGGAATTCCATCGGAAATTGCTGGAGGAATTCCATTGGAAATTCCTTCCAAAATTCTTGGAGAAATCCCTTCGCAAAATCCTGGAAGAATTCCTTCTGAAATTTCTGGAGAAATTCCATCGGAAATTCGTGAAGGACTTCGTTCGGAAATTACTGGAGGAAATTGCTGGACGAATTCCTTTGGAGATTCCTGGAGGAATTCATTCGGAAATTCGAAAATGAATTTCTTCATGAATTCCTGGAGGAATTCTTTCGGAAATTCCGGGAGGAATTGCTTCGGAAATTCCTGAAGCAATTCCTTCAAAAAATCCTGGAAGAATTCCTTAAAAAAATCAGAATTCTTGGAGGAATCCCTTCGCAAATTCCTGGAAGAATTCCTTCGGAAATTCCTTGGGGAGTTCCCTCGAAAAGTCTTGGATGAATACCTCCGGAAATTTCTGGAGGATTTTTTTCAGAAATCTATAGACAAATTCCTGAGAAAATCCATGGATGAATTCCTTATGACATTCCTGGAAAAAAATCATTCCAAATTTCTTAGAGGAATGCTTTTTATGATTCCTGGAGGAATTCCTTCGGATACTACTGGACGGATTCCTTTGGAAATTGCAGGAGGAATTGCTTCGAAAATTGCTGGAATAATTTCTTCGGAAATTACTGGAAGAATTCCTTCGGAAATTCCTTGAGGTATTCCTTCAGAAATTCCTGGAGAATTTTTTTCGGAAAGTCTTTTTGGATTTTATTTTTGGAAATTCCAAGAGGAATTCCCTCGAAAATTCTTGGAGGAATTTCTTTACAAATTCCGTTAGGAATTCCTTTAAAAATTCCTGGAGGAATTCATTCGGAAATTCCGGGAGGAATTCCTTCGGAAATTGCTGGACGAATTCATTTGAAGATTCATGGAAATTCCTGCAGGAATTCTTTCGGAATTTCTTCGGAAATTCCTGGAGAAATCCCTCCGGAATCTCTTGGATGCATTCCTTCTCAAATTCGTGGAGCAATTATTTCGGAAATTCCTGAAGGGATTGCTTCAGAGATTCTTGGAGAAATATCTTAACAATTCCCGGAGGAATTCCATTGGAAATTCCTGGAGGAATTCCTTTGAAAATTCCTTCGGAAATTCCTGGAGAAACTTTTTGGAAATTCCTGAAGGATTTTTTTTTGAAATTCCAGGAAGAATTCCTTCTGAAATTCCAGGAGAAATTCTGGAAATTTCCAAAGGAATTTCTCCATGAATTTCCGATGTAATTCCACCAGGAATTTTGCGAAAGAAATTCCTTCAGGATTTTCCGAATGAATTCCTCCATGTATTTCCGAGAGAATTCCTCCAGGAATTCCCGTGGCAATTCCTCCAGGAATTTCGGAGGGAAATCCTCCAGGAACTTCCGGAGAAATTCCTCCAGGAAATTTCAGAAAAAAATCCTCCACATATTTCTGGAGGAATTACTCTAGGAATTTCCGGAATAATTCCTCCAGGAATTTCCAAAGGAATTCTTCCAGGAATTTTCAAGGGAATTCCTCTTGGAATTTTCAAAGGATTTCCTCCTGAAATTTCCGAAGGAATTTCTTCATGAATGTCCGAAGAAATCCCTCCATGAATTTCCGAAGGAATTCCTCCAGAAATTTTCCGACGGGATTCCTCTACGAATTTTCGAAGAAATTCTTCTAGGAATTTTCAAAGGAATTCCTCTTGGAATTTTAAAGGATGTCCTCCTGGAATTTCCGAAGGAATTCCTCCATGAATGTCCGAAGGAATTCCTCTATGAATTTCCGAATGAATTCCTCCAGGAATTTTGCGAAGGAATTTCTAAAGAATTTTCCGCAGGAATTCTTGCATGAATTTTCAAAGGAATTCCTCCAGAAATTTTCCGACGGAATTCCTCCACGAATTTCCGAAGAAATTCCTTGAGGAATTCTCGGAGGAATTCCTCCAGGAAATACCGAAGGAATTCCTCCATGAATTTCCGAAGGAATTCCTCCAGGAATTTTGCGATGGAAATCCTAAAGCATTTTCCGAAGGAGTTCCTCCATGAATTTCCGAAGGAATTGCTCCAGAAATTTTCCGAAAGAATTCATTCACGAATTTCTGAAGAAATTCCTCCACGAATTTTCAAAGGAATTCCTTCAGGAATTTTCTGAGATATTCCTCCATGAATTTCCGGATGAATTACTTCAGAAATTTCCGGAGAAGATCCTCCAGGAATTTTCAAAGAAATTCCTTCTGCAATTTGCGAAGGAATTCCTCTTGGAATTTCCGAAGGAATTCCTTCATAAATTTCCGAAGGCATTCCTTCAGGAATTTCCGAAGGAAATCTTCCAGCAATTTCCGAAGGAATTCCTCCTGGAATTTCCGAGGGAATTCCTTCAGTAATTTCCGGTGGAATTCCTCCAGGGATTTTCAAAGGAATTTCACCAGGAATTTTCAAAGGAGTTCCTGCCGGAATTTCCGAAGGAATTCTTTCGTGAATGTCCGAAGGAATTCCACCAGGAATTTTCGAAAGAATTTCTCCAAGAATTCCTTCACGAATTTCCGAAGGAGTTCCTCCATAAATTTCAGAAGGAATTCCTCCAGGACTTTCGCGAAGGAATCGCTCAAGGATTTTCTGAAGGAATTCCTCCATGAATTTCCGAAGGAATTCCTCCAGAAATTTCAGGAAGGAATTTCTCCACGTATTTCCGAAGGAATTACTCCAGGAATTTCTGAAGAAATTCCTCCAGGAATTCCCGAAGGAAATCCTTCACGAATTCTCGAAGGAATTCCTCCAAGAATTTCCGAGGGAATTCCTCTAGGATTTTCCCGAAGAATTCCTCCATGAGTTTCCGGACGAGCTTGTTCAGGAATTTCCGTAGGAATTCCTCAAGGAATTTTCAAAGGAATTTCTCCTGGAATTTTCAAAGGATTTTCTCCTGAATTTCCGAAGGAATTCCTCTACGAATTTCCAAAGAAATCCCTCCCGGAATTTCCAAAGAAATTTCTTATGGATTTGCTTTGAAATACCTCCAAAAATTTCCGAATGAATTCCTCCAAAAATTGTTGACGGTTGTCCTCAAGAAATTTCCTTAGGATTTTCTCACATAATCCCTAAAGGGATGTTTGAAGAAGTTTCTCAAGTTTTCATAGGAGTTTCGCAGTACATTTTTGAAGGAATTTCTTGAAGAATTTCCGAAGAAAATTCTCAAGGATCTTTCGCTGGAATTCCTTGAGGAATTTCGTAAAGATTTATAAAAAAACCGAAAAAAATCCTCAACGAACTTGTCAAACAATTTCTCACAAAATTTCCGAAGGTATTCCATAAGACATTTCAGACATATGTCAAAAAAATTCCAAACGAACTCCTTTAACAATTTTCGAGTTTTCCTTATCAAGGCATTTTTAAAGGAACTCTTCAAAGAATTTCCGAATGAGTTCCTCTAGGAAATAAAAAATCACAAAAAGCATTTCTTCAGGAATTTTCGAAATATTTTTTCAAGGAAGTTTTAAAAGATTTTTAAAGAAATTCCTTATGGAATTTCAGAAGGGATATCTCAAGAGACTTTTAGTGATTTTTTTTTCAATATTTTCGAAAGAATTGCTTCAGGAATTTAGGAAGGAATTCTCACAGAAATTTCCGGATGAATTCCTCCAAGAATTTTTGAAGGCATTCTTCAAGGAATTTTCGGAGGAATTCCTCACGAAAACTCCGAAGGAGTTCCTCAAGGAATATTCTAAATCTATTTCAATTAATTCCTCAAGGAATTCCCGAAGAATCTTCTAAAGGGAATTGTAGAAGAACTCTCGAAGGAATTTCTTATGGAATTTCTCAAGGAGCTTTAGAAATGAAGGAATTCCTCATGAAATTTATGAAGAATTCGTCAAGGAATTTCAGGTGGAATTCCTCATGGATTTTCGAAATAAATTCCTGAAATTATTTTTATTTGATTCCTTTAAAATTTTCCGATTGCATTCCTCTAGCAACTTCCAAAGAAATTACTCCAGGAATTTCCGAAAGAATTCCTTTAGAAATTTTCAAAGAATTTTTTCCCGTAATTCCGAAGGAATTCATTAAAGGATTTTTCGAAGAAATTTCTCAAAAAATTTCTTAGAGTATTCCTCAAGGAAAGGAATCCTTGTTACTGCAAAGTGGTTTTCAGTTTAAGGTTGCTCGCCCCCCTCTGGCCGAAAAGCTGGCTACGCCCTTGAGGACGGCCCTCTACTAGTGGTGTTCAAGTGGATTCCCTTCTCGATTATTGAGCGGGCAGGTGGTACTCTTCTCTCTGGGTCTATAATAAGTGCAAGACTCCAAACAAGTTGCAAATGCAATCTAGAGCAATGGTCGTAAAGACACACTGAAACTTGATACAGATCCGAAGACAGAAACATTAACAACGCCGTAAAACCGTAAACTCTGTAAGCTGTCCACTTTGGATTGCGGGATCAGCTTAATGTTGAGTCTGGTGAATGGAATCGGATTGCATCGCGCGCGTGCACCGTGCACTGCATAGCACGCACACGTACGATATATTTAAGGTACACCGGGGCAAGTTGAAACACGAAGTTTTGAAACAGATTTGAATACAATTTGGAAATTTATCCTTCGCTAGAAGATTGTTTGAATCAAAAACTATGTGTTATGGCGATCAAACTGTTTATCATCATTAGAAAACATCGTGTTAACCCGCTGTTTCATCTTGCCCCACCCGTTTCAACTTGCCCCGGTGTACCTTACAGCAAATAATCTTCGAAAGAGCTCAAATAAAGCAATGAATGGTCCCGAGATCTATAGAAGAAGTTATTGATGTAGTTCGGACGTTAAACAGTTGTTAATTGCAGCAAGTGCATGTATGTATAAACGAAATGATTATGATCGTCATATCGTATTGGTTAGATTTTTATGAGTTATGTTTAAGAGAGGGAAAACGCTTTTTGTAAGCACCACTGTAGAAATGCTTTACACGTGCATAACGTACCAATCAATTATGGATACATAACCAATAAATTCCCGAATTGAGCGTGATTTAGAAAAAAAAAAACATTGATTTGAGTATCAGCATAGCCGACGATTGCCCACTGGCAACTTTAACCTCAACATCTCGTCGTACACTTAGTCGTATATAACTTTTCATTGACACCTTACCCAGGGTGGAATCTTGCTAGACTCCTGAGGTTATGTGGAAGCACTTCTGACCCACCTCTGTGTCGTAAACTAGTACTCGATTCTGGAAGCAACTTCCGCGAATCTTGTTCAGGTATCCGAGTATCCACAGACTCTGGAGCGCATCGGCAATAGCCGCCAAACTAGCGCTATTGAACGCGTCCATACAGAATCACTACTGCACAGTAGCGAACGCCCATCCTCTTACGCTGGAGCGCTATCTCGGCGATATTTGTATCCTCCAAGATAATGTCTACGGTTGACCTCCCTTTCCAAAAGCACCATTTACACCATCGGTATGACTCAACAGTCTGTTAAGGATGATCTTCTCGGGCAAGTCGTGTCGAGCGAGCATGCTGGTTAATATGCCGACGGATCTCCGGGTGGTTTTCCCGCCTTTGGCAATAGTTATGGAATGTGGCCGTAGATCAGTCCGAATGCAATAAAACATCTTGATTGCTAGACGTTCAAATAACAACTAATAATTTTATTCAAAAATTCAAATCTACAAACTAAAGTAATGGCATGCTGAGGTTTTCAGCACCTTCAACACTCCTCCTCGACGGAGGAACACCAGCTGCCACGCGGAACCTCGTCAGCTTCTGGTAGGTCAATGGCTTCGTTAGCATGTCGGCAACCATGCTGCCGGTTGGACAGTATTGCACCGAGATCTTGCCCTCCTGGTACATCTGGCGAACGAAATGGTACTTCGTATCGATGTGCTTCGATCGGTTCTGCATGCACGAATGGTTGACCTAATGAATACGAATCGGCTTCGCTACGTTCACGTCGAAATCGCTCAGCAACCGGTCGACCCACTGCACCTCTTGGCAGCACTCGGCGAGCGCTACAAATTCCGCTTCCGTGCTGCTCAACGCAACATATGTTTGCTTCCGGGATGCCCAGTGGATTGGTCTACCACCGAACGTCACCAAGAATCCGGAATTCGACTTCCGGGTTTTCGCATCACCGGCCCAGTCGGCGTCGACGTAGACCTCCATGCTCGCTTGTCCTGGCCCCAGTACGAGCTCGTGATCCTGGGTGAGCTTGAGATACCGGAGGATTCGTTTCGCCTCCATCCAATCCACCTGCGACGGGTTGCTCACTGACCGGCCAAGGATCGATACGCTGACCGCGATGTCCGGTCGGGTGTTCAATGCCACATACAACAAACCACCAATCAAGCTTGAGTACTGCTGATTGTTCGGCAGCTTCTCACTCTCCTCCTTTTGTTGCAGGTGGCCAGGGTCCAAAGGAATCTTCGACGACTTCGCTTCGGTCAACCCAAAACGCTCCAACAACTTCTGGATGTATATCCGTTGATTTAGGGAAAACTGCTCCTCGCTGCGTCGGACATGGATGCCCAGGAAATGGCAAATATCCCCCAACGATTTTACCGTAAAATTGCGGTTTAGAGCTGTCATCAGTTCGGCGTACTCTTCTTCGGTGTGGCAAGCGATGACCATATCGTCCACATACACGACCAGATACGTAAACTGATTGCCTCGTCGTCGAATGTACAAGCACGGATCGTTGGCTGATTGTGTAAAGCCTAGCTGCTTCAGGACACCATCAAATTTCCGGTTCCACACGTGTCCCGCTTGCTTGAGACCGTACAGACTCTTCTGCAACAAACAGCTCTTGTCACCCACCTCGTAGCCGGGCGGCTGCCGCATGTAGACCGTCTCATCCAGGTCGCCGTTGAGGTAGGCCGTTTTGACGTCTGCATGTTTCACCAGCATGTTCTTCGCAACTATGAGCAACGCCCTGAACGTTACCTGTCGCACTACCGGGGCGAACACCTAGTCGAAGTCCGTCCCGAATTTCTGGGGGAATCCTTGCGCAGCCAGCCTGGCCTTGTACTACGCAACGTTACCATTCTCGTCGACCTTGCGCTTGAAAATCCACTTGCTGAATACGGGTTTGCGATCATCGGGCAGATTCGCCAGCTTCCAGGTACCGTGCATCTTCAGCGATTTGATTTCATCATCCATTGCAGTACGCCTCTGGACTGTTGACTGCTTCAGCAAAACTTCTCGGTTCCGCCACAAGCTTGCGCGCCATGCCGGTGGTCTCCCGGAATCGAACTGGTTTCTGTCCCATCATCATGCTTCTAGTAGAACGCCAGAGAGGCATCTCTTCTTCTACACACCTAGAAAAAATCATGTAATTTTAAATGTCCTGAACCTGACATATACGAGCATCTTCAAAGACACAAATTTAAAGGTCAAAACATGTAAATTTACATCTTCGAGGACACTACAAAATAAAGCTTATGTATTTTTAACGTCTTCCAATCGCTAGAATCAATTCGACATAAAAATCATACAAAAGTAAAGTTTTGTCACGCATGGATTCGAACTCAGATCCGCTGATTGTGATGCTCATCACTTACCTCTCAGCCATATCATCGAGTTAGAAGGCAACTGATGAATATCATACTGATTCTACGTTTCTAGTGGAATGGATTTGTTGACATCTAACTTACTTACAAAGTGTACAATCGTCCGTAATCCGGTTTCTTCCCAAACCAGAGCTCGAAGGGTGTCCTCTTGACGGACCTCGATGGTAGCATATTCTGCAGATGCACGGCCATGTTTACCGCTTACGCCCAGAACTCGTAGCCCATCTTCGCGTCGCCATCTCGACGTTCGAACGGTTTTTCCTCTCCGCGACACCGTTTTGCTCCAGTGCGTAGCCAGCCATGTACTGGGGAGCGATCCCATTGACACGATAGAATCGTCCCAAACGCTTCGATTTGTATTCGCCTCCCTGGTCGGAACGAATAACAGTCGGACATCTTCCAAATCGATTTTTAACCATACTCACGTAATCCTCTATTACATCCGCAGCCTCCAACTTCTTCTTGAGGATATACACGACGGTGTACCGGCTGTGGTCGTCAATCATCGTGAGGAAATACCGCGAATAACCAGGCGACACGGTGTTCATCGGCCCACAGATGTCTCTGTGGATAATGTCCAGCACCTTCGCAGATTGTCGGTCCTCCTTCCTCGGAAATGGCAGCCGAGAAATCTTACCTTCGACGCAGCACTCGCACGTTTGGAACACGCTACATTTTTGGATGTTCACGCCGGTAGCCAAACCGTCATGCGCCGCTCGATGTATTGCATCCAGATCACGGTGGCCCAATTTGCGGTGCCATTGGTGGATGCAATTTTTATTGTGCAGGGACGCAACCATACCGTACTCCTTAGCAGTCTTCAACTTGTAGAGCCGATTTTCTTCGCTACTGCTGCGACAATCCCGTCGTGTTGGATGACACACCCCCGGTGACCAGAAAATATTACCTCGGCTCCTTTGGCTACCAGTTTTCCGACCGATATCAGGTTCGACTCCAAATCCGGAACGTAGAACACTTCGGAAAGAATAATTTCTTGTGGCTTACCTTCTTCATCCTGGCAGAATAAGCGCCCCGAACCGATACCTCTCACCAACGTCTCGTTTCCATCGGCCAACGTGATGGAAATCCCCGTGCTTGGCATCAACTCGTCGAAAAACGCTCGGTCACAGCACATGTGCGATGTTGCTCCAGAGTCGACAATCCACACGTTCGACGCTCTCTCGGTCGCAGCAACTGTCCGCGCACGGAGCGTACATAATGTGTAAATATGTGTTTGTGTTAATAATATCCTAATAATCCTCACCCGTAACATTAACATCCCCAAATTCCCAACCAACTAATCACGAGTCGACCGCGGGTTATTTCGGTCCCCCCCTTACTAACACATGTGTTTGTATCTAATAAATGAACGCGCACTACCCACCCGAACGGCAATGCTTCTGTTGCTTGGCTGGCGGCCGACGAGCGGCTGCCGATTTGAACGGGGACGACGACGGCCACCACATGCGAGCGGTGGCGGCGGCCAGAATCATCATGCGAGCGAGCGAGACAGGGACGAGAAGAACACGCTGCGACATGTTCGCATCGCAGCGTCGTGCAGGGCACCGACCAATGCGAGCGAGGCTCGCGCTGATTGGTGGACGGTGTATTTTGGGAATGCTGGGGTAGGGTATATAAGTACTGGAATTCGCTCGAAGAGCTATCAGTTTTTGTTGAACAGTCAAGGAATAAACATCGTTGGAAATTAAATCCCAAGCGTTTTCCTTGGACAGCCGAAACCATCAGCCTTTTACAAGGCTTCCACTAAGAGTTATTCCGAAACGAAGTCGTGGAGCTATCGTCTGCAGTTTTGTTCCTGCGGCCCTCTTCAGTGGGAAGAGCCGGCCAACCTCCGTCCAGTGTCCGTGAACGGACATTTTGGTCCAGTCGACCCGGATCCACGAGCGATCCGTTTTGGTGTTGCACCCGCAACGTACGCGTGTCGTCAATCTGACGATTGAGGCACCACCCCGCATACAGTCCGCTACCCAGTCGCCAATCTGACGATTGCGACGAACCCGTTCCGCTGAGACGATAGCCGGCGCAGTTATTCGGAAATTATTTTCCTGTGGCTGTCCAAGTGGTTTGTGAAAGTGAGTACACCGTGTACTATTTGAATCGAAGTAAATCGCGCGCGAGTGGAAGTTTAGTCCGATTCGTAAAGTCGAAAGTAAGTCGCGCGCGAGTGGTCAAAGGTCAGGCGTGAACGCCGACAGTGAGAGTGTGTTTCGCTGACGTGTCCGAACACGCTCAATTCCTGCGTGGTGCGAGAGGCGCACCACCGTTCCGGTTCAAGTGAACCAGTAGTGAGTGTAACCGAACTTTCAACATCGAAAGTAAACCGCGCGCGAGTGCCACAGTGACAAGTCCGATATTTTCAACCCGTGTTAGTCGCGCGCGAGTGTGAGGATGACGTTGGATCGAACACCAACGAAAAGTGAAAAGGTCACAATGACGGACATCACGACGCTAGTGCATCAACGTGGACAGGCCAAGGCGCAGGTCACGAAGATCCGGAAGGCGTTGGAATGTATGGCAGGAGCTGGGTCCACTGCTCCGAGTACGGCGATGCTGGCTGTGTATTCGAAGAAGCTGGACCGCTTCTACAGTGAGTACCGTGAGTATCACAACCAGATTGTTGCGGTCATTCCCGATGACCGCCTGGACGAGCAAATCGAAGCATATGATTTGTTCGAAACGCAGCACACTGAAACGTGTGTACTGCTGGAGACGATTGTGCAATCCATCAACGATGACGCACAACCGAGAGCACAAGCGAATACGCAGCAGCAGCCCGACGCCCCTCGTATCATTGTGCAGCAACAGCCGTTGAAGGCACCGATTCCCTCCCTCGACGGGAAGCCGGAAAACTGGCCGCGCTTCAAGGCCATGTTTTTGGATGTCATGCGCACATCAGCCGACTCAGACGCAATCAAGCTCTATCATTTGGACAGAGCTCTGGTCGGCACAGCTGCTGGGATAATCGATTCTCGCACGTTAAGCCAGAACGATTACGAGCACGCGTGGAAGATACTCGAGGACAGATACGAGGACAAGCGGGTCATAGTAGACGTCCACATCAATGGCCTGCTGGCACTGCCGAAGATGCATCGAGAGAACGCCAAGGAACTCCGAGCGCTTATTGACGAGGTCACTCAACACGTCGATGGGCTGGCTCTGATGAATGAAGAGATGACCGGATTTTCGGAGCACTTCGTGATCAACTTTCTGGCCGCGGCGCTGGACAAGGAGACGAGGCTTCAGTGGGAGGCAACCATTCCCCACAAGGAGCTGCCGGAGTACGAAGCCACCATCGAGTTTCTGAAGAAACGATGCGCTGTGCTGGAACGTGTGGAAGCATCATTGGCCAAGCAAGCTTCTACATCGAAGACATCGGTTCCTGTGAAGAATCCTGGATACCAACCGAAGAACGCAACAACGAAGACGTATGCTGTTACCACCAAGGACCGGACGTGTGAGCTGTGTGGAACCGGAAACCATCCGGGCTACAAGTGCGAAGCCTTCAGGGAGATGACCGTCGCTCAACGCCAGGCCAAGGTAAGAAGCATCAGAGCTTGTTATAATTGCCTTAGGGTGGGTCATTTGAGTAGTGCGTGTTCTTCACCGTATTCGTGTTCTGAGTGCAAAGCAAAACACCATACTCTTCTCCATCTCGATAAGAATAATGTTCAGTCAACTTCGAAATCGGTTATGCAGTCCGCCCCACAATCAGATCCGTCTACCTCGAAATCTGTTGTGCCAAATGTAAAATCCAAGTCTGTTTCTGGTGAATCTCAGTCCGCTCCAACGGTTTCGTGTTCGATGAAACAGATGCCTCGTGTATGTAACAGTTTGCTAATGACAGCGAAGGTTCAAGTGAAAGATGTGAATGGGAATCTGAAGTCTTGTCGTGCCCTTTTGGATTGTGGTTCTCAGGCACATCTTGTGTCGACACGTTTGGTTGAATCGTTGAGTCTACCGTGTTTTTCCACCAAGGTTGATGTTGTAGGTGCCAATGGTCAGCAGTCCTCCATCTCAGAAATGGTTAATCTTGAATTGCGTTCGTGTTATTCTGACTTTCGCGGTCAGTTGCAGTGCCTGGTTGCAGGTAAGGTTACCGGTTCGATGCCGTCAGTACCGATCGATATCAAACGATGGAATCTCCCTCGTGGTCTGTCTCTCGCAGATCCAGAGTTCTACAAGCCAGGTGACGTTGATTTGCTAATTGGAGTTCAATTGTTCTTTGCGCTTCTGATGCCGGGACAGTTTAAGATAGCTGAGAATCTTCCTGTTCTTCAAGAGACTCGTTTGGGATGGGTCGTTGCAGGTTCCATTGAAGATGTTGGTTCTCCACGCGTTGAGCAGCATTGCTACACAGCTAGTCTTCAAAATCTTTCTGAAACGATGGAAAAGTTTTGGTCAGTTGAATCAGTGGATTCATGTGAACTTCTCACCGAAGAAGAGCAGATGTGCGAAGAGATTTTCTGTTCCACAACTCGTCGCGATCAGAGTGGTCGCTATATCGTTCAGTTGCCCCTGAAAGAGTCGGTTTTCCAGATGGAAAGCAACCGATCTATCGCCCTACGTCGTTTCTTCATGATGGAACAGCGGTTCCAGAAAGACCCTGAGTTGAAAAAGCTTTATGTTGAGTTCATTAACGAATACAAGAGCCTCAACCATTGCGAACCAATCGATGAATCACAGGATCCTCCTAATCTTGTGAAATACTACCTTCCTCACCATGCGGTGCTAAAGCCGAGCAGCTCTTCAACGAAGTTAAGAGTTGTGTTTGATGCTTCGTCGAAGGCAAAAGGTCCTTCGTTGAATGACTGTTTGATGATTGATTCTGTTGATGATGAGTTCTAGTCAAGTCGTCGAACAGGTTGGACGCGTTTTTAATTTGCTCCGTTTAAAGTAAGCCGCGTGTGGTTTAATTCGTTTTTATTGCTGCGTAAGTGAACCATGCCGTGCGCGATAATTAATTGTACCGTCAGTGACGACAAACACGTATGGTACTGTCATGGATCGTGCGGGAAAAAAATCCATGCTGCATGCGTCGGCGCTCAGAGGAATCACGAGAAGAGCATTTTATCCTATATGCTTCCTCTATGCTTCGAATGTCAGAAGCGTTTTGTAATGGAGATCAATTTTGACAAGCTCCACAGTCAACAGGAGGAGAGTTTCAAACTAAACAAGCTATTGTTGGAGTCCAACCACAAACTAGCAACCAAATTAAATAACTTGAATATCGAATACGGTTTTGAAAGTATGGAAATGCTTCTTAATGAGGTAAAAACTGTCGTCATCGATAGCAGGAACGCGGTACCGGAGATTGACCTCAGTTTGAAAGCCAAGAATGATGTGGTTGCAATAAAAAATCACCTCTCATCGCTTTTCGATATTTCGATGCAGGCTACAAAAAATAATGTAATGGAATATGTAGATGCATTGACTACTGACCTGACGAGGGAACTTAAAAATATGTGTTCTGAATTTGAAAAGGTCAGTGCCCTAATTATTGATACGGCGAGTCACTGCTCCGACCATAATGCTAGTCACCCGAATTTAGCTTCAACGGTAGATATCGTTGATGAGCTAAAAGCACTTAGCAGTGCAGTCAATTCATGGAGCGAAATTAAGTCTTCGGCTGCCGTCGTGAATTCACTAGAAACCAATACCGTCGTTAAACCATCTGCACCAATAAATGAATCACACCCCAGTTTGGAATCTGAGCTGAACAACGAAATTGAACCTGATGATTCGGGCTGGCGAAATCTTGGAGGGAAACAAGTGTGGAAGGCAAGTTGGGCGGAATATGATGCACGCAAGCGCCGGCGCTTAGATCAGCAAAAGCAAGCTGAAAAAGCCAGGAAGCGGCGCAAGCGGAATGCAGCACAAAATTCTGCTACGAAGAGACCCCACCGTTCGAGCAATCATAATGGAAACCACTGCTGTGAACAATACATTAACAACAACAATAATGAAAGAAGCGTTTTCAACAATCACAACAGGGGTAATGCACTTAACCGCAACACGCCTCTATTTCCACTGGATAGCGAGCTGTTGGCCGCAGCGAAGGATCAATTTTCGAGACCACCACCCACATCATACAGGCCAACTATTAGATTCCAGAGAGGGGAAGTTCTCAACCCCTACCCTACCAAAGATCGACCGAATACTTCGAATAGTATGAATAACCCTTATCTTCAAGCCGTCTCTTCAAATGCTCATCACCTGACACAAGGACACACACCTTTATCTTGCGAGGCATGCACGTGTAGAAACGCGTGTTTTCGTCGGAATTGACGCTCTCTTCGGAGGAAGTTGAAGACAACATTTCGGTGACTACCGACGGTCACCTGGACTTGACGATTTCCCAACAACAGGAAGTAGCGGATACCTCTGCGAAAATGGATACAGAAGGGCAATGTGTTCTTAGTAAAGAATTAATTATCTACTGTCAGAATTTCAATAGGATGAAGAGTTCTTACAAAATTAGTGAAATTTATAAACAAGTGTCGTCTTGTAATTATCAAGTAATTTTGGGGACCGAAACGAGTTGGGACTCTAGTGTAAATAGTGAAGAAGTATTTGACGTTCGCTTTAATGTGTATAGAGATGACCGTGACAAGTTACTATCCAACAAAAAAAGTGGTGGAGGTGTTTTGATTGCAGTAAGTAGTGAATATGAATCTGAACAAATCTCGACTGTAAAGTGCAAAGAATTTGATCACGTTTGGGTAAAACTACTCGTTAATGATCAAATTCATATTTTGTCAGCAGTGTACTTCCCTCCGGAATATGCAAACAAAGAATCATATGAGACGTTTTTCAATCTTGCAGCTAGCATTATTTCTCAGTTTACGTCAGAGTCAAATATTCACATATATGGTGATTTTAACCAAAAAGAAGCTAAATTCATTATTGATGACGAAAATGAGTCTATTTTGATACCTGTTGTAGGAGATAATGAAACACTCCATTCTCTATTTGACAGAAGCGCTGAAAACGGACTCAACCAAGTAAATAATGTAAAAAATCAAAACAATTGCTATTTGGATTTACTATTTACTAATATGTCAGAAGATTTCTGCGTATCTGAATCACATGCTCCTTTGTGGAAAAATGAAGTCTTCCATACTGCAATTGAATACTCCATATTCATTCATGAAAAAGTTACACCATTGGATAACAATTTGTCCGAACCATACTTTGACTTTAGGAATGCGAACTATGTTCTTTTAAAAAATGAATGAAACGGTATTAACTGGCAAGATTTATAACGTAATACTAAAATTGACCGAGCCGTGGATATTTTCTATCGAAATATATATGATATTCTGGAAAAAACAGTCCCAATTAAATACAAGAAAAAATCAAATACTAAATTCCCTGTGTGGTACAATAGGCAGATTATTAATTTAAGAAACAGAAAACAAAAAGCTCACAAAACATACAAAAGAAACAATACTTGTGAAAACCTTTCGCTCTATCTTGGTATATGTGATCAACTTAATTTGGAAATGAGAAACGCACATGAAGAATATAATGCGTCAATAGAAAGTAACATTAAGTCAGATCCAAAGCGCTTCTATAATTATGTTAAACAAAAACAAAAATCAAACTTTTTTCCATCAAAAATGATGTTAGATAATGTAACCGGCAACACATCAACCGAGATTGGTAACTTATTTGCTGATTTCTTTCAAAATAACTATACATCTCATAATGATTCTGAGCGGGATTTCCAGTATTTTTCATATTTACCGCAACATGATGGTGACATTACTGTTTCTAGTTTACCTTTAAATCGAATTTTGAATGCGCTTGAATCCTTAGACTCATCGAAAGGTGCTGGACCAGATGGCTTACCACCAGTGTTCCTAAAAAATCTAGCAAAAGAAATAGTGAAGCCATTATTTTGGCTGTTCAATTCATCTTTAGAAACAGGTATTCTTCCACCGGTATGGAAAGAATCCTTTCTAACCCCGATTTTCAAAAGTGGTAAAAAATCTGATATAAGCAACTATCGAGGGATTGCTATAATATCCTGTATCCCAAAACTGTTTGAGTCCATAATCAACGACAATCTATTCTCACAACTAATGCCATTAATAACTAATCAACAACACGGTTTTGTTAGAGGGCGGTCAACGGCAACTAATTTAGTAAATTTTGTAGCATTCGCGCTAGATGTAATGGATAGAGAAAATTATGTTGAAGCTTTGTATACTGATTTTAGTAAAGCATTTGATAGAGTGGATATAAGTTTGTTACTTTTCAAGTTGTCTAAATTAGGATTCAACCCTAGGTTACTTAAATGGATCGAGTCTTACTTAACTGATAGAACTCAAAGAGTAAGATTTAAAGGAAACTTGTCTAAAATTGTAAACGTAACATCTGGTGTTCCACAAGGCTCACATCTTGGTCCATTGTTGTTTATTTTGTTTGTGAATGATGTTGAATACGTTGTCAAGAATCTTCAAGTTTCTATATACGCAGACGATATGAAACTTTTCATGGAGATACGTAAAGCATCTGATCTCGAAATATTTCAAAATGAAATTGATATTTTCTTCAGCTGGTGTAGCAAAAATCTGTTGGAACTTAACGTTAAAAAATGCAATTCAATTACATTCACGAGAAAATTAAACATAACTCATAAAGAGGTAACTCTAGGTGAGAAAATTGTTGAAAGGCGTAATCTGGTAAGAGATTTAGGCGTTATTCTGGACTCGAAACTAACTTTTGTTGATCATTATAACAATATTACATATAAAGCAAGTAACATGCTCGGGTTCATCAAACGATTTAGCTTTAATTTTAATGATCCTTATACAATTAAAACACTATATGTGACATACGTAAGACCTCTTCTAGAATATTGTAGTGTTGTTTGGGCTCCATATCAGGTTGCACACATTAACCGGATAGAGTCGATCCAAAAACAGTTTTTGTTGTTTGCTTTAAGGAAACTAGGCTGGGCTCACTTACCGCTACCATCTTATGCGGCACGGAGCATGTTGATTCATTTAGATAGCCTCGAAAATCGAAGAGATTTTGCCATGATAGCTTTTATAAATGATGTTATATCAAATAGAATATGCTCCCCCACAATATTGGAAAATTTGAATTTCTCTGCTCCCACTCGTTTATTAAGGAATAGAAACTTATTTTTAATTAATTACCACAGAACAGACTATGCAAAACATGGGCCATTGAATAGAATGATGTCTTGTTACAATACACATAGTGACAGAATTGATATGACTATGAGTAGAGATATGCTTAAGAAGGCATTTTTTGAGACAAGTAGGGTTAGGTGATAGGTTTAAGCAACTATTGTAATATAGTATACATATAATTGTAAAGGTCTACAAATTGATTGACGACAATAAATAAATAAATAAATAAATTGGTCCAGTGGTTCAAAACGATCTGTTTTCCATAATCCTTCGTTTTCGCAAACATCGCTATGTGTTCTCCGCCGACATCAGTAAGATGTACCGCCAAATTCAAGTAGACCGTATCCACACACCATTGCTTCGAATTTTCCGGAGAGAAAATCCTACGGATCCGTTGCAGGTCCTTGAATTAACGACGGTGACCTACGGCACATCTGCTGCGCCATTCTTGGCCACAAGATCGCTTCAACAGCTTGCTTTCGATGAAAGCACTCGCTATCCGTTTGCCGCTCAGATTGTTCTTGAGGATTTTTATGTTGATGATGCCCTGACCGGTGCTGAAACGATTGAAGAGGCTATTCTACGTCGTGTAGAGCTTACAGAAATCCTCAGCTGTGGAGGATTTCCGATCCACAAATGGTGTTCTAATGAACCAGCCATTCTGGAGACCGTTCCAGAGAAGGATAGGGAACAGTTTCTGTCGTTCGAAGATTCAGACATCAATCAGGCTATCAAGACGCTAGGCCTACTTTGGGATCCAGCAGAGGATGTTTATCGCTTTCGTTTGGATCTCCCTAGTCTCGGTAGCTGTTCACCGACTAAACGAAACGTCCTGTCGCAAATTGCGAAAATCTTTGACCCTCTGGGTCTCATTTCGCCTGTTGTTGTTTTCGCGAAGATCATCATGCAGCAAATTTGGATGAGCAAGCTGAAGTGGGATGATGTTTTGGATGGTAAGTTGCTGCAAGCATGGATTGTGTTTCGGGACACTTTGAATCACATACACGAGATCAAGATCCCACGGTTTTTCGGTGCAGTTAATCCCATTCGTTATGAGATTCATGGGTTTGCGGATGCGTCCAGTGTAGCATATGGAGCGTGTCTGTACATTCGCGTGGTCACTCAGGATGGAGTGAAAGTGTCGCTTATATGCAGTAAGTCGAAGGTTGTTCCAATCAAAGGATTGACAATCCCTCGGTCTGAGCTTTGCGCTGCCTTGTTGCTTGTTCGATTGTTTTTGAAGGTGTATCCGGCTGTGAAAGTGGAGTTTGAATCCGTGCATTTCTGGTCGGACAGTCAAATTGTCTTAGCGTGGCTGCGGAAACCTCTACCGCAACTGAATCTGTTCGTTCGCAATCGAGTATCAGAGATCGTCGAAGGTTCGTCTGGTGCCGATTGGAATTACGTCAAATCTGCCGAAAACCCGGCTGACGTCGTTAGTCGTGGTCAACCTCCTCAGTTGTTGGTGTCGAATGACCTCTGGTGGCATGGGCCAGAGTTCTTGCGTAGTCGTACCTACCGAGTTGATGAACCCGTGCTTATTTCCGATGATGAACTTCCGGAATGGAATCCAGTTACCAATACCTCTGCGGTGTCTGTGCCGGAGCCTCTCCCAGTGATGACAGCCTTCGGTTCTTTTCGAAAACTACAACGTGTGATAGCGTATGTGCGAAGGTTTGTAACGAATGCGAGATCCGCTAAATCGCAGCGAATCACGTCGCGATATCTAACCGTACAGGAAATGCGTGAGTCAATGAATGTGATTGTGAAGTACGTCCAGAGAAGCGATTTGCAGATGAGATCGGTCGTCTTGAATCGAAAGAACCGTTGCGTCGTCTGGGTAACTTGGGTGTAATGATGAGAAACGATATCCTACGAGTTGGTGGTAGGTTGAGGAATGCAAGTCTGCATTTCGGTGCGAGGCACCAGATGTTGCTACCGGATAAAACCCCGATCGTCGAGTCGCTGTTGAGAACGCTGCACAGAGAGTTGTTGCACATTGGTCCGTCCGGTCTAATCGCTCACGTACGTCAGAAGTTTTGGTTGTTGAATGCTAGGTCTGTCGCGCGAAAGATCGTTCGTAGTTGTGTTGTTTGTTTCCGTTGTAGTCCGCAGTTGTTGCAACCGTCGATGGGCGATTTGCCAGAGGCGCGTGTTGTTCCTGCTCCACCGTTTTCCAAGTCCGGTGTTGACTTCGCCGGTCCTGTTTTTATTCGTCAAGGGGGAAGAAAGTCCACTCTCGTTAAGGCCTACATTTGTCTGTTTGTTTGTATGGCCACAAAGGCGATCCACCTTGAATTGGTTTCGGATCTGTCTGCCGAAGCGTTTGTGGCTGCGCTGCATCGCTTTGTCGCTCGCCGTGGCCTGGTCGAAGAATTGTTCTCGGACAATGGGTCCAATTTCGTCGGTGCTAAGTCCGAACTGCATAGTTTGTACGAGTTGTTCAAAGGCGATCAACTGCAGGGTAAGCTAAACGAGTTTTGCCAGGCCCGTGAGATTAGATGGACGTTTATCCCTCCCCGTGCTCCCAATTTCGGCGGTTTGTGGGAGGCGGGTGTAAAAAGCACCAAAACCCACCTTAAAAAGGTCCTCCGTGATGCTTCTCTGACGTTCGAGGAGTATTACACCGTTTTAACGCAGATCGAGGCCATCCTCAATTCGAGGCCTCTGTTTTCCTCCTCTGCAGACCCCAACGAGCCTGAGGCGATTACTCCGGGCCACTTTCTAATCGGTCGCGAATTGACGGCCATTCCAGAGCCAAATCTGGAGGACGCCAAACTCAATCGATTGTCTCGTTGGCAGCTCGTTCAACGGATTCGTGATCATTTTTGGAGACGTTGGTCTCGGGAGTACTTGAACACTCTACAAACTAGGCAGAAATGGACGAAAGGTTGCAAGAATGCTACTCCAGATACGGTAGTGTTGTTGAAGGAAGACAACATTCCTCCGCAGTCGTGGAAGTTAGGTCGTATTATAAACGTCTACCCAGGTTCCGATTCGGTTGTTCGTGTCGCAGATGTCCAAACGGTTAACGGTGTTTTCCGTCGTCCTATCTCGAAACTCGCCCCTTTGCCCATTGAACAAAATCTCCAATAGATGTCTTTTCGCCCGGGGGAGAATGTCCGCGCACGGAGCGTACATAATGTGTAAATATGTGTTTGTGTTAATAATATCCTAATAATCCTCACCCGTAACATTAACATCCCCAAATTCCCAACCAACTAATCCCGAGTCGACCGCGGGTTATTTCGGTCCCCCCCCCCCTTACTAACACCTGTGTTTGTATCTAATAAATGAACGCGCACTACCCACCCGAACGGCAATGCTTCTGTTGCTTGGCTGGCGGCCGACGAGCGGCTGCCGATTTGAACGGGGACGACGACGGCCACCACATGCGAGCGGTGGCGGCGGCCAGAATCATCATGCGAGCGAGCGAGGCAGGGACGAGAAGAACACGCTGCGACATGTTCGCATCGCAGCGTCGTGCAGGGCACCGACCAATGCGAGCGAGGCTCGCGCTGATTGGTGGACGGTGTATTTTGGGAATGCTGGGGTAGGGTATATAAGTAATGGAATTCGCTCGAAGAGCTATCAGTTTTTGTTGAACAGTCAAGGAATAAACATCGTTGGAAATTAAATCCCAAGCGTTTTCCTTGGACAGCCGAAACCATCAGCCTTTTACAAGGCTTCCACTAAGAGTTATTCCGAAACGAAGTCGTGGAGCTATCGTCTGCAGTTTTGTTCCTGCGGCCCTCTTCAGTGGGAAGAGCCGGCCAACCTCCGTCCAGTGTCCGTGATCGGACAGCAACCATGAATGCGAATGGCGTTGCCATGCCAACCGTCGCCTTCAGCTTCGATTTTTTCTTCGACACGTGGCTCTGGCTAGCACCGCCATTTGTGGGTTCCCGTCCAGCTCTTGACGCTGGGCATTCACGCTTTAAATATCCGGTCTTGTGGAAATTGTGGCAGACAATTGACTTTTGGTCCCCACCAGCACGCAGAATCGACTCACCTCGGTGGCTTTTTTCGGCTCGCTTCTGCGCTTCATCCAGCAGTTTTCGCTTCACCAGCTCCATGGTGAGCTCGTCGTTGGAACGGCTTTCCAACGCTGTCGTCAGGATGTCGAACGAATCCGGCATGCTCTTCAGTACTGCTCCTGTCCTGGCGTTTGCGAGGCTAGCGAACAGCTCCTCCATGCGGAACAGATGGCCCTCCATGTCCCCGTCGTCGGCGTACTCAGCTTTGCACAGCTTTTTCAGGTACGACACGCGGGTGCACATCATCGTCTTCTGCTGGTGTTTCCGCAGCAAAACGATGGTGGCCCGTGCTTTGGCGTCTCCGTCCTTCCACGCGTCCGTCAGAGGTTCTGGGGCGGCCTCCGTCACGTGCTTCCAAAGGTTTTCGCGCACCAGCAGCATCTCCACCTTGAATTGCCAGCATTCGTAGCCGCCGCTCTTCAGCTTCTCCAGGCCAAACTTGCATCCGTCCAACTTCCGTCCATATCGGGATCGTGAAAAAATCTTGATGAACTATAAAACTTGAACTCTTTTTGAATTTTCTTCTAAATGGCCCATAACCTATGGGATGTGGCCGTAGGTCGGACCGAATGCAATAAAGCAACTTGATTGCTAGACGGTCAAATAACAACTAATTATTTTATTCAAAAATTCAAATCTACAAACTAAAGTAATGGCATGCTGAGGTTTTCAGTCGCACCTTCAACAATAGTACCAGGCTCTGCCACTTCCAAACCTATGGGAAGACGCTCTCGTCTAGGCATTTCTGCAATGCAGATCTGAACATCCTGGGAACCTCTGCAATAGCTACTTTTATGGTCAAGTTCGGAACTCCTTTCGGACCTGGGGCCCTACTTACAATCCCTTTGCCTTCGCAATCTCCACAAGTTCCTCATCGGTGATCCTCTCCTCATTACCAACTCTAGTCTGCAGCGATTCTACCAAAGGAAGCCAAGGACTATAATCACGACACCGAACCCCTCGAAAGACCCTTCCAACATCTCTGGATATTGCTCTGTAGGAGCCACTACATCTCTTGTCTTGGCCATCACGATCCTGTAGGCATCACCCCACGGATTCGCATTGGCATTCGGATAGAGACCCTATTAGCAGGCCATTTCGCTTACCCTTTTCTCCGTCTTTAGCCCAACCCTGACCTAGACAGCGAACACCACTCACTACTCATTTCGCTAATCATCAATGCACGCTGCATCCGCCTTCTAGCCCGTTGGTAAGCGCCAACGCCGATTACCTCCCATTCCTAGGGTGGACTTGCCTAGGCATGGTTGCATCGCATGCATGACGGAGCCTCTCGTTATTGAAGTTCATATGATGTCTTCTACCTAACGAGGTCTTGGCATTGGTCTAGCCGCCTCTACCCGCTGCCTGCTTTTGTTGTTGTCGTTACTGTAGCGAACCCGCCAGGGGATGACTGTGATTGTAACCATCGTCTATCCTCCAGTTCGAACTATTTGTTAGGCCAGGACTACAAAAAGTAACCTCGATAATCGACTCCGTTCCGTTCCGACTAAAGGTACTTTTGGTACCGACATTAGCCAGATCGACATCTAGCAGAAGCACTGGCTTCTAGCAGGATCTGACCCCGCTGATTCGTAAAGCGGCTTCCACATTCCACGGCCCTGGCATTAAATGAGCCTATCCTTAATTGCCTGAAGGAGAATGGAAGGAAAAAAGGATGGAATAGATTGGGTGCTTGCTGTTTACGGATTACCCGGAACAAATGAAACACGTGGGTGGACTCGGGCAGCCCTGTGCCTTATAATCTTCGCCGCCACATCGCCTACACAGCTTGCTCTTGTCAGAGCCGTTGCACCTGAAGAAAGCCTCTGGTGGCTCATGCAAGGTAAGTTGGCATACTGACCAGACCACCTTGAATTTCCCTGGTTTAACGGACTTGTTAGCATCCGCCACAGGTAGCTGTACCAAAGTTACCCGTGTCCCTGCTGGGCCCTTTCGTAGCGTAACGGCTGTGGTGGCCACCTGCACCTCGCACTATTTCCGCAGTGGCGTGACGAGCTCTTCCGCGTTAGTAATCTCGTCTAAGTTTTCAGTTTTCATAGTCTTCTCCGTTGTAAGGGCCCTCACCTCGACGTCCTCACCAAGGAGCTCTTCGGCCAGTCATTTGTAGACGCGTTTCTTATCGCTCGAGGATCATTTCACGTGTACGAGTACGTCTAATACCGCGCACGTCGGCTCCCAGATCCACGAGCTTTCCAGGACGCCTGGCTGAGGTCCAACTTGCCGGCTGTACCACCTATTTTCGGAGTTTACAGCTGCCTAGCCTCGCGGGCGCCACCTGGTAGATCCTCAACTGATGGCTGCCTCGTACACTTCTGCAATTGCTTGTCATTAACAATAGCATCCGTTACACCTTTGGGGCAATCCTCAAAAGCGAAGGCCTCCATCTGTGACCCTGTGAACTAGCATCTAAATATGTACTGCTGGCTAATGTAGTTAATTGGGGTGCTTCTCGTATACACATCTCAAAGCAGTGTTGAGTGGATTCATGTCAGATTAAGAGCTAGGTATAAACATAAACAGTTTGGATTACAAAACTGGTGCCATTGTATACACAAGTGTTGCTAATAATTGCGGCACTTCAAACGCGCTCATTTTATATACCAACCTACCGCAAGCCAAAAACAACCCGCTCTTAGCTGTTCAGTAAATGTTACAAACCACAACATCGAGTGATTTTCTCTGGCCGCATGAACCGCAACCGATCTTCCACAATCAGCTGCGAGAATCATCGAAATCAATTCCATTTAATTAGTGCCTGAGCTCTGCACATTTGCTTGGAGGTTGTCAGCAAACAAACGACGCCGCAGTGATCTTGTTCGAACCCAATCGCGCGGAGGAAATCCTAAACGGCTTCACTCCATCGTTCGTAGGTATCTACTAAAGTGGTGCGTTCGAATGCGAAACATGTTCGACGGCCGACCGGCCACACCTATCTTCCTCTCCGGTGGTGGTGGCTTGTCCGTCCGCATTTCAACGCAAACCAGATCAAATTTGCTGTAGGGACACACATTCATCGCAGTGAACGCTAATAGCAATCTAATTAGAACTCGCTTGTAAGATTCGCTTCAACAGCGCAACAGCAGCAGACAACGCAAGCGCATATCGATCCCTAAGCTCGCGCTCGCTATGATCATAAACCAGTCACAATCAGTTTGTGTTGACACTAAAAAAAACATGTTGTGGTAGGTATTCTGAAATGCTCTGTTGGAAAAGAACAATCTATCGCATTGTCATATTTTATTAGCTCCTTATAACCATCAATATATTCTTCAATTTCTAATTTCAAAAGCGGTTCAAGTGACACAGTTTCAACGGTCAAGAGCAAGCTACTGCAATAAATCCAATTTTGTAATTCATTGCTACGAGTGTTCATTCTACTCTGCTATCCCCTATTTGGTACAGTTGCCCTAGTTCGACGACGATGCGAATAACATAAATTCCATTTCGCTGCGTAAGATCGTTTCCTTGCGTATATTCTGCAGTTAATAAACGTTCGGATTGTGTCTATGAACATGATGCGTTTGGAACGGGCGTTTGGAACGACATGCATTTCGATCATTGACTGTTTCCAGAACATATTCATCGTGGGTGGTTGTCTTGTTCCAATCAAGTGTGGAATTCTAAAACTACACTCAGGCAAATTACTGTAAGGAATATATAAAAATGTATTATGAAATTTAAAGCTTAAAAGTAATTTTTTATAGGCACTCCTTATGAAACACGTGTAAACGGATAAGTTACACTGATCGGTACATTATGGAATCATAAACATAGAGAAACAAAGCCCAAAATGCCAAGATGGGGTAAAATGGCCTAACTCATAAAATCATTCCTGAATGTGATTTGATCATTACTGTAGGTGAATGGTGTCAAGATCAGGGTCGTGCAATTTCGAAAGGAAAACATGGCGGGCGTACGACGACTGTAGCAAATCGTTTCCCATGCGAACGGACTGCTGTGATGCTTCATCTCTCACCCAGCAACACACTCGTTCGTTGCTGCTACAGAAACAAGTGTGTATGAAACATGGGATGATACACTTGGATTTTCGTTTCATTTATGAGTCGTTGAAATACTTCAACATGCTAAAAACACTATTTAAACCACATTTTTAAATAGTGGTGCACGCCAATAGAATGATAATTATGTTTTATGAAAGAGGATAACAAATTCGACCACTTAAATCCAATTAACCGGCGCCCGTAACCATTGAGAGACTAGCGCGCACCAGTGAGACACTAATGCTCAGACGGGTGAAGCACAAGCAATGCGACCGGGTGGGAGACTACCGAGTGCTACGATGAGTGGAAAAGTTTTTTTTAACGACCGAGTCATTAGAAAAATGTATGAAACACTTGAAGTGACTCATTCAAATGTTGCATGAAAGTGTATCATTGAAACGAAATTGTACGCCCCTGGTCAAGATATGTTGTCATAAAACAATCATCTAGAAGCATGGCCACCAAACCCATGGAAAATCTTTTGGTTTCCTAATGAAAATTGGCAACTTCCGGTTTTTTGTACTTTCAATTAAGGTTTTTTTGTTGATTTTATTACCTGCCATGTGTTTCCAATGAGATTGAGACATTCATGGAGGCGCATGGTTGTTGATGTCTACGCTATCCATGTTAGGGGTCATTCAAATATGACGACCATCGTTCCACGAGGAGGCGGGTGTCACTCCATGTATTGAGTATACGATAAAAGTGGACTAAAGTGGACTAAAAGTGGACTAAAAGGAGTCGTAAATGCCCGAAAAATGATGGACGTAATTTTTGAATGTTTTCATGAAGTGGCATCTTACCGCATGGCAGACATCCTTTTTGCAACACTTCCGTTTTCAAACCAGTTTTTAAAATCGCTAAAAATCGATTAGAATCCACTAGTTTAGTGAATATTTTTGCTTAAATATCAAGCAAATGTTGAATAGTTGCTGATACCACTTTGAAACCTATTTGTCATTGAAAACGATGAAAGTTTGAAAAATGGCATCTTACCCCACTTTCCCCTACTTACCTTACCTTACCGGTCAGACTGTGGCATGAGTGACCTCTATTGTACATAGGAGTCTTCTGCTCGGTCCATGGCTGTGTGTCTCTAGTTCCACACTCTGCGAAGGGTCCGAAGATCGTCCTCGACCTTATCGACCCATCTAGCTCGCTGCGCACCACGTCTTCTTGTACCGGTCGGATGACTCCCGAGAACCATTTTAGTCGGGTTGCTATCCAACATCCTGATGACGTGACCCGCCCACTATAGCCTCCCGGCTTTCGAGGTGTAGACGATGGTTGGTTCTCTCAGCAGCTGATGCAGTTCGTGGTTCATTCGCCTTCTCCAATTCCCGTCTTCCATATACACTCCGCCGTGGATGGTATGCAACACCTTTCGTTCGAAAACTCCAAGGGCGCGTTGGTCCTCTGCACGTAGGATCCATGTTTCGTACCCATAGAGGATTACTGGTTTAACCCTCAGAGCCTCAGGACAAACTTCTTATTTTCAATCGTCTGATACTCAGGATCTGTAAAATATAAAAATAAGCGGTTTTTTTTATGATCGATGGGAAGAGTTGTACTTCATGTAAGAGTAGTTGTCAAACCGGAAGTCCATGTTTGAGCCTGATTTTGCAACGGAAATAAGTGTTCCCTGGTGCTATGTTTGGCGATATGTTCTACAGCTGCCTTTTGGCTACTTTTTCAATAATTAGCTGTTAATTCTCGGTAGATCAAGGTGGATTCTAAATCTGGTCTTTAATTTCTTAGCGAAGCGTGCTTTTAATAATTGGAATCAATTTTGTAAATTGTGACAGAAACCGATAAACGCCTAAAAGTATGCAATGATCTAGTAATAATTCGTTGGCTAAAAGTATGATCCGTGTTTTAATTTTAGGTGGATTAATCACATGAGTGATACTTTTAAAAGAAGGGCTCAAATATACGAAACAAATTCTTCATAGACAATAAACTTCTAAAATCATCCTTTCAGGTGCAAAATGATTATGATCACGAAATTGGGTCTTAGGGAGTCCTACCGGAAGTACACTCCTGGGACCAAGTTTCAGATGCATCTCATGCTAGAAAGCAGCCTCAGCATTGTGTTCTTGCGTTGGCCTACCATTTCAAGTTGTTAAAGATTTCATAATTATTATAAAATACCAGATTCATAGACGACTCGCCAAAACATTGAACCAGGGAACACTTATTTCCGGTGCAAAAGAAGGTTCAAACATGGACTTCCGGTTTGGCAACTACTCTTACATGAAGTACAACTCTTCCCATCGATCATAGTGAAAACGGCTTATTTTTATATTTTACAGATCCTGAGTATCAGACGATTAAAAATAAGAAGTTTGTCCTGGGGCTCTGAGGGTTAATCAGCGTTTTGTAGATAGTTAACTTCGCGGGACGGCGAACTTTGTTCGATCATAGAGTTCTGCGGAGTCCAAAGTAAGCTCGATTAACTTCCAGAATGCGTCTCTGTTGTTTCTGCTGGAGTCGTTGTCGACAGTTGACGGTGAGCCCAAGTACACAAATTCTTCAACCGCCTCGATTTCATCACCGTCGATATTCACCGATGTACTGATAAACCACGGATTTGCAATGGTAATCTCGAGGCAGCGTTTGCAGACTAGGGCAGCTCATTGTGGCCCTTCTAGAGAATTGTTGGTCGACGAAACGAATGGTTCGACGAGGAGTGCATATACAGGGATATGGACGAGGACCTTTTGACGGACGGACGCGAGGTGATCGTAAGGTAGAAGTAGCACTTAGATGAGCGCCTAATTGGCGTTGAGAACGTACAAATGGGAGACTATGACAACAGAGGGATCGACTACGCCAATGTAGCAGAGGACGTTAATAAGCCAACACCCACGCCGAGGAAAGTTAAGGATGCCATTCACTAGTTCAAAACCAACAAAGCAGCTGGTAAGAATGGTATCGCAGCTGAAATTATCAAGATGGACCCAGAAAAGTTGGCTACTTGTCTGCACCGGTTGGTAGTCAAGATCTGGGCGTGGAAGGAAGGGGTAATCTGCCCCATTCATAAGAGAGGCGAGCATTTGGAATGTGAGAACTACACATCGATCACTATTTGCCTACAAAGTGCTATCGCAGATTATCTTCCGTCGTCCGCCACCTAAAACGAATGAGTTCGTGAGAAGTGTCTTATCTTAAAAGTAAAATCTTAGATGTTGAGTAAAAAAAATGTATGTATATATGATCGATCCGACGTTATCGACGTCAAGACCTATCGTTGCGCTCATATCGACTCTGTCCACTACCACTGATGATGGTGAAACTGCTCTCAAAACTTTCCATTATCAATAATGTACGGAACCGACGGCTATCTCCTGGGTACGACCTGGGTTGACTGACACAACCGAATTTTGCCTCAACACACGCGCAGAATCTCGAGACAGCGTTTCCGGACGATGATTGGCGAGCTCCATGTAGATATAGAGGACTGTTGGAGTACAGTTAAAGCAGCCACTACCGACGCAGCCTAGAGTACCTTAGCCACAACAGACATCCAGGCTAGAACAAATTTCATTTAGAAAGTTGTGTAAGGATTTGAATCCTTACTCGTGTAAGGATGCAAACCAATACACGATGAAAACACGCACGCCGCCAAACACCATAATGCCACAGTCAGTGGTGAACTGAAACATTTCAAGTGGTGAATTACATTAGTATGAGAAACTAACCGACTGCAGCGCCACACTATTGCCACTTGTATTGCCTATGAAAGATTCCTTACACAAAATTCAGATTGGACTTGGACGTCTGTTCTCTGTGTCTTAGCGTACATGGAATAGAGTCGAAGGAACGATTGGTTTGTCCAGGTGTGTAGAGAGATTTTGGAGGAGTAGAACGCAGCGCGATCGGTGATGCTGCAGCAGCGGACCCGGTAGAACGCGGAACGTGGTAACGAAGTTCATCCAAGAGTAGCTTCTGTATGATGGTCGGGTTATCTCCAGGTGGTTTTATGGATATCTTTGCGGGAAACGAAAGTGCTTTGGACTACCATATCATGGGAGGCTGCACAATTTACGCATCGTTGGCCGTTATCGATCGAAATGGCGTGCAGGCTGTTTCGCCCGATTACCGTTCTGTGCTCTTCCTATCTGCGCGTTCATGTCATCGACAACGATTTTCACGTCACGCGACGAGCAACCATCTTTTGTTTGCTCTTGAATTTTGTAAGAATTCCATGATGAATTCCATCATTAGTCAATCGATGGCAATCGCTTTAATTTTCACCATAACACTTAATTCACGCTAGAAATTTACTAACATCACCCATGCCATAAACAGTAATCTGCATAGATCCAAGCCTAGGATGGATCAAACTTTATAGTAATTGTGTTTCCAAGGTCTATGTTTTTTTGCTGCCCGTTGCGTTTAACTAAATCTGCGGGTAAGGTGCGCATAAACTGTATACGGAGTCCGTATAACGAACCAACATGACTGTTCATATACGACGGGCAGCCACATTAAGCACAGGACTGATCCATGACGACGGTGGCTAATCAGCACTCCTCTCTCGAGGGTATAGCAGCCATGTACTTTCCTACGTCAGACAGCCGGCCAGCGGTAGTGTGCTAGTTGTATGTTCGCAATGATTGCAGGCAAGGCAGTTGAGGTGGACTTGCCACCATGCAAACGATCAACAAGTGCATCCGTGCAATTCCCTAGAGCGAAATCCGATGAGACATTATAGGCAGTAGGAATTTTCCTCTTTTCTGTGGTCCCAGCACCGAGTGTAGTCAGTACTCAGTAATGGCAAAGTGGCTTAGGCAACATCTTTATAGGCTTCGGCTGCTCGTGGAGTCGAGTACGTTGGCGTAATTGAACTGTAGAGAAACGAAAAAAATCTGCGGTTTTCGGAATTTTGACGAATATTGAGTTGATATGACACGATTCAATAGAAGTCTGTGAGTTTAAAAGATTTTTTTGTCTTTGTTAAGAGATTTTCATCTCTACGCTGATTCATCTCCGGAGTTCAAAAGTCGGTTAAATTCAGCATTGAATGTTCTAAAAGATCTAACGATTATTATTAGTTTTATTTTCCAATATATACTTCAAATCATGAATAATCCCTCCACCCGGACCACGCCACTGGCTGACACAGACTGCTGCACGCAGAGAAATAAGTTGTAAACACAATTAAATTATAGTTAAAATCAACCGATTTTTCAGTTTACTATAGCAACAAACTGATTTCTAGTTGAAACTGAACTGTTCCATTGTTTGATGATACAAATATTTTCATTTGTCGACATTTTTGACAGTTTGTTTGAATAAACATAGATTTGGTAGATTCAATATAAAACAATGGATTGTTTGAAACGACTGCATTTATACTACTAACAAAGCCGGAATGTGATTGTGTTGGTGACGGCAACTCCTGCGGCAGCTCGGAGATCTATTTTTAGATAATCTCTAAATAAGAACAGATAAATTTAACTTTGGAATAATTAAATGCTCAGTTGAAAATCAACCATGCGTTTGATTGTTTCAATCAAGCGTCATTTTTTCTGTGTGTGCGTGGTATTTGAAATGAATCGTCGTCGGACGTCGCTGTTGATGTCTCCCCGGGGGCTCAAGTGCCGACTACCGTGCCTTGATTGCGAACTACTTGCACCGGAGCCTTACACGTAGTACCGCACAACATTATTACCTAACACTTTAGGAATCTAAATCAACGATAAGATAAAAATCCGCCAAAGACAGTTTTGTACCACCACCGCTGGGGCTGGTCAGAGCGAACTTCGCGAGTCCACGCTTGCATGCCGCAGTTTGACGACGCGACCGGTGCGGTGGTGCATCTACTACCTAAACTATATTTGCTCGCAGAATGTCACTCGTGGCTTATGATGCACTCAGGCAAATAAACCTAAGATTATCATAACGTCTAACTTATGAAATGGCCTTTAAACAATTCATAACAGCTAGAATGAATTCCATAAGATCGGTTTATGACGCAGATTCGACTCACAGTTTGGCTTTTATACACATTTAGCATCACGATATTCTCAAACGTTGATAGCCGAGTGGGTTGGGCACGGGCTCAGTGATCTCGACGTTCATGGATCGATTCCAGTCTGCATCATTTTACGATTTTTCTGCTCTTTTCATAAGTTTATCTTATGTAATTAGGTCATAATAAGCATGTTCAATTTTCATAAGGTATTCTTATGGCATCCATACTTTACAGTTATGGCTAAATTTCATAAGGTATTTTGATGAATTTCGGTAGTTCACTTCGCTGAGTGTGGCCATTCATCATGCCCGCGCTCTCCAATATGTTGTTGCACGGCAACGGCCAAATGAATTCACGTAAATGTACATTTTAACACGTTCACAGAATGATAACCATATCGGAGTTCGAGTGCATGGGGAGTGCGTGCAGAGATCGCGCACACAGGTTGTTCGTTCATGTTGTTCACATTATGGACATTGCATTAGTGATCGCATATTTCTTCGTCATCACCGGCGACGAAGTCGTGCCCAGCAAACTGAACCCAACCAACCGCATTCGGACGATTGTGTAACGCGTGTTTAGGGTTGATATCTGTCGGGTAAATTAGCACTTGATTGAGTTGGAAGCGGCTGCTGGCTGCAGACGAATGCTGTTGACTTTTCCGAATTTGTTAATAAATTAAGCAACTTTGTAGCTACGTGAGGTCGCCAGCGTATTGGATATTGAAGCTTCTTGAATGGTCTTCTAAACGAACGACAACAAACCATCGTGACTGCTTCATAGTGAAAATGGAACAGTTATGCGTCTTCTTATTATTACATTTTTATTACAGTTATTCTCAGCCTCATGAAGGTTCATCTCTTATATGCACGTCTTTCTTTTTCGGATATAATGTGTGGAAGTTCTTGAGAACTTTGTGGTGGGATCCGAGTGAGATATTTCGAGGTCAAGAAGATACCCAAATTGACGTGAAAAGAAAAATTCACATAAATAGCCTATTCCGGTATTCCTCCAGGATTTTTTTTTTGGGAATGCTTCCGGGATTCCTCTAGAGATTTTCTTCTGGATTCTTCGAAAAATTCCTTCCGTGAATCCTCCAGAAACTCCCCTCGGCATTCTCCCCAAGAATTCCTCCCGGCTTCTTGCATGAATTCCTTGCAGGATGCCTCCAGGAATACGATACGGAATTCCTCCAGGGATTCCTTCCACGGTTGCTCAAGGATTTCCTTTCAGTATTTCTCCGGGAATTTCTCCTGGTATTCCTCCAAGTATTTCTTCCGGTATTCCTCCAGGACTTTCTTCCGGTAGTCTTCCAGAAATTTCTTCTGGTATTCCTCCTGACATTCTTTCGGCAATTTCTCCAAGAACTTTTTCCGTGATCCCTCCTGGAATTCCTTCTGGGATACCTCTGGAGATTCCTTTCGATATTCTTCCAGAAATTCGTTTGGGGATCCATCCAGCAATCTCTCCAGAAATCCCTTCTGGGATTCATCCAGAAATTTCATTCGGTATTCCTCCAGGGATTCCTTCCGGTTTTACTACAGAAATTCCTTCCAGAATTCCTCACGGGATTCCTCCAGGAATGCGTTTAGGGATTTCTCTAG
The DNA here is from genome assembly GCF_035046485.1 of Aedes albopictus. Lineage (NCBI taxonomy): Eukaryota > Metazoa > Arthropoda > Insecta > Diptera > Culicidae > Aedes > Aedes albopictus. The sequence continues at coordinate 217,778,313 of NC_085137.1, forward strand.
GAATTCCAACAGGGATTCATCCAAGAATTCCTCTATAGGTTCCTCCAAAAAACTCCTCCCGGGATTACTTCATTCATTTCTTCCAGCTTCCTGCAGGATTTCCAGAATCTTCCAGGATTTCGTACCGGGGTTTCTGCAGAAATGCCTTCCGGGATTCCTCCAGCAATAACTTTCGGGATTCCTCTTGAAATTCGTTCCGGAATTCCTTCATAATTCGTTCCGGGATTCATCCTGGAATTTCTCCAGGAATCCCTTCTGGGATTCCTCTAGGAATTCCTTTCGGTATTTTTCCAGAGATTCCTTCCACTTTTACTCCAGCAATTCCTTCTAGAATTCCTCCAGGAATTCTTCACGGAATTCCTCCAGGGATTCGATCCAAGATTCATTTAGGAATTCCTTCCAAGATTCATCAAGGATTTTATTCAATATTTCTCCAGAAATTTCGCCTGGGATTCCTCCAAGAATTCCTTCTGAGATTTCTCCAAGACTTTCTTCCATTAGTCTTCCAGAAATTTCTTCCGGTATTCCTCCTGACATTCTTTCGGCAATTTCTCCAAGAACTTTTTGCGTGATCCCTCCTGGAATTTCTTCCGGGTTACCTCTGGAGATTCCTTTCGAGATTCCTCCAGAAATTCGTTTGGGGATTCATCCAGCAATCTCTCCAGAAATCCCTTCTGGGGTTCCTCCAGAAATTTCTTTCGGGATTCATCCAGGAATCCCTTCTGGGATTCCTACAGGAATTCCTTTCGGTATTCTTCCAGAAAATCCTTTCAGTATTCTTCCACGGATTCCTTCCGATTTTACTCCAGGAATTTCTTCCATAATTTCTTCAGGAATTCCTCATGGGACTCCTCCAGGATTCCTCTAGATAATCCTCCAGGATTCCTCTAGAGAATCCTCCAGGAATTTCTCTCGGGATTCTTTCTAGAATTCCTCCAGGGATTCCTCCAGAAATTTCTCCTGGCATTCCTCCATGAATTCCTCCAGGAATTCCTTTCGAGATTCCTGCAGGACTTTCTTCCGATATTCTTCCATGGACTCCAGTAATTACTCCCGGGATTCCTCCATGAATTTCTCCTGAATTCCTGCAGGAATTCCTCTCGAGATTCTTGCAGGAAATCCTTCCTCCAAGATATAAAATTTTTGAAGGTACTCTCGTAAAAGCCTTGAATCTATCCTTTCAGGATTTCTGAAGGAAATGCCTGGAGAAATTCTGGAAGATTTTCCTGCAGGTATTTCCAGAGAACTTTCAAATAATGGAGTTTTTGAAGAAATCCTGGAATTTATTCATAAAGAATTCCGAAAGAGTCTTCCCTGGGTGAATTCCTGAAGGATTCCTTGGAGAAATGTCTGAGAGCATTTTTGGCATGTAAGTACTTATATGTTTAAAGTATGTCACAGTGACTTCTACGCAACCAAAACCTGCGCTGTCGTGACTCTTTTGTAGCAAGCGTTGCTTGGAAGAACCCCTGGAGGACTTATTGTTTTGCCTATTGTAAGAATTCCTAATGGAATCCCTGAGTAAACTTCAGAAGAAACTGCTGAAGGGATTCTGCATCCTTTTTAAATTATCTTCCAACACTATTCGCTGGAGAAATTCCTCCAGCAATTCTTGAAGTAATTAAAAAAAATCCTCAGGCAATCCTGTAGAAATTCTTGGGTACATCCATGGAAAAGATGATTGAAGGATTTCTGAGATTTCTTAAGGAACTTCTGAATGAAATTTTGGAGAGAAACTGTGAGGAATTTCTGAAGAAATCGTATCAGGAATCCCTGGAGTAATCCCGTGAAAAATCCCCGGAGCAACCCCTGGAGGAATTTCTGAAAGTATATCTGATGGACTTCCTGGATAAACTCTGGGAGGAATTGCTAGAGAAGTTTAAAATGTAATCTCTTGAGAAATTCCTAGAAGACATCCTCGATAAACTTCTGGGACATTCCTGAAGGGATTCCGGAAGAAATCCCTAGAAAAAAATCTGAAGTAATCTTTCGAGGAATTTCGAGAGGAAACCTTAAAGAAATTTTCTGCAGGAATTCTTGCATAAACCCCTGGAGAAGTCCCTGAAGCAACTCCTGGAAAAATCTCTTGAGAGAATCCTGGAGGAACGCCTGGAGTAACATCTGAACAAATTCCTGGTGTAATTTCTGGACGAATTCCTGGAACAATTCTTGGATTAGACCCAACAGGTATTTCTGGAGACATTCCTGGATGAGTTCTTGGAGCAATTCCTGGAGGAATTTCTGGAGAAATTTGCGGAGGAATTCTGGGAGAAACTTCTGGAGAAATTTCTGAAAAAAAAAAATCTTGAGAAGTTCCAAGAGGATTTCCTGGAAGAATCCTTAGAGGAATTTCTGGAAGATTTCTTGGAGGAAATCCTGGTGGATTTTCTGGCGGAAAGCCTGGAGAAATCCCAGAAGAAACTCGTGGAGAAACCCCTGGAGGCATCCCCGAAGCAATTCATGAAAAATCGCTGTAGAAATTTCTGGAAAAATGCCTGGAAAAATCTTTGGAAATTCCTGAAAATATTCCTGAAGAATTTTAAGGAAGAATTTGTGAAGAAATTCTCAGAAGATTTCTTGAAGAAATTCCTGAAGAAATTGGTAACATAATGTGAACGGATGTCCAGGAGCAAATCGTGGATCAATTCCTGGAGAAACTCATGGAGGTACTCCTGGAGAAATTCCTTGATAAATTCCTGGAGGAATGCCTGGAGAATTTCAAGAGGAATTCCCGAAGGAATTCCTGGAGGAATCTCTAAAGGAATTCTTGAAACAATTACTGGATAAATTTCTGGAGGAATCTGTAGAGGAACTCTGAGAAAAATTCCTAAAAAAAAACCTTGAGAATTGACTGGAGGAATTTCTAGAGGAATTTCTGGAGAAACCCTCGAAGGAATTTCTGAAGAAATCCCTGAAGGTATCCTGAGAGAAATTCCTGGAAAAATCCCGGTGGAATTCCTGGCAGAATCGCTGCAGCAATTCCTGGAGAAAAATCTGGAAGAATTCTTGGGGGAATCCCTGGAAAAAATTCAGAAGCTATTCCTAGATGAAATGCTGGATGAATTTCTGAAGGAATCTCTGAAGGATTTTCTGGAGAAATTCCTGAATGAATTGCTGGCAGAATTTATAAAAGTTTTCCTAGATTCTCTTGCTGGAGGTATCCCTGAAGAAATTCCTGGGGTAATCTCTGGAGGCATTCTTCGAGGAGACCCTGGAGAAATTCGTTGATGAAATCCTGGAGAAATACCTGCATGAATTCCTGGAGAAATCTCGGGAAGAATTCCTGAAGCGATCCTACGAGAAACTTCTGGAAGAACTTCTAGGGAATTCCTGGAGGAGTCCTGAATCAATTCCTGGAGGAATAACTGGAGAAATTCCTGGAGGAATCTCTACAAGAATCCAAGAAGGAATCCCTGGAAGAATGCCTGGATCAATTCTTTGAATACTGCCAATAAGAATTCCTGGTGAAATTCTTGGAGGAGTCCCTGAAGCAATTCCTGGATGAATCTCTGGAAGAATACCTGGAGAAAGTCCTGAAGTGATGCATGGAGGAATCCCTGGGCCTGAAGGAACTCTTGAAGGAATCTCAAGAGGAACTCCTGAAGAAATCTGTAGAGGAATTTGTTGAGAAATTCTGAAGGCATTCTTAGAAGAGTTCGTGGAGGAGTCTCTGCAGCAGTTCCTGAAGAAATCCCTAGAGAAATTCCTGAAGAAACTCCAAAAGGAATCCCGGAAGCAATTTCAAGAGGAATCCCTAAACAGTTCCTGGAGGAGAAACTTCAGAGACTACAAACATGGCTGCCATAATGGCCGACTTGGTCCCCTACTCACGTTTTCAAGAGCACTAATCTTGAACATTTGTTAACAAATGCTCTAGATTTTGATAAGCTGCCTCTTTTTGCAAGTGAGTAAAGCCAGGATAAACAAGTGCGGCTTGGTTCGATGCTTTGTTCATCAGATTTGTGCTTCTAAAGTTTGTATGCAAAATTGTCATGGGATTTCTTGATGTTTCACCTTAATTCCTGGAGATGTTCCTTAAAGAATACAAGGAGGAATTCCTGAAGAAATCCTAAGAAGAGTTTCTGGGGGAATCTTTGGAGGAGTTTATACTATAACTTATTCCACAAAGAATCACAGAAAGAATTACCGAGTGAAGCCCTGGACAAGTTCTTGGAGGAATCCTTGGAGAATTTCCTGGGAAAATCCCTGGAGGAATCCCTGGAGGAATCTCTGGAGGAATCCCTGGAAGATGTCCTAGAGTAAGCTCCTGGAGGAATTTCTAGAAAATACGTGGAGGATTTCTAGATGAATTTCTAGAGGAAACTCTTGTGACATTTATGTAGGATGATTTTGTTCTCAAGGGATGAATTATTGAAGGAATCCCTGCAGCATTTCCCAGAGGAATCCCTGGAATAATTCGTGGAAGAATCCCTGAAGAAATTCGTGGAGGAATCCCTCGAGAAATTCCTGGAGGAATCCCATGAAGAGTTCCTGAAGAAATCGTAGATGGAATTCTTGGAGAATTCCTGCAGGAATCCTAGGAAATGTTCGTGGAGGAACTCCTTGAGGAACCCCTGTAGCAGTTCCTGAAGAAATCTCTGCAGGAGTTCTTAAAGAAACCCTTGGAGGAATCCTGGGAGCAATTCCAAGAAGCATTCATAAGGGAATACCTAAGGACTGTTCAATTTATTAAACGGACAACTTTACAAGGCTATAAAAAGGAGGCGCGTAGTTCAAATTTAACCACCCTTGTTTCGTTGTTCAGTACGTCATCTTCCATTATAGTCATAATTTTTGAATCGAATAATAATAGTTTTATTTTATAGAAAATCGGTCAGGTGTTAAATGAGGTGAATTTTTCGATTGCTGAAAATTGGAAATGTATATAAAATTACTGTTCACATATGGTATATCGTTTTTAATACCAGAAAAGTATGTGCCATGCTGCAGCAGCATGACTTATAAACATTCTGGCAAAATTTTAACTTAATTGGAAAATTAAGTGTTGAGATATTAAAGTCTCAAGTGAGATTCGATTTTTTGAATAAAATTCAATTTTAAATCAAAAAGGGCATGAAAATATTGAATAATAATTTTTTTTATGCATCCAGTCGAAAGTGGGAATAATGTGGTTTTGAATGCAGAAAACTGCGTCTTAATAGCATTGCTGGTTTGATTACTGTGCGCCATTACAGACACAGTAATCAAACAAGTTTCGTTCTCTGAAGGTTCTTCCAAATAACCATGCAACCCAATGCAAATTTTGAATAACAATGATGTTGGAAATAACAACTTTGCATCCGATTATTATTAAATAAAGTGTACAATAACATAGGACCAACTTTGTTGAATATAAATCATAACAAGATTCGCTAGAGTCGAAAATCTGCATCAATGGAGCAAAAAGTATGAAATTTTTTAATATGACCATCTTTATGGATTAAATTTTTGATGAAAATTGCAATTAAAAGTAAATTTCTCTTCTGCATCATTCAGAGAGCAATATTCTACTACTCTGGACAAATTTTTAGCCAAATCAGTGATGCTATTGCAACACAGGACTTAAATGAACATTTTTTAATAATTTCTATGGAAACAAGGCAACTCACTATATCAAGCTGGAGACTGCTTGGTGCATTATTACTGATCAACTATTGAGCTTAACCTTCAGTAGAATAGTATAAGCTTCCAATTCATTTAAAACTTCATGAAAATGTGCATGTTAAGTATGTGGAAAGTTATGTCAAATTTTGAGAAATGGGTTTTTATTGATGTTTTACGAAAATCACTTCAGTTACACAATAAAGAACATTTTGCTTAATGTTATATTTTTCCTACATTTGAGAATACCTATAGAAAGTTACGCAAAAAACTGATAATGATTTTATTGAAAAATAAAAAAGATATCGCATAAGCAAGTTGTCCGTTTTATAAATTGAACAGTCCTTAAACAGTCCCAGGAGTAAGTACTGGATTATTTCCTGGAGGAGTTCTTGTAAGAATTTCAAGAGGAATTCCTGAATGAATTCTAAAAAGAGTTCCCGGGGAAATCCTTGGAGGAATTTTAAAATAATCCCTGGAGTTGTTCTGTGGAGAAACACAGAAGAAATTCTTTGGTGAATTCCTGAATGAATTCTTGGAAGAAAACCTGAATTAATTCCTGAAGAAATTCCATGATGAATCCTGGAAGTAATCCCATGAAAAATTCCTTAGGAATCCCAGGAAAGCTTTTGAAACAAATTCCGGGAAGAATTTCTGTAGCAATACCTAGAAAGAAAATATATGAAAGAATACATGTCTGCAATAAATTCTGGACGAATTTTTGTTGGAATCTTTGGATGAACTCCCGAAAAAATGTTTTGAATTCATTTTTAAATTACTTTTAAATAATCCCTGGTTAAGTTTTCTTTAAGGATTTCTGGAAGCTATTCCTGCTTAAATACTTCGAATTATTCAAAATTGAGTTATTGGAGCAATCTCTAGTGGAATTCTAGAAGCAATATATGGGGAAATCCCTGAAGAAATCTTTGAAGGAATATCTGAAGGAACTTGCAGAAGTACCTAAAAGAATATCTGTTAACATTCCTTTGGGTATCCCTGGAATCCTCGAAAAATGCACTGGAATAATCACTGGAGGAACTACTGAAGATATTCCAGGAGAAATTCCTGGAGAAATGTCTGGTGAAACCCCCAGAGGAATTCTTGAAAAAATCTCGATGTGTCCTTGCAGAAATATCTGTAAAAATTCAGAAGAAATCGTAGGAGGAATTCCTGAAGCATTTCTTGGAACGAAGCCGGAATCAATCACTATCGGAACCCTGCCCATGAAAGAATTCACGAAGGAGGAATTCCTGAAAAAGTCCTTTGAGAGATTTCCGAAAGAATCCCTGGAAATGTTCCTGAAAAAATACCTAAATCGTTGGAATTGAATACTAGTGAAAACTCGTTAATAATGTGCTACTACCTCTATAGCTGCAGTGCATATGGTTCTTCAAAGTCCTTTTTTTTTCCTTACCGGAACCGGTTCTGGCATATCTGGAAAATTTGGCATGTTGTTTTAGTATTTCGTGAATAAACATCACAAAATTAAACCATTTAAGATTCTTGTACCGGCTTTTCGAACCCACTAAGCAGATTACCCTCTTCACCTGAGTGTAATCAGTTTGTACCTTTTAATTCAGCCCTATTTCTTTTTATTTATGTTTTATGTTTATGTGTATGTTTAAGGAACTAGGCGAAATTTATTATGGTTTTTGAACAAAAAAGGATTGACAATTATGAATAAAAACCTCAATTGTTATAATAGTTTATTTCATGAAATATTTTTTCTGGAACTCTAAATTATTGATAATCTTTGAGTTGACTCGAATTAAAAAAAATCTGGGAGCCAGGGGGGCACGCCTCCCTCTGGCTTCGCCCATAATCTTGGATATTCTGGACGCCGTTTTTGAGCTTCAGACATCTAATACCATATATTCCCATATTGCATGGTTTTAGAGCCTTAAACTCTATTAAACAGTCGCCATCTTAATTGACTGGTCGCCATTTTTTGACTCCGGGCATCTTCCACATACAAAATATATCCATATTACATAATTTTAGGGCCAAAAACCCCATTGAGCAGATGCCATCTTGAATTAGGAGCCGCCATCTTGGATTTTATGTCGCCATCTTGGATATTTTGGTCGTTATTTTTGAACTCCAAACATCTTCCCCATATCAAATATACCAATATTGCGTGGTTTTAGGGCTTAAACAGCCGCTATCTTGAATTTGGAGCTGCCATATTGGATTTTATGTCGCCATCTTGGATATTCTGCTCGCCATTTTTGAACTCCAGAAAAATTCATCATACACCTTGTCCTTTTTTTACGTCCATGCTTGGCTGAGCGACAAAAAATTCTACCGCTAAGACAATGAGCAAACTCAACAGTTTTATATTTTTTAAAACATCTTCGTGATTAGGAGAAGTGTACAAAAATATAAAAATGTGTATTTTGATCATTATTTTGTCGGTAGAATTTTTTTTCGCTAAGCCAATAGTGGACGTAAATCAAGGTTTAGGTGTACCTTACATACCCATATTGCATGGTACTATTAGGGCCTAGAACTCCATCGAACAGCCGCCATCTTGAATTTGGAGCCACCATCGTGGATCTCTCTCTCTTCTTGGCGTAACGTCCTCATTGGGACAATGCCGGCTTCTCAGCTTAGTGTTCTATGAGCACTTCCACAGTTATTAACTGAGAGCTTCCTCTGCCAATGACCATTTTGCATGCGTATATCGTGTGGCAGGCACGAAGATACTCTATCCCCAAGGAAGTCAAGGAAATTTCCTTTACGAAAAGATCCTGGACCGACCGGGAATCGAACCCGTCACCCTCAGCATGGTCATGCTGAATACCCGTGCGTTTACCGCCTCGGCTATGTGGGCCCTTACCACCATCTTGGATATTTTGGTTGTTATTTTTGGACTCCAAACATGTTCCTCACTCCAAGTATACCCAAACCATATTGCATGGTTTAGGGCCGAAAACTCCACTGAAGAGCCACCATCTTGAATTTGGAACCGCCATCTTGAATTTGGAGCTGCCATCTTGAATTTTGGGCTGACATCGTGGAATTTCCGGTCTCCAGTGTTGATTTCCACACAGAATTCGTCAACCATGCTAACGGTTACAAAAAATCTCCGCAGTTTGATGTGTCGCATGATGGGGCTTGGTTCAGTTTTATATACGGCCGGTGTGCTGGTCCGGATCACTGAAATGGCCATAACCTCGGAACGCCTTGGCCGATCCGGTCCATTTTTAATAGCAAACAATGCGGTAAAATGCCGGTCCGATTCGAGCCATAATCCGAATAATCAGAAAATGGGAAGTTCCTTAAAAGTGAGTAACCTTTTTTGTACACAGACCAGAGATGCCAGATATACAGATTTTTCTGTATTATACAGATTTTTAGAGGTTGATACAGACAGGATACAGAGTACAGAAAAAATACAGATTTCATGATCATGATACAGATTTTTCCTCCACATTTTTTTTTCCTCATACATTCACGCAAGGTGGAAAATAAAGTAATTATATTATATTATATGAAAAAATAAAGAATAAACTATATTTTTGCAGATTTTTTTTATGTGTATTGCTGCTTGCTTGAAAGTTTGCAAGAGTCGCGAATTTCCAGTGAAATATTAAGTTGTAAGGAAAATTTAGGCTTGAAGTACTGAACATGAAAAATGAAATAAAAGTTGAAAACTTTTCTAAGCAAAAGACCTGGTTTTCTTTTCGCTTTTCATTCTTATATATAGAATGATAAAAATGAGAAAACATATGAAAAATGTGTTCGTTTAAAATTGAAAGTAATGACAGTTTTTTTCAAATAATAATATTGAATCAAACCTGAGAAGAAATAGCCAGTACACACCCTTTCAAACAACTGAGTTACTAACTATAAAATTATGTTAGAGGCGCCTAGTATATGGAACACTAGAAATGGCAAGAGTTTTTTTTAAGAAATTCTTGCAGAGATTCTTTGCAGAAATTTCTAGAGGGCATTCTTAAGATATTCCTTGACTAATTTCCCCAGGAATTCTTTTGAATAGATTTCTATGAGTTGCTTCTCAACATTCAGCAAGATAAACTTTACACACCCTTTTGGATATTTGTTTAAAAAATATCTAAAATTTCTTGTCGATGGATAACTCCATTAATATCTCCACAGATTCTTTGAGAAATTCATTCAGAAATATTTCCAAAGCATTTCTACAGAAATTCCTTAAGAAATAGCTGAAAAATTTATTTCTGGGATCTTTGCAAATGTTTTGTAATGCGTTCCACCAAGAATTTCCCGAAATGTTTACCCAGGTTTTTCCCCAGGAAGATCTTAAGAAACTTCTTCTAGGATGTTAAACAAGAAATTCGGGTTAAGAACTGTTCCTTTCAATTCCACTAAGAATTTGCATCCCTTGACAGGTACGTATTTCGACCTCAACTGTAAGGCCGTCTTCAGTGTCTCGTACTTGACTAGACTGGACTTGACTAGAGTCAAGTCAAGTACGAGATACCGAAGACGACCTTACAGTTGAGGTCGAAATAATTAAATAATTAAAAAAAATCTGTCAAAGGATGCAAATTCTTAGTGGAATTAAAAAGAACAGTACTTAGCAAAACTGGAAGCATTTCCATACTTTTTTGGTTTTTGATGTTATTATTAAATAACGAAGCAATATTTTCAAAATTGGTTTTCGTACACAGTTAGAGGAAGGGCCAAGGTATCTCCTGTTTTTTTTTTTAATATTTCTCAGTTTTAGGAAAACCAATTTTGAATGAAATTTCGAAAAATATGGTTTTTGAAAAACTGGAGGTTTGAGTGTTCGACTGTTTGGATGCACTAGATGTTGGAATTCTCGGCTATGCAGTCTCCAAACTCCTTGGAACAACAACGGGTTTAATTCGTCCCTACGTTTCGGCAATAAACAGTAAACCACGTATCGTAAAACGATATTCATTCAAAATCGTATTTGATTCTGTTAGAAATCGAAATCGCAGAAAATGATAAGTATCGTAGCAATAATGTCGAGAAAACTTGTATAGAAATCAGTGTTGCGATGTGTTTACGACGGGCAGTTATATTGACAGCAAAAGCCGCAAATAGAACAAATCAAAATCGTAACTAGTCAATGAAAATGCTATATCATAAATCAAGTCAGACAAGCATTGAGCGCAATCGTAATGACTTCAATGAAATTGTCACCCAACAAACCAAGACGATAGTGAACATAAATCATTATTGCGATTCGGCCGGAAGTTTGTTAGTTTTCAATACAGAACTGGAAAAATACTTACATGACAAAATGTTTAATTTCCACACCCCTGTAGTACATTCACGCAAGGAGCAGACCAGAAACGCAATTAGCATAGAACAATCCCGCTCCCCCACATCACTTCAACCGGTACGGTGCTACCCACAATATGGCACTTATCCCGCTTACCGCGCCGCCTGAATCCGTTTTCACCCGAGTTTTCACCATACAAAAAAATCTGAATTGTTCACCCGTTGATTGCAATTACAACACAAAATGATAGAAACTAGCCGGAAATCAAAATTGGGGATGGTATTCACTTGATATTTTTAAATGCTTGGGTGCTGCATATCGTTTTTCCAGCTGTATGGTATTTGGATGAGGAAATCTAATCTGCACATCCTTTTTCCAGGTATACAGAGTACACCTTACCAAAACGTTGTTGTTTTCTTTGCTGCCGATGACCGCTCCACTAAGATGTTCTGGATGTCAAACGCAGCTTTCCATTAGAAACGAAAATTATTCGCGATAAACTTTTTTCCGCGACGACGGACGACGACGACGGCTGGAACGCGACGGCACTGTTATGATGTAAACAAGACCAGCAGCATAAAGCGCAATCTTAAATCGTTAGAAGTTGTATATCTGACAGATCTTAATATTACACATCAGGTCTGGAAAGCACGAAATGAAGTCGCAAAGACTTAGAGAAAATAGCGACCAAGTCTGCATCAACACCATTGTGAAAATAATCAGGCTTATGATACGGGCAAGCTTTAAGTTTAAGTTGGCCAAATTTCCATCTCTCTTCAAGAAAGATGAGTTGGTACCGAGGTACGGTGTTCGATTCTGGATCTCGAGGTTCTGTGTTCAATGCTGGATGCCGACCATGCATTTTTTTTTAACTTTTCATCAGTAATATGGGACATCGGATTACTTATCACTGAAAGTCGTCTTTATTTTTTCCGACGATACTTTGGGACATCATATTACTGTTCAAAGTAAGTCAAGACAAGTCGTCAGAAGTATATATATGGCCTCCACTTTGGTACGTATATAGCCATTTCGTGCACTTTATACGAGTATGTTGGTTCTTATATGGATATGTATAACACAAATTATACAGACCAAAATGTTAACTGGGCATAGCCGAGAATTCCAACATCTTATGGTTTTTGAAAAATTGTTAAAAGTTTTACACCTGAAAAAAATCCAGGAGATAGCTTGATCCTTCCTCTAACTGCGTATGAAAACCAATTTGGAAAACATTACTTCGTTATTTAATAAAAAAATCAAAAATCAAAAATAATGAGGAAATGCGTCCAGTTTCGCCTTATCCCGACTTTCTTTTTACTTACAACTAACTTTAGTTCCTCTAACTCTTTCTTTCAGAATTTCCTGCTTGGATTTCTTCAGAAATTCGAATGTGAAGATATATTTACTTCCAGAGATTTCTTCAAAATTTCAAAATTGAGAAGTTACTTCATGGAATTTTCCTGAAAAAGAAAAATTCTTACATTCTTCAAGTTAATTATTCACAAATCCTCTTCTCAGGGTTCTCCAAGATTTTTTTTGAGACATTCGTTCAGTGATTCCTGCAGAAACTCCTTCATGTTTTTTAGTAAAAATATAAAAAAATCTTGATAAACTTCTGGAGTAACGCTATCAATGAAAGAATTCTTGAGAAATTTCTGCAGTGATTCCTTTAAAACCCGTCGAGGAATTTCTGGAGAAATCTCTTAAAAATGCAGACATTGCAAACAAAGGTACTTGTAGATTTTTTAAGAAATCCTTCATTGAATTTATAAAGATTCCCTGGAGGATTTTCTGAAGCGATCCTTGGAAGAACTGCTGGAGGTACCTCTGAAAGGTTCATCGATAAAAACAAATCTGGTGCAGTTTATGAAGAGATTTCTTGGAAGAATTCTTTAGAGAACCAATAAAGAAATAAAAAAATGGAGAACCCTCTACAAATATTCTTGAAACATTTCTAGAAAAAAAAACTTTTAAAAATGCTTATTAGTTGAAGTTCTGCAGCAATTGTTGAGAGAATCTTTTGGAAAAATAGAAAAAAAATCCTGAAGAAAGGTCTGAACAAATCCAAAGTAATGCATGGAGGAATGCCTCAAGGAACTATTGGATAAACTCCTGTAGGAACTTTCCAGAAAAATCTTTAGAGATTTTCTAGAGGAATTCAAAAAAAAATCCCTGAAAAAATGAAGTAATTCTTTAGGTAGAAATTTAAGCAATTATATCTGGAATGGTTCTTGAAGTTTATTTTTTATAGTCTTTCTATTTTTGTGTATTTTAAATTATGCTAGCTCTTCATACAAACTGGAAGTTTCTGAATTTTTGATAGAATCTCTGAATGTTTGTTAAAGAAAAATATCTAATAAAATAAAAATTGCATCTTTTCAAGATACGTGAGAAGAAATTCATGGAGAAACCCCTGGAGAAAATCATTGATAAATTTTCGGAGAAATGCTATAGAAAAACTCCTGAAAAAAATTTGGAGGAATTTCTCTAAACATATTTAAAAAAATATATTAAGAAATACAAGCATAACTTATGTAGCAATCCCTGAAGGAATTTTCTCTTTAATCCTTTAAAGAATCCCATGAGAATTTTCTGAAGGAATTTCTGCGGAAACCCGTGAACCAGCTTCAGGATATTTTTTGAGAAACTTCCAGGAAAGTCCCAGGGAAAATTCCTGAAAGAATCCCTGGAGAAATTTTCCCAAAAATTGGGCGACGTAAAAGTACAGAACTATTAAGAATATACATATATATTTTACTATATAAAATCATAACGTTCTGCTATTTACACCATTTAGTGAAATCTTACTGCAAATAGAAATGTTCGTACAAAATTCGGGTCACAAAAATTTACATGTGCAACATACAGATTTCTTACGGGGTCTGACTGGATTTACGGAAACTTGGTGTTTTTGGCTTTCAGTCACAGTTTTTAAATACAGACAAATACAGATTTTCTAAAATCCTGATACAGATTTTTGAAAAAATCATCTGGCATCCCTGACACAGACACACATACATACACACAGACATCATCTCAATTCGTCGAACTGAGTTGATTGGTATATGTGATTTGACCCTTCGAGCCTTCTGTTAAAAGTTTGTTTTTTTTGGATGAATATATAGCCTGTCAGTATACTTAGGAGAACGAGAAAGGCAGATCCAGAATCATGAAAATCTGAAATTTACGTGATAATTTAACGCAAAGAACGCAACATTGAAATTTACATTCCATATTTCAAGGAAGAACATCTGTAGAATTCCTAGAAAGAACTCTTAGAGGAAATACATTTAAAATCCTGGGAAGAATAGAAAGAATCCAGCAAAAACTTGTGGAAGTATTCAAGATCGAAGTTCGGGAAGGACGTCCTGAACAAACACCAAAAAGAACTTCTGCAGGAAGCCAGCAGGAACTTCTGGAAAAAGACTTGGACGAGTCCCAGAAGATTTTCAATTAAAAAAAAAATCAACTCAATCGGTCATAAGAGAAGAGTTGGTCGTTTTGTATGAAAAATGGATTTCACTGCTAATTTAATGAACACTGCTGTACGGCAAAGTTGCATTACTTAAGTATTTATTAGCATGTTCATAGATTCTTCAGAATCTATTCATTAAAGAGTGCGAGATTTCGCGTGGAAATTTGCGCATGAAAAAGTGATCCAGAAGCGCGTGCGAGTTGACCAATTCGCGCTAATTGTTGAATGGATCACTACGACTTATTGCTGTGGCAGATGCACTGCACTAGCATTCAGGAATCAACATTTTATACAAACAAACAGAATTAATCAAATTATCTAAACATGAGTCGAATACTCGTATGTTAGATATCTTTAATAAATTTTCTTCTATATCAGTTCACTGAACACTGATACGAATCAAAACATTTTCTCCCATCAAGCGCCAGTTCTTACTTTTCCCATGCAGGTTCGCAGCCTTGTTCCATAATAAACAGCCCCGAACTCCCACTAATTAACATGTAAAATACATCGGAGAGTGCATTGGATTTCATTCACTATTAGATTTACGAAGGTCCCCTCCCCCTTCTACCCCCCTCTTCCTCTCGGCTTATCGTTTACAACCTATCGCATGTTGGTTGTAATTGCATCTCATCAACTGCAGCAGCAGCGCTGCACTCTAACAACAAACTGGCCGACGCAAGCATATCGTCGTAACCTCTATAACCGAGACTTCTGTATGAGAGAGAAGCACCGCCGCCGTGCGTGAAGCCGAGACCGGTCAGGAGACGGTCGGTATCAAATTACAATGTCTTTTCATCTCCGGTCGGTCGTGAGACGGCCAAATGACCAAACGGCAAAATCACTTCCAAGATTCGCGACGAGATATTGAAAAGCGGTAGACGGCGGTGGGCACTTACCATCACGTCGTCGTCGGTAGCAGTCAGTGAAGTCGTCCAATAAATATGATTTATAGTGTTACGCTCGCTTAATCGGACAGATTACTTTATTAGCCCCGTCAAGATTGGATCGGAGAAGTCCGAGACTCCCCCTCACCAGCCAGTCAGTATAGGTTGAAAAATTGAACACGCGTCTGTGACTTTCGATGACGGGGTTCGATATGCGGCGGTCTTCAACGATTAGCTGAAGAGTGTGTGTACGATAGTTGATTGAAGAATTCATACTATTGTTAATATGAACTGTAGCTCTTTCTACATGTTCATCCATTTTATCTGAGATGTTTGATCACTAGTGACTTGCGACTGTTATTTTATTGCAGTTTTTGAATGCTTGTCAAGTCATCGCTTTTGACAAATATACTATCTCTACTCTCTCTTTTAATCTTTAGAAAATACTCATTCTTGGTTGCTACACATTAACTTTTTTTTTTCATATAGTTCAAATGCTGTTTGAAATCAAGGAAAAACTTTTTTGCTCATCGTGTTTGTACCTCCGGCCTCCACAATCCTTAACCCGGGCATGACAAGACCGCATACGAGAAATGCACCACACACCTTCTGCTATGGAACGACCACAAACCAACACCACAACGCTTGATCAAACCGTTGCATACGTGGTTGCGATTTGAATTTCTATTAGCGTATCATCAACCAGCACAGCAAGTAACTCAAACGGCTGCGATCGATTCTTCGATCGGCGCTTGCATCTGCCGGAGGATGCTAATAGTTTTCACCTTGGAGCGGCGATTGGGTGCTAAAAATAGCAAATTCCCTTATCGTTTAATGTCAAGCAATTTATTGATTTTAGATGCAAGGGAACGTCCATAAATTACGTCACGCTTTGAAGGGGGAGGGGGGGTTCAGCAAAGTGTGACGGGCCATACACAAATATCAGAGGTCGCATACAAAAAGTGTGACATAGGGGGGAGGGGGGGTTGAAAATAGTCGATTTTAGCGTGACGTAATTTATGAACGTTCCCCAAGAGGGGATGGGAGTAGACTGTAGCGAGATCCCCCGGATCCTCACACAACAAATCGACTGATTGGAAAAGTTGATCAATCAATTATGAAGCGGGAATGTGTAATGGCAACGACGCCGTACGGTAACTGAGCCGGGAATTTATATTGCTAAATGCCAAACTCATTCGATGGCTTGAATGGTGCACATTGAAGAGCTGTTTGGATAGAGTGGATCTGGATAGTCCACGTGACATTTCTGGAGTAGGAATGTAAGGCGGATTCATATTTGTGGAATTGTGTTCTATTTTACAACAATATTATACCTTTTAGTTATCCAAGAGTTTTATTTTTATACACCAACTCGTGGTGTAGTTTGCAACGTGCCTGTCTAGTGAATAGGAGTCGTGAGATCGAGTCTCACCGAGAGCACGAGTAACTTTTTCGCAAATTCCACTCCAATTTATCCATTTCTCACTCACGCCAGTATTTTTAAAGTATAGCTTTTGGAATTAAGTTAAACTTCCACTCGGCTGGATAAGCCGTAAAAATCGATAATTAATGAATTATGAGTAACGAAAATTCTGATCAGTGTCGGTGACAGCGTTGATAGGTCTTAAGAAGCTTATGTGTGATACGACCTGGCACGACACTAACGGCAGGGGGCTTTCTTGGCATTAGCCGTACACACAAAGAAACTCGATGATGGAGGATCTCCGATGATGTTTACGGTCCGAATCTGAACGGCAAAGTGAAACTCAGACGGTGATCAGCTTTTGTTTGTGTAAACAGAAGCGCGGAGAACCTGGCGGCGTTTGATGTGCTCTTGCTTGCTCTATATTGCTGCGAGAAGTGTGATTTTCGCGGAAAAGATTAAACGTGAAGCTGTCCGTGTTTTGATGTGGGAAAAATGTGCCAGGGAAATATGTTGATGTTGAAAGTACCTAATGAAGTTGTTCGGAAATCTTCCACGTCGCGTGCAACTAGAAATAATTGACCTATCAACAGCTTTATAGAGCGGTTGTTATGAGCACGATATGGTTGGACACTGTTGATAATTAAAATTTGGGTTATGTGCAGAATTAGACCCGGATAATAGTGTCTGCTACCCAGCAGTACAGAGGGCGTTGCACGGAAGTGAGACTAATTACTTTTAGTCCTGAGCACCCATGGTGATGAAGAGGGCCGAACTAAAAGATCTCCAATGGAAATTCTCCATCATGGGCGATTGTCAGCCATCGCCTAGATCTGTGGCCAGGAAAAATTTCTGTCGACTTTCTTTATTTCCTTATTGAGGCTGTGCCGCCATGAGCCTTTGGGTCTGCCTCTGCTGCGATGTCCTGCTGGATTCCAATTTAACGCTTGTTTACAGATTTCGTTCCCGCCCCCGTGTAGAGTGTGGCCGACCCACCTCCAATTTAGTTCCTGAAATTCTGTCGCTGTCGGCATTTTGATAACATCGACGACGGAGCTCCACATTGGAGATTCAACTGTGAGGCCACCATGAACGAATTATATACCGCTGGAATCTTCTGATGAATACCAGCCAGCAGCCGTTGAGTATTCTCCGCCGATACACACTGGCGTATAGCAGCACAGATTTCACGTTCAAGTTGAGAATTCGGATTTGGGTGCGTCGACTAATCTGATTGTTTTTCCATACATTTCTTAAACTCGCAAAGGCAGCTCTTGCCTTTTTGATTTGTGCACCTACAGGGGATAGACAAAATGATCGGGACAGGCAAAATCTTCACTTTTCAAAAAATGTTCAACTAGCAATAACTTTTCGAAAATTGCATCAAATATTCTCAAATTTTTACTGTAAGTTTATCAGCAACAAAATTTCAAGTTAAGTCAAATGTTTTTCAGAGTTCATTATGTTAGTCATAAATGGTCAAAATTTCATTGCAATTGGTTCATTAAATCCGAAGATATATAACAGCTCACCCGAGCAGAAGGGAATAACAACAGCATAAGGAGCTGAGTTAGTTGGGTAAAATAACTTAATAATAGAATCGATTATTTTTATGTTATTAACATAACATATTAGGGGCTGTCCATAAACCACGTGGTCATTTTTTTGGGACTTCTCAACACCCCCCCCCCCCCCCCCCGCGTGGTCATTAGTCCATACAAAAAATTTTATTCGTCCATACAAAATGCTCATTGGCCGAACCCCCCCCCCCCCCCCTCATGACCACGTGGTTTATGGACAGCCCCTTATGTTATAAACTTGTCTGTCATAAGCGGCAAAATAACAAAGATCATAGCAAAAAAATGTTCTTGAAAAACCATTTTAATAACTTGTTTTGTTAGTTTCAATAACAACTTAATAACAGTGTATTTGGAAAATATTCCAATAACAAATTTAGATATTAATATGTTATTGATAATAATCGGAAAGCAAAACTTGTTATGGTATCAAAACCGTAACTAAGTAAATTATGATACTTATTATTATTATTATTAACTTTGTCTCACAAACATGAGTAACAATACTTTAAATTTTCAAAAAATACTATATTCATATTCGCAATCAGAATAAATTAATCATTTTACTAAAAGAATGTAAAAAAAAACTTCCAGAAATTTCTCTGAGAGTTCTTCCACGAAATCATTCACAGATTTTCAAAGACTCCTCTAGAAATTCATCCAGAATTATGAACAGAACCCATTCAAGGATTTCTTCAGAATTTCCCGTGATAATTTGTCCCGAATTTCATCTTGAGATGTCTCTGAAAATTTCTTTGAGAGTTTATCGAAGAGTTTTTTTTTTCAAAGAATTCTGCAGAAGTTTTTCAAAAGGTTTTGCCAAGAATTCTAATAATTGCTCAGAAGAATTACTTTTGCAATTTTCACAAAGATTGCGCCAGGAGTTCTTTTGAAGACTTGTCCAGGGTATCGAAGGGTTCCTCCAGAACTTCAAAGTAATTGTAATTGTAATTGTAATTGCTCAGTCCACACCCAGGCCGACAACTGTCAGCCCATCTGCTTGTAGGCAGATGTGGACCTACTAAGCCTCCCCCGTTAACATGTCCTACACCGAATTAGCACACCGGGATCTTCCACAGGCAGGCGCTGGCGTTACCGGTCCCAACAAGTGTCAGATACATTAAATAGATGGGGTAGATGATATAGGAAGATGTGGGAATAGGATGGGAAGAGGTAGAAAATGAAGAGATAGTAGAGAGGTTTCGATTTTGTTGCTGAAACGAGAAAAAAAAAAGAATGATAAAGAACATTAGCGATATGTTCATAGATTATGATTTGGTCGATAATTTCTCATCTATTTTGTTTCCATATCGTTGCATCGGTGACCATTTTAGTTTTTGTTAGGGCCATCTCGCGTACCTCGTGTACCGTACCTCTTTCGATTTGTGATATATTACGCGGATCATTACTCTCTTCATTCGGATAGCGGCTATGTAACCCATTGGATTAAAAACCTCCATCAAACATGAAGCGATTAATCGGAGACTGAAGACTCTATATCAAATTTGGCTCAGAGACAGGTAATCAGTGAAGTCAGTTTTTCTCGTTTGTCAGAGACGATTGATACGTATTAAGACAAACTTTCCACTGCCTCTGCCAGCAATAATCGGTGATCGATCAACATTTCGAGTACCTTCCCCAATTTACACAAGAATGCCAAGGATCACCGCTCATGCTTTACAATACAGTTGGAAAAACTAGAGCAACACCTGGCCACAATGATGCATAAAGCACTAAAGCGGACCGGAAGTGTCGGTGAGCCAGCCCCACTAAGGGTTCCTCCAGAACTTCAAAGTGTTCCAAAAACAACAAAACAAAAGGACAGGTAATTATTATCGAATTGTTGCTTTGATTTCAAAACTTGTTACTGTTGTGCTATTGTTGATAAGTTGATCAATAGTACGTCAATAACAAAGCTTGTAGTTCAACAAAATATGTTATTGAAATGTACCTTAGTGAATGTATATCAATAGCTTGACTATAACAAAATAAGATTGTCCAACAAAATTTGAAAAGCTATGCCTTGATAATTAAATAATAACAAAACAAGATGTAAAAACAGATTATGTGATTTTGTAGTTATTAATTTGATATTTTCCTCTGCTCGGGCAAAGTTGGCTATCGGATAATTTTAGCTTTTTCAAGATTTTTTTTAGCTTCGTGGAGAATGACCTGATCTTCTCCAAATTTGAGCTACTGATACACAACTAGTTGATGAACTTACAGTAAAAAATATTTGATGCACTTTTCGAAAAGCTACAGCTAGTTGAACAGTTTTTGAAAAGTGAAAATTTTGCCTGTCCCGATCATTTTGTCTATCCCTGTATGTTGATTTTGGAGCCGCCACCATCGGCCGCCATTGACTGCCAAGCTATTGGAAGCTTTCTACGTTCTCCACTGATTGCCCAGATACCGTAAAGCTGGAAGGGTTGACTGTGTTTACATCCAACAATTTCGTCTTGTTGACGTTGATGGTAAGACCTGCCGCTGAGGAGCGATTGGCAAGATCATCGAGCTTGCTCTGCATATCAAAGCGCCTTTGTTTTAGCTCATCAGCATGTTTTAACGTCATCAGCCAGTTCGGAGTCATTTAGGTACTCCATGGTAATGGGCTGTCACAGCATCCCAATATTTGGTTCACGATCAATCGCACCTACCCTGCTCATATTCGCATAGTCGACGTAACCACCATTGACAAAGTCAGCATACACAAGCTAATATCTGATGCATCTGCGTATATGTGATCAGTTTTATTCAATACAACACAAGATCTATCCTTTAGTTAGATGTCAACGTGGAAAAAATATTGAACTTCGAATTATTCATTGCTAAAATTTCAAAAGTGTGCTGAAAACAGTTGCACTTACGTCATCTATGCGAATATGGGCAATACATCGCACCTACCCAAGTAACACAACTTGTTATAATAGTGTATATAATACATACTTCAAAGAAGCATCGATGTTTTTTCGAATGAGTGTAATCAGTTTCGTACCTTTTAATTCCGACCAATTTTGCTTATCCTTTGACAGATACGCGTATTTTGACTACCACTTGTAATGTTCCTCAGTGTCAGTTATCCAGTGGAGGTAGTCGAAATACGCGTATCTGTCAAAGGATAAGCAAAATAAGGCGGAATTATTTAAAAGGTACGAAACTGATTACACTCATACGAAGAGGGTATTCTGCTCAGAGTCGGTACAAGGTCGATGTTTTGTTTTAAACATGAAAAACTTATTTTCATACACTTATATCACCGAAAAAGCGCAAAAAAGGCGGCTTCTAAAACATCTTTGATGTCACTAAAGATGTTTTTATTACATTCTTATAACATAATATTAAGTATCGCTTCATAAGCAGATGGTCATGGGTTCGATCCCAGCCCCGGCACTTTTGTCAGTTGCTCTGCCCCCTGAGAGCAGCTGACTCTGACCCTCTTTTGAGCCCATAGCTCAAATGAACCCGGATACTTGGACATCGGCGAACGGCAACCCATAATGAACCCCCAACCGGACTGGAAAACAGGAACAGCCACACATCAACATCCTCGTGCACATCATTCTACAATGATAGGGTAGAAAGTGAAAGCAGCGCAATGGCAACCAGTTCGATATAGTACAATTAAAATAGAATACATTAAATAATAAAAAATATTAAGTATCGAATAGATTTTCTGTAACATTGTCAACATAACTGAAAAACATGATTTGCCAGAGAAACGATGTGCAAATAAATGTGAAAATTATTATGTGTTATTTGGTAATGGCTGAAAATAATGTTCAAGCCTTACATTTTATTTGGAATTCACGATCTCGATATTTGGTCACAGTGGCTTAATTTCATATGCCATTAAAATTTTATGGTGAAATAAACACATTCACCCTTCATTAATTCATTCGCTTGCCATCAAGTTGAAAACACGAAGGGATGTTTTGTCATCTCTCTGGTTTTTGTGATAATTTTGAACAAATTTTCAGGCATTCAATATGGTGGCTTCTTGAAACAGCACCGGAATGCTATTTTCAATCATGTTGTACTAATGATATGCTTTTTGACTGTAGAATGTGTTTTCATTGTCAATAAGGAAATTATAATATTGCATTAAATATTTAAACTGCCCCAGGTAAACAATAATTGGGAAAAAAAAATGACTATACATACAAGTAATAATTTTAAACTTTTTAGCAGGCACTATAATTTATCTGACATGATAGGAAAGAATTCAGAATTTAAGAATTACGTTTCAATAACATTGATTGTACATCGCAATGACATGTTTGTCGACTTCTACTTGAATCGGTTGAAATACATTGAAATTATATCATAATAACTTATTTGTAACATCCTAGCATACAAAGATGTACTTGCTGGTTTTGGATACCTGTTTTGAACGTTAGTATAACAATAACAAAGTTGCATTGCAGTTTCTGGTTTCAAACTGAAAAAAATCTGATAATTGAAAGTAAAATTTCGTAAGACAGGAGGGCCTGAAAATTAAGTGTAGTTCAATGGTGGTTTTCTTTTTCCGGCCTATTAAGCCTAAAATGACTTATTCATATACCTATACCCGTTAATCTAATTTATAGCATGAACGACAACGAATTATCAAGTGTTGACCATCAACAATTGAAAAGCATACAATATGAGTGTTGGATAGTCTTCTTCTTCTTTATGGCTCAACGTTAGCATTGGAACTTGGCCCGCCTCTCTTCAAACACAGTTATTCATTGAAGGACTTTCTTTGCCTGCCATTGCATGCATTTGTATATTGTGAGGCAAGCACAATGATACACTATGCTCAGGGAGTCGAGAAAATTTTCCCGACCGGAACGGGAATCGAACCCGTCGTCTCCGGATTGAGGATCCATAGCCTTAACCACTAGGCTAACTGGTGACCCGAGTGTTGGATAGTGTTGGGTACTTTTAAGCGCAATGTTTCATAAATAATATTGACGTGAATGAGGAGAGACAGACAACTGATAAACTACACCAACCTATTTAATACTTAAAAATAACGTATTTGTAACATACTTGAGTCCATAAGTTATAGCTATGTTCTGCTGATGTTTTTCATACCATCCTTAATGGAAAGAAGACAATGATACGAATTACTTGTGATCTGGTTGATAAGATTTTTCAGTGGCTTGTTATTTCCAAACATAGTTTAAACATGGTTTCAACATAAGGTGTGTACGGATACGATTAAAGTACTGTACTGCAACATCTTTTTCAAATATCATTCTCAAAGATGTTTTCTGTGTTACTTGGGCATCTCAAATGCCCATGAACTTGACCTAGCCACAAATCAAGGAGAAGGTGGACAACCGCTCAGAATGGAAATCTTTCATTTTGGCCCTCTGCAGCACCATAGGGACAAAGGGCTGAGAGTACATAAGCTGAGTGAATAACGGATACAAAGTATATCGTAATTAATTATCTACCTTATGATTAAAAAAAAGCTTGAATTTTCAGCCGGTAAACACTTAAAGCCGTGCGGTTAGGGTCGCCAAGCTTCTAATCCCACTGTGTGGTGAGGGATTGATTTTTAAGAGAATAGTTTTTTCTTCAAGTCTACTGGTGCATGCTTCGTATGACCGTTACTTACTTGATACTGGATGGCTTACAACTCGTAGCAGTGAGTCTACACCGAATATCCGCCTTCACTGGTTTCGGTCGTGACCCAATTGCTTCCAGTCGCCCTGAACATTCAGAGTCCTTAGGTTCTCCTCAATTGCATAAAGCTAATGTGTGGGCGGCTTCCCTACGGGGGTCTCTGCTGTATATGATTTTAGTTTGTCATTCCTCCGGAGTAGGAGCTACGTGCCCAGCCCATGGTAGCCTGTCGTGTTTTATTCGCTTCTCTATATCCATTTATTTATATACTTGGTACAATTCGTAGTTCATGCGACGCCGCCAGATATCGTCCTCCAGTTAACGGCCGAGTATTGTTCGAAGTAGTTTACGTTTGAAGATTCCAAATGCTCTTCGATCAACTTCTACGATTCATGGCCGTATAATGCGACCAAAAGAATCGCTGTCTTGTTCAACGCGAGTATTGTTTTCGTTAGCAGCCTACAGGACTTAAGCTGGTTTCGCAGACCAAAAATGCACCACTATGACTGACGGACCGAAGTTGACCACCAGCAACCATGTACTTGGTCTTTATGGTCTTCATCATAAGTTCAATCCTCGCAGTCTTCCTTTTCGGTTGATTCCAATAATATCAATATCATCCACAAAGCCCAGGAGCATATGCGACTGTGTGACAATGGATCCGCCCCTTTGCACACCAGCTCTCCTTATCACTCCTTGCAGTGCTATGTTGGACAGTAAGTAATCAGTAAGTAATTGCCGGAAAAGCATATTCTATCATAATCTCCCATCGCTGCATTCACTGAATCAATAAACAGATAAGGGGCAGGCGTCACTGGCCCCGGGATTAACATATCAATTCCTATGGGCAAGTGGCCTACAGTTTTTCAAGCTGAAGTCCAGGCGATTTTGGAATGCAGTAATATTTGCTTACGCAGAAACTACAGACATTCAACAATGTGCATGATGCCTGATAGCCAAGCAGCTCTAAATGCTTTGAAATCAGCAACATGCTCTTCTAAACTTGTATGGGAGTGTAATCAGTCACTTCAACAGTTAGCTTGCCGTAATCAGGTGAAGCTATTTTGGGTTCCAGGGCACTGTGGAATTGAAGAAAATGAACAAGCCGATATGTTAGCAAGACTTGGATCGTCTCATCAATTCATAGGGCCTGAACCATTTTGTGGTGTGTCTGGTTGTTTTCTCAGAATGGAGTTTAAAGCATGGGAACATGAGAAAATAAAATCCAACTGGGAAAACACTGCTATTGCAGTCGAAACGTTTCATAAAGCCGGACGTTTCAAGTACTCGTAAAATTCGGGAACTTTCTAAAAAAGATCTTAGTTCTTTCACTGGCCTTCTAACAGGTCATTGTCCGAGCCGGTATCATCTGAAGCTAATTGGAAAACTTCAAGATGATGTATGTCGCTTTTGCGGCATAGATACAGAAGACTCGGAGCATTTGTTGTGCCGTTGCCCGGCAATTGCAGCTAAAAGAATTAGGTTCTTCGACAAGGGGCTGATAGAACCCCTTGATGTCTGGAGAACAAACGCCAATGCGGTAGTACAGTTCATCCGAACTGTGGCACCGTGTTGGGATCATGCTTACATTCAAGGTTTGATTATTGCTAACTCCAATGGTGATACGTCAACTTGACATAGCTAAACTAAACTGGGGCATTTGTCACAATAGATCTAAAAACAGGTCGCAGTGGCTTATATACCCAACAAGGAATAAAAAAAAAAACAGGTAATAGGTCTGCAAGTTGTACTCTCGAAATTTATAGAGCATCTGCCGCAGGGTGAACATCTAATCCGTCGTTGATCGGCCATCATGAAACCGCTCCTGATATTCACCGACAATGAAACTTCTAAATGGGTCTCAGCCTGTTAAACGGAATCACGGCCAAATTCTTGTACACTGAATTGAGAAGTGTTATTCTTCTGTAGTTCGCGCACTCTAGTCGATGCCCTCATGGTACGAATTGATAATGATGCTCACTACCGTGCTGAAGAAGCTCGGCTAGGAGTGCATCCTTTCCAGCAGGCTTGTTATTCTTCAGTCCTCTAATGGCTGTCTTGACCTCGTCTGGCGTTGGAAGTTCCACAGCCTGTCCGTCGTTTTCGATTTGAATTCTGTCTTTTGCTCTTCTTTTCCCACCGCGTGTGTCCGCTATTCAATGCCAAGTTTCGTCCATTCTGTACAGCCACTAGCTGAATACGGTGTCCGTGTCCATTTGAAAACACTATCATCCAGCATCACTGTTGTAGAAGCAGAACTGATCAAAGTTTTGCACCGGTAACACCGGAACGACGTCCATTTCGACATGCGTGCGCCATGTTTTGTGCGCTTTTAATTTATAGTCTATTATGCTGTCATCGGTCTAATGAAATGACTGGGAGCATGCAAATGATTGCCTACATGCATAATTTATTACTTATCAAATGTTTCAGACTACTGGCGACACGAAAGCAAAGCACCTACACGTATTGAACGCACATTCGATCTCTGCGCAGTAGATAGTGCAGCAACCAGAGGGCCAGGCGGGGATCACTGGGGGTCCCCTAAATGGTGAGCACCCAGGCAGCCACCAGCCAGCGTGCTTTGAAAGCTTCTTTCCAGTTAAACATATTCATCCATCACCATGGCTGGCGGCGGCATATGTGTTTGCTCAAGTCATTTCCCGTGTGGGTTTTTTTCGCCACACTTTCGCGTGATTGCACGTTGCAGGTTTGCGCGGTGGTGGCACGGTCGCGTCGGTGGCCAACTTTGCGGGTGTTCGATTCACATTCGGCTGGGAGGTGTGCGGAAAACGTGTTTTATCGACAACAATTAAACATCTATTTATCTAGTCACCACACACACGAGAGCCCCTTTAACACTTATTGGCAACCGCCGACCAGCAGCATTATAGCTTCTGTTGCGGTCCATGCACGCGGTCGGTGCTGCGGTGGCAGAATTCATGAATTGGTTAATGCGATCGAACGCACCACGGTGCAGTGGATTGTTGTAAGGTCCTCTGGCGCAAGATATGTGGAGCATTGCAGTAGTGCAGTAGTGATCAAATGGCCGGGCAGATAAGTGCGACATGACTAATAAAATACCCCTATTAGACTTACCATTGACTACACGACGCGGCGACGGGTTGCATTGTAGTTGTAATCTTTGTCAAATGGGGGTACTTTGCATCGGATTAATCGGGGTGAACACAGGTGAGTTAGATAGACATTCAATTGGGTTTGCAATTAACATACGCGAACAGGCTTTCATGCTCATGGAAAATACGAATTATGCAATGGGAGCTTGGCATATTGGCATTTGGATAAGGTGGAGTAAATGTTTGATCTTAGTTCGGTCTAGAAAACATTTTTGCGTTCAGTACATTAAAAAAAATCGATGGCAATCCTACTTGGAAACCAGTTGAGGGAAACTTTTGGAAGAATAAAAGGATGAGCAAAGTTTTGGAATTCATAGCTTTCATACAAAAATGTGGATTTCAAAACTTTTAAAAACCGTGGCAAAACTGGATGAACTATGGAAGGAAGAGCATTCCTTAACAATTGTTTCAGTCAGTGTTTCTGATTCTGACTTTGAATGAGTAGCAACGAACAAATAAAAATCTAGAAAACAAACGGATGAAAAGACGCGCTAGGAACGGCAAACTCCTGGACACCATCAACATTAAGGCAACTGTAGAGAGAGAGCGGAAGTACCGAACCGGCTAAATATCTTCGGCTGCATATTTCCGGTAAAGCAATGCCAAAATTTTGGGCACCAGGCTAGGTTCTGCTCGGCTCGAGAAAGAGAGATGGTCCACAAGTAGGGCAATTGCTCCAGTACAAACTGCAACGCAGATGCCATATGTCAAAACTATACAAGCTGCTAGACGGGGGCAAAGATCCAGATTGCTCAGAGAGGAAGAGACTCGCGAAAATGCTTGCGACAAAAACGAGTGCCTTTTGCAGAGGCTGAAATCCACTTCCTCAAGCTACAGAACAGGTTCAATCCGTTGGATGAAACGGCAGACGAGAAAATCGAAGGCTCCCACTCAGGACTAAGAGAAATCCGAACGCTTCAATGAAGGAATACGACAGACGACTCTGCGCTCCTGTTGTGCGCGCACCCAGCCCTTCAACAAGTGGGTGCCGAAGTTGAAGTCTAGTGCTCCGACGACCCAGACCGGTGCTACGACACATTCTACTCAACTAGCCCCCGGCGTTGGGTCTAGCCTACTCCGTCAGAGAGTTCCCCGGCGAAGGAATTTCTCCTGAAACCGATACTACTTCTTTCCCGATTTCTCACACTGACTCCCCCGGCACTGGAGGTGGTCCACCAGTCCCGGTGTGGAAAAACATTCGCAATGGTGGAGTCCCGACTACCAGCGGATATCGCAGGGGAGCTGTTTGACCTCCGTGAAATCTTCGTCTCCGGGTTGCAGTGGTGTTCCGTCTGCTGTAGTTGAGCATGACGTTCGCACCGCACCGAGTCGGGCCCAGAATAGATGCCAGTGAAACGCCCGCCGTAATAGCCACACTCCTCTTCCCGGCTGTCTGTTTCGTAGAACAGTCTTTTCAGAATCTGGTACAGATACTAAGGCACCACTGGGGTGAATCTTCGTCATGAAAACCACTGCTCGTTTGATAGCTGAACACTAGCAAACTTGCTGGTGGAAGTCGAGCTTTAACCTACAGCGAGCATAGAGAGGTAACGTAGCGCCCAGCATGTACAACGATTGCTGTGATTGCTGCCCAGATAGTACTGTTGAAAGCATTTTTGACGTCTAGGGTGACCACTGCGCAGTAACGATTTCCTCTTCTCTGTTGCTTCTGCGCCATGTGCATAGCATCTAACCGTACTGATGGCATCCACACCTGCCTTTTTTAGAATCTGCTCAGGCGCTTTCAAGACTTCACCGGTAGCTTTTCTACTGGTGGAGTGCGAAAGACTACCACTGGTACATCTGGTAGCGGAGGACCTAACTACTAAGGCTGCGCGGGCCCTGGAAAGGGACCACCTAGCAGGTGGGATGCCAGTATTCCAGCGTGCCTCGAGTCAGTGGCACGATCTTACGTCGACGAACCTCCCTTTGTTAGCCACTAGGCCTCGTCTATGGCAACGGGCATGGGATGCGGACGTCCCTAAGATCGACTGACGAGTGAGGGAAGAGTGCGGTGTCGGTGCCAACCCCGCGGTAGCTCAGGCTACCTTCAGAGAGGTTGCACCACAGTATTTCACCGATGGCTCATTAGTACATAGACATGGGTAACTCACTCGCGAGTCGACTCAAAGAATCGATTCGCGAAACCGAGTGAGTGAATCACGATTCTTTTCAAAAGAGTTACGATTCGCTGAAGTTCATTTCGAGAACAACAAGTGGTGAAAATAGTTAGATTAACTGCGTACTTAAGTAATGTTTAGACACAGAATAACGTAATCTTTGCAAATCGATCATTTTTTATTCGTATATTGTATGGCCGGCTCGCGCAAGTGATTCGACTCTTTGATGGAAAGAACGAAAATCTGTGTATCCTGTATTTATCGCGTCGATGGCTGAGTCGACGTCCATACCTTGCGAGCTAGAAAACTGGACATATAAAAAAGGAGTTCGTCAACATCGAAAAATAACATTTTTCATCAAGTTACGGAAAAGAGTTACTGAATCGGTCAAAAGAGTCGACTCTTTTTTGAGAGTGAATCGGTAACGATTCACTCTCAAAATTGAATCATTTTCCCATCTCTAGTACAAGAGGAAGTAGGTTATGGAGTTTCTAGGGTGTCCATAAGCTGCCGGTTACCCGCTCTGTGGTATCTTCTTAGCTGAGGCCTATGCACTACTGCAAGCTTGCAGGCATGCAAAAGGGCCTCAGGCTGTTGTCTTCTCAAAATCCGTGAGTTGTCCCGCCCTAGAGCATGGGAAAGACGGACACCCGTGGCTGATTGAGGTGCAAAAGTACACGAACATAACCTTCGTCTGGGTACCTGGACACGCAGGCATCCCTGACAATGAGGCTTCTGATGTTCTAGCAAACCAGGGTCGTCATGCTTCGCAGGAGGCAACTTCAGTGCCTCTTTGTGACGTAACCCGCTGGATCAAGCGGGCTCGGCCTGGTATCACAACCGGGACGCTTTCCTACGAAGGATAAAAAAAACGACACACAAGAGTGGAGAGATGCATTTAGTTCTCGAGATCAGATGATTCAAACTCGGCTGAGAATTGGACACACCCGGCTTACTCATGGGTCATGATTCGGTGGAAATATGGCCTACTGTCAGGGTTGTGGACAAATACTAGATGTAACGCAAATACTAGTAGAATCTCCTGCGCGCGAGGAATTAAGGGCGGAACACAGCGTTCGCGGCTCAATAATGGAAGTATTGGCGAACGACCGTAACGCAGAGAAAGCAATTATAAAGATGTTTAGGGCACAAGGGCTCTATGACGCTATCTAGTGGATTAGGGCTCTGGTGCTCTATGACGGTAGGGTTAGAGTAGGAAAGAAACAAGAGTTTGAGGGCGAGTTTAAGAGGGGTCGTTAGCTACGATACGCGAGATATCGTACTTCGACAAAGTACTGGGTAAGACAGTACCAAGACTTGGAGGTTGGCTCTTTAAGCATTGAAGTTGAACTTGAAAGAAAATGACAATGGTGTCCGCCATCAGGAGCGGAAGTTCAACGAGAGGAAAGACTCGCACATAACTCTAGTTCTCGAGAGTGAAGAACACCAGCCTGCGGTATCTAAGAAATCGAAGGAAACGAAAGAGTGTAAGAGACATAGAGAGAGCAGGGCGTCTAGTGCAATGTAATGTCAACACGATTCGCCGACCAAGGAGTAAGCTGTCTCGCATCAGGTGGATCACACCTTATGCCGTCAAGAATGAACTTCATAGTTTAAAGGGACGTTAATAAAAATGGCCTCAACCTGTGCAACGAATCAGAGATTGCTGCACAGCTTGCACTGTTGAAACCATTTTTGGCCAGGGTGACCACTGCACAATAACGGTTTTCTCTTCTCTGTTGCTTCGGTTCCTTCTGCATAGTATTCACAACCGTGCTGATGGCGCCTCCCGAGCAGAGGGGAATATCAAATTAATAACTACGAAATCACAAAACCTGTTTTTATATCTTGTTTTGTTATTATTGAATTATCAAGGCATTACGTTTCCATAACATGTTTTGATGGACAATCTTATTTTGTTATGAACAAGCAATTGGTATGCAGCCCTTAAATAACATTTCAATATTACATTCTGTTGTGGAACAAGTTTAGTTATTATTGTATTATTGAGAGTGCACAAATACTTTATGGTATTGCTATCTAAACTAAAACAAATTTTGAAACAAAACCTACGTCATTCTACAACGTTATTTACAGCATTTGAGGGAAAGCAACTGCATATTCACTCATCAATTTGTCTTCCTCTTCCATTTATCATTACATCCAAACTGAGACAAAGGGCATGCCCCATATCACTAGCTAGTATTCCGTGGGAAAAAGTTTGCATAATGCACCAGAAAAACTGTTTAACGATTTTTTGAAAAGTGCGCAAAGTTAGGCCCTAGGTGCGCAAAGTATGGTACGCTTACGGTATCACATTTGACAAGAGGTGTGGTATATTACGTGACATGGAGGTGCTGTAATGTGTACAAAACAAAGTCCTTGCTGGGCGGCGCGAGGTTTTGCTAAATTTCTGAAATTGACTGAGTTGTACCCAAAATACCAGCCACTGCCCAAGTGGCGCAGTACCCTGCATACATCTAAACGAGAACATAGCAGACGATATTGAAGGTTTTTAAGGTTTTCAAAGGTACGTTCCAGATTCCGCCTTTGACATGTGAATTTCAATGATAAAAATGTCAAACTTATGGAGTAAACTTGTTTGAACGAAGCTAATACAGACAGCTGAATCCAAAATTGTAGATGGTTTTGAATGGGATTTTTCAGAAATATTTTGTATTTCACATGTTTTCCCTGTCGTTCCAGAGGATGAAGTCGGATCTACCTATTTGAAAGATAGGTACATGCTTGGGTACATGAATAGTTGAAAATACACCTACTAGGGAAGAGAGAAACTGAAGTTCGCATTCTCACATGTTGGTCTAAATATATAAAATTCTCAGCCATCACGAAGTCATATATGATGTAGAATAGGATGCTAGATGAACATAACAAGAATATATCATAATTATATCTTAATGTTATATTATAACTAACAAATTATGTTATAATTTTGTTATGACAAGTACTGTTTCAAACTTTTTCAAACTAAATTATAACAAAATATATTATAATCTTTTGTAACTAGTTTTGTTACAAATAAATCAGAACAAACTCGGTTATAGCTTTGTTATTTTTGCAACTGAACAAAATAATCAGTTGCAAAAATAACATAATTATATCAGAATATGAAAAAATTATAATTTTTTCATATATTACAAAAAATGAGAAATTTGATTAAGTATTCGTTTTTTTCATTGCTTGTAGAGCAAAAGGTCGATGAATAGCAGGTAAAAGATCAGAAAATGCTTATAAGGAAACAGCTTTATTCTATGTAATTGAAAAATTAAAAAAAAATTCAATTGCTGTTGAGGGGCTGCAGTTTTGCTTGTTTTTCATTGCGTAGAATGCCAGAAGCGTATCCGGCTACCCTCAAAACTGAGAAGTACTCATATTTTTTCAACTGTGAACCGATTTAAGTGAACTTCGACTCGTTTGAATAAGAAATATTTTTTTTGATTGGTTATGCGAATAGAACGATTGGGTTACGCGGTATTCCCAAAAGTCCAAATTTTCTGGAACATATCCTTATGCTATTGAGGGGCCCAGATGCAAAGAGGTGTAAGTGACCGTTTTGTCGAGTTTGAGCTGAACATATCAAAAAATCTTCAGATTTCAAACTCACAGGAACTTTATAAAGATTATTTTTATGATGATTAGAAAAATTACAGTAAATCAGAGAAAATTGGGTTGATATTGAAACTCCATACATTTTGAATGGGATGAAAAACTGGTGAAAAACTTCAAAGCTCATTTACTCGAAAGTGGGTTTTTGTAACTTACACCCCTTTGCTTCTAAGCTCCTCTTTTCTAATATCGGCGTTGTTGGAGTTAGCGTATTGAAAAGATATGGTCTCTCGTGAAACATGCTTCGTAATTACACTGCACTAAGGGCCAGAATCGCAATCTAGCGGAACTAAATTAATTACTCCAAAACGAAGCATTTTCGACACATGGTGTCTTCAACAAAGTTGTTTGACATCAGCAGAGGCATCTATTGCCAAGAACGTAGTAGTTCGCAACTCGTCCGCATAGGTGGCGCCACCATCTAACTTCTTTGTTTTACGTCCTAGAGACTTGGCGTCTTCAGCAAAGTTGTTTATTTTGGCAAAATAAACAACTCTTTCTCAGATGTCAAAATTCCACAGCCTACTGTTTTCGAGTTATTTAAAAAATAAAAACCAATCAATGAAAAAACAGTTTTTAAGCTAATTTTGACATTTTTACCAGAAACCATGTGAGTTTAATTTGTTTCCTAATGCATATGTGTCAAACCAAGCACATTGTATGGGAATATGTTGAATATTATCACTAAAAATTAAAAATAAAAATACAAATTCGAAAAAAACAGTATGCATTTCATGCCCTAATATCTCACAAAGCGCAAAAATCGCAACTTCAAATTTTCAGCAAAAACGAAGCAATACTAGGTGAACATACTGCCAAAAATTTGGAGAGGTATTTTTTGGTGTTTTTGAGATAATAGCTTTTTAGTAACAGTATAAATATAAGTAGAGCCAGCATGTAACTTTTTACTGTTACACATTAGAGAGTTTATGTCTTCGAAAAAGTTGTTCATTTTGACTAAATAAAACACTCTTTCTTAGGCGTCAAAATTCCACGGCCTACTGTTTTCCAATTATTGCATATAAACTAGATTATATTGATAAAAATGACTATAAAACACATTTTGATGCAATAGTATGAACTATTTTTATTGTTTTACTTTTACGATACATAATAGGTCAAGCAAATGTCAGTTTACTATTGTCAGCATGGGTCAAAATATCATTTAATTTTTTGCATGTCATTTTCAAAATGTTTTAAGCTTAACCTAGTCTGTCAATAATTTTAAATTCTAGAGCGCGAAATATTTTGTCGAAAGCTCGTGGATCTGTTTCTGGATGGAAAGGACGTTGATAGAAGATTATGAAACTCAAGCTCCACGAAACCGACATGTTCATGACCTACTATGTGTCGTAAAAGTAAAAACAATAAAAATAATTCATACTATTGCATCTTGCATCAAAATGTGTTTTATAGTCATTTTTTGTCAATATAATCTAGTTTATATGCAATAATTCGAAAACAGTAGGCCGTGGAATTTTGACGTTCAAGAAAGAGTTGTTTATGTAGTCAAAATGAACAACTTTTTCAAAGACATAAACTCTCTAATGTGTAACAGTAAAAAGTTACATGCTGGCACTACTTTTCTTTATACTGTTACTAAAAAGCTATTATCTCAAAAACACCAAAAAATACCTCTCCAAATTTTTGGCAGTATGTTCACCTAGTATTGCTTCGTATTTGCTGAAAATTTGAAGTTGCGATTTTTTGCGCTTTGTGAGATATTAAGGCATGAAATTCACACTGTTTTTTCGAATTTGTATTTTTATTTATAATTTTTAATGATAATGTTCAACATATTTCCGTACAATGTGTTTGGTTGACACATATGCATTAGGAAAAAAATTAAACTAACATGGTTTCTGGTAAAAATGTCAAAATTAGCCTAAAAAACTGTTTTTTCATTGATTGGTTTTTATTTTTTAAATAACTCGAAAACAGTAGGCTGTGGAATTTTGACGTCTGAGAAAGAGTTGTTTATTTTGCCAAAATGAACAACTTTGCCGAAGACGCCAAGTCTCTAGGACGTAAAACAAAGAAGTTAGATGGTGGCGCCACCTATGCGGACGAGTTGCGAACTACTACGTTCTTAGCAATAGATGCCTCTGCTGATGTCAAACAACTTTGCCGAATACACCATGTGTCGGAAATGCTTCGTTTTGGAGTAATTAATTTAGTTCCGCTAGATTGCGATTCTGGCCCTTAGTGCACTGTTGAAAACGCTTTGACATCCACGTGCAGCACAACAGAACATGTGCTCGTTGAACAAATTGAGATTTGAATTATGAAAATGCTACGGTCAACCTTGGCTTGGTCAGCCAAAGCAAAATCAAGAAATTGACATTTATGTTTCGTAATGATTACTTTGAAGTCAATACTTTGGGCCTAGGCTGGGCAGATATGCTATTGGTGATTTGATGGTGCATGAAGAAGAAGAAGAAGAACGATGGTGTTTTGAAAAATCCTATCCCTACCACACAGGAGAAGATTTTAAAATGCCTCTATAAAATCTAAAACAAAATCTAATTAAAAACGGTTTGATGTACGGTGTAAGACTTGGGACGGACTACATATTGAACGTATAAATTTAAATTTAACATTTTTTTTCTTGGTAAGGTACTTAATTTGTACCAATCACCAATTGGGTTTTTAAATTAAGAATAATATATTGATTTTTTGATTTTATTCAAAAGAGCACCTATTTTTAAGCCAGTATGATTTTTTTCAGATTTTTAAAACTTTATTTTGATACCTAAATTCAATTACAAAAAGATTTTTTGAGATCACCTTTTGACAGCTGAGCAACTGCTTAACAGCTCCGCCCAGTACGAAATGTGACGAGGGTTGATTCGACAAATCGCTCCCATACAAACTTTAAATCGATTTTTAAATAGGTTCCCGGGCACCAAAGTTCAAGTTCATGAAAATTTGGATTTCAGCTCAGTTTGGCATGTAGATTGTGAATATGGAATTATCTCAACACCACTAAAGAAGCCAATTGCAGCTGGTCTATGGAAAATTCCACGTGTATGGCAACTCGGGTTTTTTCTTAACTCACGATGACCAGATCGGTTCAGTCGGATTTGTTTTTGATGGAAAAATAAATCTGGATCAAATGAGATCAATATTGTCAAAATCGGAGAAAATTTATCGCAGATATAACCATTACATAGTTTACCTTCTTTATTTTATTGTCTGCTGTTTCATATTATGAAGTAAAAAATAAAGGCATTGCAACTTCTAGAAATTTCATCAGACTCTTCCGTATTTTTTATTTTATTCGTTGCTATAATTTGAGTTTTGGCTAAATATAGCATCATAGCTATTGATATGTTTATCTTTGTATTAATTTCCTTCTTTCAATATCCTAGTCCCGTTACGGTGCCAAATTCCTATCACTTTTCTACGATTCCCAATTCTTATAGGTTAAGCAAAATTTTAGCTTCAAAAAGTGATACATCTGCAAATGAGTTTTTTTTTATCTCAAAATTGAGTAAACTTAGTTGAATTTATATGTCATTTTAACAGTACTGCTATTCTAACCTCTAATTATAACGTCAAAAAGTACCGAACAGACTATGTATTACGAAGTAATGAATGTTAGTGAGAGTGGAGATAGCAAATATGGTACCTACTAAATAATTCTAATCAATAAAAATGTCAACTATACAGACAATTCTGCTCAATTGATGATTGCATTTGTCTATTATAACTTTTTTCTTTCGAACTATTGTTATTCGATCATATATTGTTTGACATTATGTCATAAATATCTTTTTTCATTACTAAAAATAATCTAAAACAGAATAAAACTTAACAGCATCTGCAGAAGTAATCATATCGGCATATGATATAATTACCTTTTACTTTCGCTCACGTAGGTACGTGTATAATCGCCGTTCTCACAACGCGAACAAAACAAAAAATAAAAAAAATCATCTCCGTCTGGAAAGAATCTTTGTCGCCGCCAAAATGCACCCCATGACGAAGCTCAATCATAAATAGTCGACTAGCAACTTTTTCGTCGTTCTCTTTGTTCCGAAACAGCCGACGACGGGCCCTGCGAACGCCACCACTGTTATAGGGTACTGCAAGCACCTGATCTAACCTCACTTTGTCTGACAGTTCAGCGAGCTTGTTTACAAGGTGTTAGAATTTTTAACGAGCGGCGAAAATTAAATTTACGTTTTCCGCCCGAAACCATTATGATACGGAAATATCCATTATCTTCAACTCTACTAGTACAAAACCAATCGTCTAATTACCGTTTTACTGAAATTGTATTGAAAAACAGTTTTGCCGGATCTCCGCCAGAGACAAAGTCCATGTAAACAAGCTCGCTGAACTGTCATTGCACGGCTTCGTGACGTCATCTTGCAGTATCCTATTAGTGTTACAGTGCACATGTCTGCGCACCGCGATAGCGCTGTTGGTAAGAGAGAGAGGTTCGTTGTTTGATCTTGCATTCAAATCTCTGTCTATTTTTGTCCTGCGACTGGCAAACATGAAATGGGGGAATGGGGAAACTGGCAATACGTAGAACCAGTAAAGCTTCTATCGTCCCTCACTGCAAGTGCTGTGATAGTCTCATTGGTAAAGGCGACTGAAAATTTACGATAGCAGGATTTGGAGGTTCAAATCCCGTCCATGTTTGTAAGTTTTATAATGAATTCGAATTTTTTTATGTGACCTATTATTTTCTAAAAATAGAATAACACACTTAAAATAATTACCCAAAAATGAGTAAAAAAAGTTAGTTTTTACCCTAATTTTGCTTTCGGAATGTTATCAATAACTCTTAAATATCAAAATTTGTTATTGAAATATTTCCCAAATTCACTGTTATTAAGTTGCTATTGCCACTAACAAAACATGTTATTAAACTGATTTTTCAGGAACAAATTTTTGTTATGTGACTTGTTATTTTGCCGCTTATGACAGACAAGTTTATAACTCAATATGTTATGTTAATAACATGAAAATTACTAATTCCATTATGCAGTTATTTTGCCAAAATAACGCATTTTGTTATGCTGTTGTTATTCTCTTCTGCTCGGGCTACAGTACACTTGCCTTCCGGAATCCAAACTGCATATGTGATAGACCGCTCTCAATCTCCGTGTACTTCGTAAACCTGTTTAGTACCACTCTCTCCAAAAATTTGCCAACAGCATCCAAAAGACATTAGTCTGTACGCTGATGGGTCAACGGGAGGTTAACCTGATGGCTTCGGTAGAAGCACATACTTCTGCCGTTTCCAGATGTCGGGGAAACTACACTCTTGGATACACTGTTGTATTGTGGTCCTGAACACATTCGGATTATCAAGGATCGCTGTTTTTTGGGCTTTTGGAGTTCCGTCCAAACACAACCATTTCTCTGTCTGTCTGTCTGTTTGTCTGTCTGTCTGACTGTCTGACTGTCTGATTGTCTGTCTGACTGACTGTCTGTCTATCTACATTACATTTATTTTGTCAACAACACATTTAAGACAAGACATATCCAACAATACTACGCCACAATATTTGGTTTGTGGCTGCCGTTCTCCATCCTCGATCACGCCCAATGCTCACCAGCTCGCGCTGCACCTGGTCCGCCAATCTTGCTCTCTGCACTCCACGCCTTCTTGTATCAACTGGATCAGTAGCAAATAAGAGCAATGCATGGGATGTTATCCAGCATTCTTGCAACATGCCCTGCCCACCGTATCCTTCCGGCTTTGGTCACCTTCTGGACGCTGGTTTTCGAGCTCGTGGTTCATCCTTCTCCGCTACACACCGTTCTTCCGCACACCGCCAAAGATCGTCCTTAGCACGCGTGGCTCGAAAACTCCGAATGCTCGCAGGTCCTTCTCGAGCATGGTCCATATCTCGTGTCCGTAGAGGACTATCGGTCTCATAAGCGGTTTGTACATGGTGCATTTGGTGCGTTGGTGAGTCTTTTTAGATCGCAGCTTCTTCTGGAGCCTGTAGTAGGACTGACTTCCGCTGACGATGCACCTTCGAATTTAACGACTCACGTTGTTGTCAGCCATCAGTAAGGATCCGAGATAGGCGAATTCTTCCACCACGTCGAAGGTATCCCCGTCTATCGTAACATTACCACTCAGAACGATCTGGTCGTATTCGGTTCCGCCTACCAGCATGTACTTTGTTTCTGAGGCATTCACCACCAGTCCGACCTTTGCTGCTTCGCGTTTCAAGTGGTTGTACAGCTCTGCCATCGTTCCAAATGTTCTGGCGATAATGTCCATGTCGTCCGAAAAGCACACAAATTGACCGGATTTTGCGAAAATCGTTCCCCGGCTGTTGAGCCCGGCTCGTCGCATCACATCTTCCAGAGCGATGTTGAAGAGTAGGCATGAGAGTTCATCACCTTGTCGCAGTCCCCGGCGAGATTCGAACGAACTGGATAGTTCAGCCGAAACCCTAACGCGGTTTTGCACATCGTCCATTGTTGCTTTAATCAGTCTAGTCAGCTTCCCAGGAAAGCCGTTTTCGTCCATGATTCTCCATAGCTCTGCGCGGTCGATACTGTCGTATGCCGCTTTGAAGTCGATAAACAGGTGATGCGTTGGGACCTGGTATTCACGGCATTTCTGGAGGATTTGCCGTACGGTGAAGATCTGGTCCGTTGTCGACCGGCCTTCGATGAAGCCAGCTTGATAACTTCCCACGAACTCATATGTTTTAGGTGACACATGACGGAAAATGATCTGGGATAGCAATTTGTAGGCACTATTCAAAATAGTGATCGCTCTGAAATTCTCACATTCCAAATGGTCGCCTTTCCAATTAGTTTCGAAAAAGCTTTGAAAGCTGCCGCAAAACCCTTTTGATTTTATTTATTATGTTTTTTACGGCGAATGTATTTGGCTAGACAATATTCTATAGATACCTTAAGGACAAACGAAACAAAAAGATTATGATCGACGTTATTTTTGCTAAAACAAAAACGCAATTCAAGCAACAGGCGCTATCCTTTGGAAACTGAATGTGGTATTGGATTAAACAAAAACGTACCCTGCCATCAATGAGCAACATTTTAACGTGTTGTCAATTTTGACAGCAATGTCAACTCCGTATGCCGGCAGGCGGGTGGCAAAACAATGCACACGCAACTCTCGCACTACTGACTGTAACCCGTCCACATCACAGTTAATCCGTTTAAATTTGCGCCCGATTTCGCAGGGGACCGCCATCATTATCGACATACTGGACAAACCAGGTAGGTACCTACTGGGTCGAGCAGCCTTTGTCGGTGTGATTTGGCGGTTTTTGAAATCGATCGCTTTGCAAGGTTTTACACTACTGACTGTGAGGGGCTCTGGCTGTGGCCTCGAAAGACCAGCTACGACGAAGCCAATGCGCGGATATGCATTCATTAGTGAGTCACGTGCTGCGGCTTTGACTGTTCCATAACTGCAGAAACCAGTTATTTATGGTAGTTGAGCTGTTTTTTTTTTTAGCAAACGTGTCTCTTGTATGTAAGGTATTTCCGGAGGCTGTACGAAGTGAATTTCATAATCGATGCCAATTTGAGATGGGATTTCTTTGGATTGGTATGCTGCAGTGGATACGTTACAGTAGTGCTGGCCGCTGGGATGATTACAAGCAGTCAATCAGACAGAAACCATGAATGTCTCAATGAGTAAAATAAAGTTGGAATTGTTGTCAAGTCGCGGACTTCAGTTATTGTGCATGTTTAAAGGATTGCTGGTCTGGACTTAATTATCTGAAGAGGTCACCTGTTTGTCACAGTATCAACCTTATGCTCTCAAATTCATTCTACTGGATAATCGAACGGTTAAACCACCGTATCACCGAATGATTGTTGTTTCTTCCAAGATTACCACAAACATGCAATGGATTTCTAAAACTTCGTGGATGGCTTAATTCGATTACGGAGTAGCAACTTGCATTTTATTTCAACATCATCTACATTACATGTTCATGGTGCTGCTCATCATATTTTGAACTTCTACACATTTTCATTGTACATCTTATTTTTCAAACATTCGCTCAAAATACCAAGCCCGAACGACCTCCGCTATGCTCGCAATTTTTCGTATCACATGTTTCGCATACCTGGCGCTATGTCTCTTCTACGACGAAACCAATTACATCGCCCCCGAACAATTTCGCACAGCATCATCTCATGTCGTGCATGTCACCACGTTGAACGTAAGAATCAACGGTCGACTTCATTTAGAAGCCGCGCCCCAAAAATAGCATCGCTACATCAACTCACAACGAGGCCTCCTTCGAAACATCAAAACATGTGCTTCAGCTTCGTCACGACTGGTTAACAGCTCTGACTGTTCGCGTATCATTTTGCAACATAGAATGGCACTTATTTTTACGCACCCAGAGTTGAAAAGACCCATTACAGTTGCATCCGCCGAAAGGTTTCCCCGTTTCTGACTGGATTTGTTGGCACCTAAGCGCGAAACCAAAACGGTAGCAACTTCGAATCAATATGCGCTGTCTTGACCAATCAAACACTCACGACGGACAATTGCACCCGGCCACACCGTAGCCGTCGTCGCCGCCAATAAGATTGATTGACTTGGACCGTGGCCACCGTCGTCGTCGTCGTCGTCGTCGTCGTTCATCGGCCACCAAGTCAACACCAGCGACGACGTGCTGCCGGTGAGATGACTTTGGCCCTATGCCAATGAGCAACGACTCGACGGCTAACAAATCTTCCAACTTTATTGATATTTTAATCAATCAACAGTAGGTACAGTATGAGCAGGGCTGGTTTGCACAGATGACGTAAAAGCAAAGTGCGCTGCACCTAAGCTGGTGGTGACATTGTACAGTGCATACTGAGGTAAAGATCAATCAAATCAGTATTCTAGTGGTTTATCGATGACCAAGGTATGAGGGTTATGATGAATTTTTGTAATGGGTTTCCAACTTTCATGGCGGTGTGTGTTAAAACACTAGATAGAGGAGTTCAGGAATTCCTCCAGACATTCTTTCGAAAATTCCTCCACGGATTCCTTCAGTAACTTCTCCAGCAAATACTTCAAAAATCCCTTTCCGGGATTTCATCACGAACTTCTCCAGGAATTGCTTTGAGAACTCCAAAGATTCCTTCCGGAATTCCTCCGGGGATTCCTTCCGGAATTCCTCCGGGGATTCCTTCCGGAATTCCTCCGGGGATTCCTTCCGGAATTCCTCCGGGGATTCCTTCCGGAATTCCTTCCGGAATTCCTCCGGGGATTCCTTCCGGAATTCCTCCGGGGATTCCTTCCGGAATTCCTCCGGGGATTCCTTCCGGAATTCCTCCGGGGATTCCTTCCGGAATTCCTCCGGGGATTCCTTCCGGAATTCCTCCGGGGATTCCTTCCGGAATTCCTCCGGGGATTCCTTCCGGAATTCCTCCGGGGATTCCTTCCGGAATTCCTCCGGGGATTCCTTCCGGAATTCCTCCGGGGATTCCTTCCGGAATTCCTCCGGGGATTCCTTCCGGAATTCCTCCGGGGATTCCTTCCGGAATTCCTCCGGGGATTCCTTCCGGAATTCCTCCGGGGATTCCTTCCGGAATTCCTCCGGGGATTCCTTCCGGAAGTCCTCCGGGGATTCCTTCCGGAATTCCTCCGGGGATTCCTTCCGGAATTCCTCCGGGGATTCCTTCCGGAATTCCTCCGGGGATTCCTTCCGGAATTCCTCCGGGGATTCCTTCCGGAATTCCTCCGGGGATTCCTTCCGGAATTCCTCCGGGGATTCCTTCCGGAATTCCTCCGGGGATTCCTTCCGGAATTCCTCCGGAGATTCCTTCCGGAATTCCTCCGGAGATTCCTTCCGGAATTCCTCCGGAGATTCCTTCAGGAATTCCTCCGGGGATTCTTTCCGGAATTCCTCCGGGGTTTCCTTCCGGAATTCCTCCGGGGATTCCTTCCGGAATTCCTCCGGGGATTCCTTCCGGAATTCCTCCGGGGATTCCTTCCGGAATTCCTCCGGGGATTCCTTCCGGAATTCCTTCGGGGATTCCTTCCGGAATTCCTTCGGGGATTCCTACAGGAATTCCTTCAGGAATTCCTCTGGGGATTCCTACAGGAATTCCTCCGGGGTTCCTTCAAGAATTCCTCCGGGGATTATTTCAGGAATTCCTCCGGGGATTCCTTCAGGAATTCCTCCGGGGATTCCTTCAGGAATACCTCCGGGGATTCCTTCAGGAATTCTTCCGACGATTCCTTCAGGAATTCCTCCAGGGAACCCTTCAGGAATTCCTCCGGAGATTCCTTCAGGAATTCCTCCGGGGATTCCTTCAGGAATTCCTCCGGGGATTCTTTCAGGAATTCCTCCGGGGATTCCTCCAGGAATTCTCCCGGGGATTCCTTCAGGAATACGTCCGGGGATTCCTTCAGGAATTCTCCCGGTGATTCCTTCAGGAATTCCTCCGGGGATTCCTCCAGGAATTCCTCCGGGATTCCTTCAAGAACTCCTTTGGGGATTCCTTCAGGAATTCTTCCAAGGATTCCTTCAGGAATTCCTCTGGGGATTCCTACAGGAATTCCTCCGGGGTTCCTTCAAGAATTCCTCCGGGGATTCCTTCAGGAATTCCTCCGGGGATTCCTTCAGGAATTCTTCCGAGGATTCCTTCAGGAATACCTCCGGGGATTCCTTCAGGAATTCCTCCTAGGATTCCTTCAGGAATTCTTCCGGAGATTCCTTCAGGATTTCCTCCTAGGATTCCTTCAGGAATTCTCCCGGGGATTCCTTTACGAATTCCTCTGGGGATTCCTTCAGGAATTCCTCCGGGGATTCCTTCAGGAATTCCTCCGGGGATTCCTTCAGGAATTCCTCCGGGGATTCCTTCAGGAATTCCTCCGGGGATTCCTTCAGGAATTCCTCCGGGGATTCCTTCAGGAATTCCTCCGGGGATTCCTTCAGGAATTCCTCCGGGGATTCGTTCAGGAATTCCTCCGGGGATTCGTTTAGGAATTCCTCCGGGGATTCGTTTAGGAATTCCTCCGGGGATTCCTTCAGGAATTCCTCCGGGGATTCCTTCAGGAATTCCTCCGGGGATTCCTTCAGGAATTCCTCCGGGGAT
This sequence comes from Aedes albopictus, assembly GCF_035046485.1. Classification (NCBI taxonomy): domain Eukaryota; kingdom Metazoa; phylum Arthropoda; class Insecta; order Diptera; family Culicidae; genus Aedes; species Aedes albopictus. The sequence goes on from NC_085137.1 coordinate 217,822,076, forward strand.
TCCTTCAGGAATTCCTCCGGGGATTCCTTCAGGAATTCCTCCGGGGATTCCTTCAGGAATTCCTCCGGGGATTCCTTCAGGAATTCCTCCGGGGATTCCTTCAGGAATTCCTCCGGGGATTCCTTCAGGAATTCCTCCGGGGATTCGTTCAGGAATTCCTCCGGGGATTCGTTTAGGAATTCCTCCGGGGATTCGTTTAGGAATTCCTCCGGGGATTCCTTCAGGAATTCCTCCGGGGATTCCTTCAGGAATTCCTCCGGGGATTCCTTCAGGAATTCCTCCGGGGATTCCTTCAGGAATTCCTCCGGGGATTCCTTCAGGAATTCCTCCGGGGATTCCTTCAGGAATTCCTCCGGGGATTCCTTCAGGAATTCCTCCGGGGATTCCTTCAGGAATTCCTCCGGGGATTCCTTCAGGAATTCCTCCGGAGATTCCTTCAGGAATTCCTCCGGGGATTCCTTCAGGAATTCCTCCGGGGATTCCTTCAGGAATTCCTCCGGGGATTCCTTCAGGAATTCCTCCGGGGATTCCTTCAGGAATTCCTCCGGGGATTCCTTCAGGAATTCCTCCGGGGATTCCTTCAGGAATTCCTCCGGGGATTCCTTCAGGAATTCCTCCGGGGATTCCTTCAGGAATTCCTCCGGGGATTCCTTCAGGAATTCCTCCGGGGATTCCTTCAGGAATTCCTCCGGGGATTCCTTCAGGAATTCCTCCGGGGATTCCTTCAGGAATTCCTCCGGGGATTCCTTCAGGAATTCCTCCGGGGATTCCTTCAGGAATTCCTCCGGGGATTCCTTCAGGAATTCCTCCGGGGATTCCTTCAGGAATTCCTCCGGGGATTCCTTCAGGAATTCCTCCGGGGATTCCTTCAGGAATTCCTCCGGGGATTCCTTCAGGAATTCCTCCGGGGATTCCTTCAGGAATTCCTCCGGGGATTCCTTCAGGAATTCCTCCGGGGATTCCTTCAGGAATTCCTCCGGGGATTCCTTCAGGAATTCCTCCGGGGATTCCTTCAGGAATTCCTCCGGGGATTCCTTCAGGAATTCCTCCGGGGATTCCTTCAGGAATTCCTCCGGGGATTCCTTCAGGGATTCCTCCGGGGATTTTTCCAGAAATTCCTCCGGGGATTCCTGCAGGAACTCGTCCGGGGATTCCTCCAGGAATTCCTCTGGGGATTCCTTCAGAAATTTCTCCGGGGATTCCGAAAGGATTTATTTCAGGAATTCCTCCAGAAGTTCTTTCAGAAATCCATTCAAAAATTCCTCAAAGGATTTCTTCAGGAATTCCTCCGGGGATTCATCCAGGAATTCTTCCGGGGATTTTTCCAGCAATTTCTCCAGGGATTCCTCCAGAAATACCTTCGGGGATTCCTTCAGAAATTCCTCCGGGGATTCCTTAAGGATTTATTTCAGGAATTCCTCCAGTAATTCTTTCAGAAATCCATTAAAAAATTCCTCAAAGGATTTCTTCAGGAATTCCTCCGAAGATTCCTCCAGGAATTCCTCCGGGGATTCCTCCAGGAATTCCTCCGGGGATTCCTTCAGGAATTCCTCCGGGGATTCTTTCTGGAATTCCTCACGGGATTCTTTCAGGAATTCTTCCAGAGATTCTTTCAGGAATTCCTATAAGACTTCCTTCGGGAGTTCCTTCGGGGATTCCAATAGAAATTCTTCCGGGAATTCCTTCAGGATTTATTTCAGGAATTCCTCCAGAAATTCTTTCAGAAATCCTTTCAAAAATTCCTCAAAGGATTTCTTCAGGAATTCCTCCGGGGATTCCTTCAGGAATTCCTCCTGGGATTGTTTCAGGAATTCTTCCAGTGCTTCCTTCAGGATTTCCTCCGGAGATTCCTTCAGGAGTTTCTTCGGGGATTCCTTCAAGAATTCCTCCGGAGATTCCTCCAGGAATTCCTGCGGGGATTCCTGCAGGATTTATTTCAGGAATCCCTCCATATATTCTTTCAGAAATCCTTTCAGAAATTCTTAAAAGGATTTCTTCAGGAATTCCTCCGGGGATTCTTCCAGGAATTCCTCCGGGGATTTTCCAGGAATTTCTCCAGAGATTCCTCCAGGAATTCCTCCGGGGATTCCTTCACAAATTCCTCCGGGGATTCCTTCAGGAATTCCTCCGGGTATACTATCAGGAATTCCTCCAGGGCTTCCTTCAGGATTTCCTCCGGTGATTTGGCTGACACATTGAGGCGTGACCCCAAACTTTTGGTCGATGACATGAAGAGTTAATTTACTTAATAACTTTTTTTTCTAGATTTTGTAGCTAAGCTCGGTAAAACGCAGTTGAAAGCTTATAGAAATGAGGTATATTACCACTCTCATTTAAAAACTTAAGTGTAGAATTAGCTAAATGTTAAAATACACGTTAATAAAAACAAAAAAAAATCTCTTAAATCTCTTAAATTTCCTATTTTACAAAATGTGGAAACTTTAGCTTACGGTTACATGCAAACATTTTTGAAAAAAATATACATATTTGAATCATGTTCAAAGTTTCTTTGACTTATTATCTTTTGAATGAGATCTAGGATTTTGAAATCGAACGCAAATTGGCGGAAATATGGGACTAAAAAATTACATGTTTTTGAGGGGGTGGGTGACCCCAAACTTTTGATTTGGAGTGTCTTTTAGTAAATACCTGGTGAAATCAGTAACAAATTTTGAAAACGACCTATAATCAATGGTGTAGCATTGATTTTATACGTCGTTTTCAAAATTTGTTACTGGAATAATAACACTGTGGTTCTTCTTCTTCTTCTTTGTGGCTCGACGTTCGCATTGGAACTTGGCCTGCCTCTCTTCAACTTAGTGTTCTTAGAGCACTTCCACAGTTATTAATTGAAGGGCTTTTCTTTGCCTGCCATTGCATGAATTTGTACATTGTGTGGCAAGTACAATGATACACTATGCCCAGGGAGTCGAGAAAAGTTCCCCGACTGGAACGGGAATCGAACCCGCCGTCTCCGGATTGGCGATCCATAGCCTTAACCACTAGGCTAATTGGAGATCCAATAACACTGTGGTATTTCTTCTATATTAGAATAAAAAATCTAGTGATAATGAGAAGCGACGCAATAGCATCTATTGTAGAAAACATGGCGAACGATCAAGCGTTTGATACCCAAAAATGTACCAGAATTGTGTTTTTTTTATCCGTATTTACGAGATTTTTAGCCCTAGGCTAGTTCATCTTGGGCAGTGTTGCATTTGAACTGAACGCGAGCCAAAAATGAACTGAACGCGTTCAGTTTTTTGAACGCGAACGCAGTAAACATTGAACTTGCGTGTCAGAGCTTTTCACTGCTCAAGAACGCCCGTTCAGATTCCCATTCGGCTCAATGTTCTAATGCACTATTCTATCAATATGTAAACCCAATGAATCGGTCCAGTCGTCCAGAGTTCCACAGAAATCAGACTTCTTGAAACATGGCCCTTTACTGTACCACATACATAATACCATATTAGCAATACGTACATTGCATTGTGGGGTTGGGAAGGGAGCGGATCGAAACGTCCGGGGTGACAACGCCTCGGTCGTTATGACGCGCTTTTATGTAAAAGCTTGGATGCGTCACTTTATGCATCATCAAATCCTGTAAGCCTTCTCTCCTAGGACATGGTGACGCATTTGCATACACTCGCTGTTGCACGAAAAAATGCGCCATACGACCTAGGACATTGTGGCATCGGGCATTAAGATTCTGCACCGAAATACGGATTATCCGCAATCCACACGGTGACCGGACCGGTTCCCCCTCACAATAGAAGATCAGATTCTGAATTCAATGAGCCCAAGATTGCTAGAATTGGCGAAAAAATGGCAGAAATATGACCATTTTAGTTTAGCGGGTACCAGGGTACCATGTTAGCATGTTGGCATTATACCTACTGGTGCAGTTCTTGCTCATTGTTCAAGATGCGTTCAATTTCGAGCTCGCTCGCGTTCCAAATTTTGAACTGAACAATGTTCAAATCGTTTTGATCGCAGCGTGCCGAATTTGAACATGAACGCAAGTTGATCGCGTTCAAATGCAACACTGATCTTGGGACTCACACCTTACTTCCCTGCCGAAGGAAGAACTCACATTTTGCGAGTTTGTCGGGAGTGGGATTCGATCCCAGATCCTCGGCGTGATAGTCAAGTGTTCTACCATTACACCAGGTCCGCTCCACACTACCAGAATTGTAGAAGATTATTTGCGAGGAAAAAATTCCACTGTTGAAAAGACTATGCTAATTATTATTCCCTATGCTACATCCACGTAAGCTTTATGCAACAATCGTTCCCCCCAAAAGGGCACCCGAAGGTCTGCGATTGTCGTCTGGGTGACTCCTATCGCGCAAACCTTCGCGCCATCGAGGTCGATGCAATGCTTCATAATGCATCAATAATGCAGCTCACAAAAAAAAAAAAAACGAGTAACTCCCCGCACATCGAATGCCACACGTTTGCTGGTTGAAACAAATGCACACATAGCCGCTCGTGTTGGTGCAATTTTATGCAGTTTACATTCCTATGATTGCCGTTTATCACATTCATGACACCACCCGTGTGCCGTCATACATAGCAGCGGACACTCGCGTCGATCGCAAACGGGGAGGGAACCAATGTCGATCAAAATGACACCGGTCGGGTTCTACAACGACGGCGCAGCCGAGGTTCTCATTAAAATGGCAAATAAATAAAATTTAATCATAAAAGTAATTTTTTCCTCACGAATCGCTAGTGTTGTTGACTGTTCGGAGGGCTCAGCAGCGTCTGGGTCTTTCGTAGTAATTCGTACGATGCATGAAACTTCCACTCTTGTGTCTATCGGTTTATTTGAAGGCCCGCCTACATTTGTCTTGAACTTGGTTATAATTATCTTTTTGTAGTTGTTCTCTATCAAGGTTCTCATTCTGTTACTTAGTATATATAAGTTAACGATTTTTGTGGCGATTGGAGATAAGGCCACAAATGACATTGAATTTTTAACTTATGTTTGACACCTCGTGATCATGGATGGCCCATACATTCCAGTAAAAACATTGTTGTCTAATACTATCTTATTCTAATTGAAAAATTCTAATAACATTTACATCTTACACACTAAGATCAGCTCGGTATTTTTTCCATCTTTTTACTGAGTTCTCAACAGCAGATTTAACTCGGTACGCTCGGTTATTTCTTTTGCGGATATTCTGTATATGAGTTACCGAGCTCAGATAATAAGCTGTCAAAATTTACTGATGTACGGTAAATATCGTTACTGGTATACGGTAAATACGATAACCGAGTGTACCGAGATAAATCTGCTGTTGAAAATTCAGTAAAAAGATGAAAAAAATGCTGAACTCAGTGAAAAAATTACTGAGCTGGAACATCTGAATCTTAGTGTGTACATACCACCACTAGGTAAATGATGCATTCGAGGCCTATTCCATTATGTTTATGGAGGTGTCGAAAAACCAATGCTGAATAAAATATTTTATTTTAACAATTAAATTCCATATACACATTATTATAGATTCAAAATATACCTTACTAAACAAAATTTCTTTTATTTTTTTTCTTTAATTTACAGGTAAGCTCATTAGTATTCACTGAGCACAACAGCATGGAATACCACTGTAAGACCATCTCCCGTGCGTCGTCGTCGGCCACCCACATATGTGACGACGACAAACGGCTGCTTGCGTTGCAAGTTGCAACTCTTGTAGAGCGTCACGCCGCAAATGTAAGTTTTTACTACCATCTATCAGATGGCGTTAGCGCTGTGCAACAAACGTAAATGTTGCAAGCTTCACACCTTTCATTGTAGCGACGAGTAAAAACCGTATGAACTACCTACATACATATAACTTTTTGCATATAACAATCCCCCACGCTGCTGGCAAGCCGCGTGGATGCTGCATAGGGGGGGTGGGGGTAAGACGGACCGGGTGGGTAAGACGGACCACCGACTAGTTCTGGCACTTAAGAGCTGAAATTTGACTTTCTTTTACGATTAACTCTATCTTCTTATCAGTTGATGATTATTGAACCACTCCATGCGAGAATACATATGTCAAAAGTGCAAAAAATAATCAATCATTTACCAGCCTACACGCTTTTGTGCTGGGATCTAATTTTGAGGCGGCAATAAATAAGCTTTTTAACATTAAATTGCTAAGTTTTTGCATTTTATTTTGAGTTTCCCAGTAGTTTTAAACTATTCCATCCTATACACAACGACATTCAGGTAAATTTCTTGGATTATAAATAACGGTGGTGGAATGAATATTTTGCGTTGTGTGGGGGTAAGACGGTCCGCCTTGAGGGTGGGTAAGACGGACAGTGTTGGGGTTACTTTGATAGTGCCGTAAGAAATACATTAAGACCCAAACATTGTTCACAGATTGAAATCTATGGAGTACAAAAATGATTGTGGAAGCCGTATAAAGTATTTCATATTGATTTTTTATTCAAAAATTCATTTTATCAGAATTTTTGTTGTTGGAACTGTTTGAACTTTGTAAAATTACCAGAGCATTGCATACTGTTAGGCGTTTATCAGTCTATGGAGGTTTCCAATTTACAAAATAGATTTTAATTTGCAGAAACACGTTTCGCTAAGAGATTTAAGGCCAAATTTAGATTCTACTATGATTGATCTACCGAATACAAACGGCCACAAACATCATTTAACACAATTAGAGGCGTATTAGCTAAATTTCCAAACGTGTCCATCTTACCCACCCTACCGGTCCGTCTTACCCACACAGTTGAAAAACATACATTTGGAGATCACTTTTTTATTATCTCAAAAGTCATGGAAAATCAAATTTTATTGCAAAATCAGCTTGCAGACTGTAAAGTACCTTAGTTGAAGTATATAGTATGCAGATAAAATTTTAATTATCGCATTGTTTACACTGTCAAAATAGAGTGTTTACTAAACATGTCCGTCTTACCCCCACCCCCCCCTAAATGTAATGATCGCCGTATCCATTAGTTTTGCTCTGGGGTAACCTGGGGTAATACGAACCCCCGGGGCAAAACGCCCTAACGCTATTTCACTATATAGGTGAGGCTCCGTCAGATGCAAGCAAACTAGACGTAAAAATAAGCCGAAAAAGCCCAAGAATGACAAGAATATTCGAATGAAAAGTGTGGAAATGATGATTTTCCACTGTTGGAAAGATTGTCTAATTTGAAGCGCACGCAATTTAAGCGATTGCACGCCGAATATATGGAATCAACCTTTTAACTACCATCCGCCTCCTACATCTTCCATTTGCTGCCACAAATAGTAAGATGGAGCCGCATGGTATTTCATTAGAACTCAAAGCGGGAAATGCCAGAGCCAGAGGTCGTATTGCCCCACCTCAAGGTGCGTTTTGCTTCCAACAGTTTTTCAGCACCCAAAAAGTAACACTTTTTTAAATTGATAATTCGCTTCGATAAAATTGATACCACGCGGACCAAAAGTTTTCGTCTCTTAGGTAAATAAGTAAACTAACTTCCATTACGCAAGACACCCATGAAAACATCTTAATCTTAGTTATAGGGCCACATTTGCTTAGGGGGTGTACATTACCCCACCTTCCCCTATGTCTGTTTAATATAGTTTAGAGGTTTAGAATCTGATTTCCAAGTATGGTAAGCTTATACAGTTCAATTTATATAAATTACAAGGAGCTTGAACCCATTTTTTTCTAAATTATTTGATTGTATAGGGTAAACTGCAAGTACTGGTAGGCTAATTCATGTATTTTGGATAGGCTGAGGACAACGTTTGAAAAATTATCCCTTAAATTCATTAGAAACCAATTGAATACTTTGTAAAGTTACTAATACGCTTATCATATGACTAGACTATACTTTGCGTTGCTGGTGACAAAAACCTTAGCGAAAGCATTTTAAGCTAAGAAAATCAAAATTTTCAATCGCCTGTTGGAACTGCATTTTGGACACCGAATATATGTTTTAGACACTAGTGTGGTTCAAAAAATCGCTTTTGCTCCACACTACTAATTCAATTTGTAACCAGATTCTACGCCTTCTCCCAAAATTTTAGTTAATTTTGTTGAAAATTGAAACTGCACAAACCCTTCAAAGTTTGTATAGGAATTACTACGGGAAAACGATGTTTTTCATTCAATCGACCGTATCATTTCCCCAAGTGCTCTATAGGGTTAGTTGAACCTTGGTACTCCTAGGCTACTCTATTGGGTACAACTTTGCTGAAGACCGCATTCAAATCGGACGTTTCATTAATTAGTTACCGATTTTTATCCAAAATTAAGATCTTTAATCATGATGGTTAAACTATTTGGATGGTATCCCGACTAGAAGATTTTAACAAAAATATAACATAATTATAACAAACCATGATATGTATAACTCATTGTAATATAATCATGTTTAACATCATAGCACGCCATGTCTGAACCAACAGATTATAAAAATCGAATGTACATCGGGTTTCTTTCTACCAAACATCATAATTCAAGCTATATTTTCATTTGCAGAAGGTTTTAAAATATTCTATCGGTGAAATTTTTTCCATACATTTTGTATGGGAGAGAAATTGGCCGAAAATGAGTATTTCATGCAAATTCGTATGAAAAACAGCTAAAAAGATTAAAAAATAAAAATTTCCCCGATGAAATATTTTAAAAGTTTCTGCATATGATAATATAGCATGAATTCTGATATTCGGTGGAAAGAAACCCGATGTACATGCAACTTTTATAATCTGCTAGTTCAGACATGGCGTGCATAGGTGTTTAAAAATATTATAACTAAATTGTATCATATTATGTTATAAATATTGTTCAATAACTCATTGTCAAATAATTTATTTCTGATTCTTTGACATTCAGAACATCATTTTACCCAATTGTATCAAAATATAATAGTAACTAGTTTTCTTGAAGCTAAAATTTATATCATATTGTGTTATAACTTTGTTCGGATTATAAAAAATAGGTTATTATTTTGATTGGACAGGTGTACTTTTTGTTACAGTTTTAGCACAGACAAACAGACGTAACACTTCGAACATTTTTCGACTCAAATCATAGTCACGAAAACATATTCGCCCAATGCTAAAAGGCCTATGTTTGGCCGACCACCAACTAGGTGGCGGTAGTGAGCAAACGTCAAACTCGAACAAAAACGATGCGAGCGCCTCGGTTGGGCAGTTGGCCAACTATCAAATTTTGAAAAAGGCCGTTAAATCGGTGTACGATGTGAATTATCAGAGTGTTACGTCTGTTTGTCTGTGGTTTTAGTTATTTTAACATCATCCTGCATCTAGTTTATAACAGAATAGATTCTAGAGAAAAATTTCATATCATCATAGCACATTGTGTTATAAACTTGATATATTTTTCTAGTCGGGATCATTGGATTTTGCAGTGGAACATGGTCACCACATTTATTGTTTAATATCGAGCCAACTCAAAGATTATCCACAGATTATTCAGAGTTCCAGAAAAAATACCTATCTCAAAAATGTATTATTTTAATAATTAAGGTTTTTATTCACAATTATCAAACCTTTTTTACTCGAGAACCACAGGAAATTTTGCCAAATATTACTCCAAGAGAACCACTTCAATCATAGCTTAGATTTTTTACCAAATAACAAGCTTGGTTGAATGACTAAATGTTATGATATTTTTTCATGGAACACAAAAACAGCATGCCAAATTTTCCAGATATGCCGGAACCGGTTCCGGTAGGGAAAAGGAAGGACTTTGTACAGCCATATGCTGCTATAGAGTGCAGTTATGTGTTACTGCAATACGAATTTTCACTTGCATTTAATTCAAACAAACGTCATGCTAAGAGCAAAATACCTGGGTTTTCTTTACGAATACTTTCAAGGACACCTTCAGAAATTCCTTTAAGCATTTATTCAGCAAATTCTTCAGGGATTCTTTCAGAAATTCCACAATGGACTTCTCCGGGAGTTTCTCCTCCGCGAATTCTTTCATGGGCATCTTGCAGGGTTCCGATAGTGATTGTTTCAGAATTCCTCCCACGATTCCTTAAGTTTTTTTTACAGATGCATCGACGAACCCCTTCATTCTATTACAGATGGCTCCAGAGAATTTTTCAAGAATTTATCTTTGAGTTTCACCTGACATTCCTCCGGAAATTTATCCTGGGATATCTATAGAGGTGCAGAGCAGGAATATCTTCCAAAAACCCTTGCAAAATAAATTATCAGAGATTAGCTAAAAATAATCCAGGAGTTCCTCAAAACAATGTACAAAATAAACTTTCTTGAGTCCATTCAAAGATTCCAAAAATAATTTTACCAAAAATTATTGCAGACATGGATTCCTCAATATTATTTTCCAACAGAAATTCTTCCAGGAATTTGTTAAGAAAGTTTTCCTGGGATTTTCTCATTTTCTAAGGAATTCCTCATGGGGTTTCTTGAAGAATTCATCCAGGGGTCCACCCGGGAATTTCTTCTGTGTTTCTTCCTGGAACACCTCCACGAATTATTTGAAAATTCCTCCAACGATTCCTTCAGCAACACTTTTTAAGGAGTTCCTCTTGGAATTCTTTCAGGAACTCCTCCAGGAATTAATCCAGTACATCCTCCAGGAACCATTTAAGGATTCCCTTAGGAATGCCTCTGGGAATTGCTACAGGGATTCCCTCCAATAAATCTTCTTAGTATTCATTCAGGATTTCTCCAAGGATTTCATTTGCAATTTCTGCAGGAATTCTTCCTGGGATTTCTACAGGAATTTCTCAAGAGACTCCTCCACGAATTTCTACAGAGATTCCTCCAAGAATTCTTCCAGGAATTCATCTAGCGATTCCTCCAGAAACTCCGCCAGAAAATCCTTTAGAGAGGAGGCATTCCTCAAGAGATCTCTCTAGTAATTGCTTCCGGGATTCTTCCAAGAATCCCACCAGGAACTAATACAGATATTGATCCAGGAAATCTACAAGGGATCCCACCAGGAAATCCTTCGGAGATTCCCCCAGGAAATCCTCCAGAAGTTCCTCTAGGGATTCTTCCAAGAAAACCTCTAAGGGTTTCTTCAGAAATTCTTCCAGAAACATTTCCAGAAATACCTTCAGTAATTTTTCAGAGATTCCTTCAGGTATTCCTCCAAAAATTCTTCAGGAATTTCTCCTGAGATTCCATCAGGAATCGCTTCAGGAATTTCTCCATAGATTTCTGCATGAATTTCTCTAGGGATTTTCTCATGGATTCCTCCAGGAAATCCTTCGAATATTTCTCCAGCAAATCCTCCACAAGTTCCTCTAAGAATTCTTCCAGGAAATCCTTTAAGGATTTCTTCATAAATTCTTCCAGGAGGATAACTTCCTGGAATACCTTCAGGAATTTTTCAGGGATTCTCCCAGATATTCCCCCAGGGATTTCTTCACAAATTTCTTCAAGGATTCCCGCTGGGATTTCTTCAGGAATTTCTCCAGAGATTCCGCTCCAAGAATTTCTCAAGAAATTCTGCTCCAGGAATTCCTCATGTGATTTTTCAGATATAGAAATAGAAATCTCCCAGAATTTCCAGTAATTCTTCCAAAAAGCAATTCTCATAGGAATACCTCTAGGAATTCTTCCAGGCATTCCTCCAGGATTTTATCCAGGAGTTCCTGCAGAAAATTCTCAAGGAATTGCTTCTGGACATGTTATTATGTCAGCAATTCTTCCAGAAAATTCTCCAGAAATACTATCAGGAATTTTTCAGGGATTCCTCCAGACATTCCTCCAGGAATTCCTTCAGGGATTCGCTCAGGAATTGCTTCAGGGGTTCCTCCAGGTAATTATCCTCCAGGAAATCTTCCAGAAATTTCTCAAGGGATATTTTCGGAAATTTCTCCAGCAATTCCTCCCAGAATTCCTATGGAGAATTCTTTAGTAAATTTTCCAGGGATTGCTCCAAGAATTCATCCAAGAAATGTCTCCAGGAATTTCTTCTTGTTGGGTCTTATTCAAGAATTCTTCCAACAGTCCTGATGTAATTTGTTTAGAAGTTTCTCCAGGCATTTCTCCAGGATTCTCTCTAGAGATCTTCCCAGCAACTTGCTTCAGGGATTCCACCTGGAATTCCATTCAGGGATTCTTCCAAGAATTCCCCCAAGGATTCCTCCTGAAATTTCTCCAAAATTTCGTCTGGGAATTTTGAAAATATTTCTTTTGATTTTTTTTTCTAGGGATTCCTCCAAGAATTTTTCCAGGAATTTCTGTAGAACTTTCTCGAAGGAATCCTCCAGAAATTTATCTAGGATGTCTTCAAGAATTTCCTCATGAGATCTCTTCAGATATTTCTATAGGTATTTTTCCCATAATTTTACAAGAATTCCTCCAGGTATAGCTTCAGAAATTCCTCCAGGGATTCCTCCGGGAATTCCTCTAAGGATTCTACAGGGCTTCCTCCAGCCATTCCTGTGGGAATTGCTACTGGGATTTATCCAGGAAGTCTTCCAGGGATTGTACCGGGAATTCTTCAAATTATTTCTTCAGAAATTCCTCGCAGGTTCTCTTCAAAAATTGATTGATTTTTCTTTATTTAAGATACTTTCAGCCCTTGGGAGTCTTCTTCAAAAATTTATTCAGGAGTTCTTCCGAAAATTTCAGAAACCCTTCAGTCCTTCAATTCTAATCCTAAAAATCCTCAATCTTCCAGAAACTGCTCACCGCTACCAGCAACACGTTGATTTATGTAGATCGGGAGAGTTTTTATTAACGTATTGTACAAAATACTACAACGTGAATGCTGAAGGCTTAAACAACACTTTTAGAATATAATCTTATTATATTCAATTTCATCGTATTGCGTATAGATATAGAAGCAAGTATAGGTACAAATTTGCTAAGGGTGCACTTACCGGCTACGGGTACTCGGTCAACCAGAGGAAACTCCTGCACACCACACATCAACACACATCTTGTCGTTTCCACTTTTGGTGAATTGGGACTGGTGAATTGTCCTCCAAGTGATCTTACAATTGCTTGTAATTTTCCTTATAGGACATTTTCCACGAAATTTCCTCCCCGGGAAGAGTGGACACCTGGATATCTGGAGAGAAGTATTTCAGAAGGCATCATATGTTACACTGATGGCACCCTTCTCGAAGGTCGAGCAGGTGCTGGTGTTTATCCTCGTGAGCTAAGGCTGTATCAGTCTTTCTAACTTGGTAGACACTGCACCGTTTTTCAGGCCAGATATTTGTGTGGGGAGTGCAACCGACACTTCAGCAGCACGTAATGGACAAAGTAATATACTTCTGTTTAGATAACTAGGCTGCTACTGAAGCACTTGCTTCGGCCAACTCTAGGTCGAATATGGTTATCGCTTGTCGAACTCAAATCGAGGAGCTGAATTCAGCAAACGCTGTTCACCTTGTATGGGTAGGGGGATTAGAGGCATAAAGGACACCCTAAGCAAATGAGTTCGTTAGGCCTGTATAGCAGAGAAAAACTTAACATACATATTATCAGTTGACTTTAACTTGTTTTCTACGTCTTTCATTCATTTACAGCAGGTAGAATGTCATTATTGTGAAGAAATAATGAATTATAAACCGAGTGTTTTTCAGGGCTGGCAGGAAAGGTATGGGGCGAAATGGACACCCATCATAATGGACACCCCTGCATATTTTATGCTAAATCTTTGGTTACATCGACCAGTTAAGTAATTTATCTACGGAGATCAATACCACAGATATAATACTCCATCTTAGCCGAGTTTACATAACATCAAAGTTAATTAAATAAACTTTAGGTTAAAATAATCGGATTGATTTTTTACAATCTCTCTAAAACGCCTAACAGTATGCAATGCGGGTACATCCATTCGTAATTGCCAGTGTTCATTTCGCCCCGAATGGACTGCAACATTAAAATTGCTATTTTATGTAAATTTCGATCAAAAATGAAATCCTTCATCCATTGCTAAATATCCGTATACATGTCGATAAGGTTTTCACTAGTTTTTATGGTGGACACACACAAACACTTATAATACCTTATTTGCTGATGCTTCGAAATTATAAGAATTTCACCATATGAAAAACATGTTTCAATTCCAAGGATATTTTGGTTATTTTGGATGAATATAAATGGTACTTTAGAAAAATAGAACCGTTATTTGTTCCTTTACACTTATGCATTAAAAGTTTAACATAAAAGTCAACGGTTTCGTCAAAACAGGGGTGTCCATTTCGCCCCGGGTGTCCATTATGCCCCTAATCCCCCTACCTGACTATTCTTCCATCGCTGGAAATGAATTGGCTGATGAGTAAGCTCGCACTGGAGCATCACATAATTTCATTAGCCTTGAGACAGCTATTCCGATATCGAAGTGTTGGGCAAAGCTTCATAATCACAGTGTGATTATCACACCTGCCAACACGGACAATACTGGAATATTTTGGAGTCAAATCAAATTGTATTGCACTGAGCCATCTTCAAAGGTGGTGAATTAAGTTTCTTACAAATCTGTCAAAGCAGAATTGCAGAATTCTGGCCAAAGCATTGACTGGCCGCTGTCGACTTAGCTATTATATGGCGAATATTCAGCAAGCTGATTCATTTATGTGTGATAGCTGTGAATTCGATTATGGAACATGGAATCATTTAATATTGAACCGTCCAGTTTTTGCGCAACTGCGATTCCGAGTATTCGGTTAACACTTATTAAGTGAAGCTGACTTCAGTAACCTTTTCAGGGCGCTGTTTGAACCCATTGTGATACGCTTATGCGTTAGTACCATCTTCCAGGGTATTTTTTTCCTATTTCCCTACCTGTCCTGTCCCTATCCCCATCCTAATCCTTATTTACTTATTTTTCTTGAAATAGGCTTTTATTTTGGCGATGGCACAAATGTCTCAAATGAAGGATAACGTGCCTCTGCAACCGGACTTCTGATACCTGGTACCTGAGTATCAATTGTCCGGGAGTATTTCACCTTATTTTGTAATTACACATTATAATGTATATATCCACCTTCATGATCGTGATATGACCATACCACAATCACAGAGATAAACGATTCGTATTTCATTTTTAAACGAATCGTAATCAACCCGCAGAAAAGCTACCATATTTTATTCGTATCATTAGCAAAATCGTTAAAACCCATCCTCATTACAGTTTCAAGGCAGTTGCATCCTTCTTCGCATCGCCATACAGTCAGTCAGCCCTAAGACCAAGCCCACTCATGGGCTCAATCAAGCGTTTTAACGTTAAGTAGAGCCCCGAACAAAGAAGCGAACCGCACCGGTCGCTGCTAAGTAGGGCTCGAAAGCGAAAAGTTTACGTACGGTTCGTAGCAGGGCTTAGAATATAGAGACACGCAAAGTACGGTCTCTATCCGTAGGCTCGTGCGCTCTCTCGCGTTTAGCTCTCTGGGTAGCGTAAAGAGGAGACGAAAGAACATGAGTATGGATTTGTTGCCAGGTATATAGTTTCTAGAGAATGCTTACTTGTTTTGTATAGGTAGGAATTTATTTTAGTTTGCATCAAATTTCGGTTACTTTTTCAAATACACGCAAATCCTATGTTGATACGTCGTTTTGAATAAGTATCCGAGAAATATTTGAAATTTTGAACCAATCAATATCATAGATCGTTACACGAATAACACAACAAATTGTCTGACATAGAATTGTGATAGAGTGACAATACAAACGCAGAAAAATAATAGGTTTAAATTGACAAGCTTTACTTAAGTATGTTATGAATAAAGTTTTCGCTTCTTCGCCAATTTTAGGATCATGCATATCGAAAATGTATTGATTTTCTCTTAAAAATAGTTACGATTGCTCATAATCGCACCTTTAGTTTTTGATTCGGCCGATCGTTTCGAAACTAATATTTGAAGAAATGTATAGTGATTCAGTGAGTTTTGCTGTTTTAACACGTACATGTTTGAGCCGGGTTTTCTACGCAGCAAGTAAAGCTTAGTTTCGCACATTTAGAAAAATGTCGAAATAAATAACTCGCGAAGTTCGTTCCGACAAGTTTTAAAATTATCGTCATCCGACGCAGATTCCGATGAGAAGATGTGCGTATTTTCTAACCCGAAAAGAAACTATTTGACGGTAATAAGTGACCACAAGGTTTTCTTTCTTCACTTTCCGGGCTGAGATCCTCCGCTTTGAAAGAGCTGTGCCTCGCGTTTCGTTTTGTCGTGTATATTTCAAAAAGGCAAAAGAGTTTTGGTTTGATTGCTGTTTTTGAAAATGGTGGTCGTCAGTCAGTGGGTGGTTTATTAAATATAAATTTAAAAATATAAATTAAATGAACGAGACAATAGGAAGAAAGTGTGCGAAATGGGTAACTTCACCGTCCACGCATCCTTCCTCCCCTGTAAATTCAAGAAGTACCTTGCCGAAATAAAATATTCTGTACTCCAACCCGAGCAGAAGAAAATAACAAGTGAATAACATATCAAGGTATTTATCTTAAATACTACCATACCTTGATATGCCCTTCATTAGGTGGTAATAAGAGGCAAAATAACAAAAACAAATACCAAAATTTAGTATGAATAACACCTAGAAAATAACAAGTCTTTTTATTGCAGTAATGAATGCATACCTAAAATTGCAAGTGCTGTATTTGTTATCCCAATGTTATTGAATAACAAACTAATAACATTTCTTGTTATTAAATGTTCCATTTGTTCGATGACTTCATGATGTAATAGCAAATCTTGTTCTTCGGTTATTTTCACTGCTAAACTAACAAATACCACATCAATACCAAACACTGCTCAAATACCTTTAACAGTTATTGTGATGTTCTCATAACATTTCGTAGAATAACGCAGCAATAACAAATTTAGTTATTAGATCACATATTGCTCTTCGCATGGTATTTGTAAGGTATGCCCTTCTGCTCGGGAAGTATTTCGAAGAATCATCTTTGCGCGTAAATATAACGCAGTAGACCAGGCCGCTTTGATGCATGTGTCATATCTCTGATATGCTGCAAGCATCAGTATTGACAAGAAAAGTAACACGATTGCTTTCCAGGGTGATTCCGCGTATGTATGAGATTAGATAAGAGTAGTTACGATTTTTCAAAGATGCATTGACTGTACCTAACTCAACTCAGGTATCATAGAAACACTACAGTTATTTCTTTTTGTAAAAACAAACTTAAATCATACCGATAAAAATCTTAAAAAATGTAGTCGAGCTGCCAAGTTTCACCAATTAAAATAGGCGATGTGCAGGACTGTCATATTGTAGGTTCCTCGTTATAGAAAAAGCAAGGCGTTGGATGTTAAAATACAACAATTGCTGTATGAAGTGCCAAAAAGGAGAGTGGGCTTATTATGTACTTTGACAAATACGCAGTCTACTTCAAGCGCATAGAATCTGCTTCCAACAAAATATTCATATACCAGCATCCAAAAGATCGCAATATATATTAAGATTTGCGAGTGATGCTTTGTAACTAAAAGGTGACTGAGTATAGAATTAGCTGATGTTAAAATACACGTTAATGAAAAAAGGTTGCGCAAACTTATCGCAGACTGTTAGAAGACAGCTTCTACTATGACCAGGATTCAAGAATCTTGACCTACGCGAAGTTGTAAAGGAGACAACTACGTTATAAATGTGTTGGAAATGCAAGGGATGTAATTATTCAATAAACCTAATTATTAAAAAAGATGCTCATAATCTCAAATTCAGATAAATTTCTTGCGAGAAAGGCAACATGAATATTGAAGAGATGGATATTATTTTAGATAAAAATTCAACCTACAAGTCATACAGTAAGCAACAAACATATTATTTAGAAAAAGATTGCTTGAATTCGGGGATTAAGTACAATCATAAATTATTGAGATAATGATATCGTTAAACGCACCAAAACTGGTACAAATCTCCAAGGGAATTATTTATTTGAATTCAATTTTTACTAACAGTTTTCAGTCTTATCCAAAACCCCATCTTTCATAATATGAGCACAAATTATTATACTGAATAAGATTTGCAATAACCTCATAGAAATACACAAAATATCGCGATGATTTACAGAAGTGCAAAAAACGGATGGTACGGAGAGAATAGAGACCACCGGTGCGCAAAGGCGACCGATCATTATTTTACTCACATGGAAACGAACGACCGGTGCGAAAATGGGTTGATAACGAAATTAAAAAACCGTTAACGACGTGCTGTTGCGTGTGTAGTATTAAGCCCACGGGTGGGCTTGGTCTAAAAGGATCGACGGCATTGTTTCCAGTTGTGTGGCCATGGCTGGAACCCAAACTAGCTACTTAAAAAGCGATATGCGCCAGAGTTAATAACAAATATTTTCACGAAACAATGTTTATTGCAGAAATTCCTCCGCCTTGTACTTGTCTGTCGTCGTCGCGCCCTGATGCGTGAGTCGTTAATATCTGCGATCCCGGGGATAAATCGCTCCACCGTATTTAACGCATTGTTAATGGCAGGTATTCAATCACAGGTGCGTATACATGGAGTGAACTTTTTTTTCCGACAGCACACGGAGTGCGCCTCCGACCGACACTGATCTGGATAAGTCTCCGAATCCGAAAAACATAAATAAAGCGACTTGCGCGCGCTTTGGTCGGAACCTTTAATCACCTGGTGGGCACACAAAATAAAGCTATAATTCACTGCGCCGCGGTGCAGATTGCATCTTGTACGTTAAAGAAGTACACAAAAAGAAGCGATAAGCTCCTTTCGGTCGGGCTGGACAAAAAGGGTAACAACGAATGCAGAGCGCAGTAAACTACACGCAGAGTGCGGAATATGAGGTGACCACGATCGCACGGTTGAATAAATTATCGGCTCCCTTTGGGACACCCCAACGGACCCTTAGGGACCAAAGCGACTCTCACCGTGCGCGGCGTGTGATCCTTCGAGGGTGAACCCATGCCCTCTTACACGAGTTTCGACTCTATCCATCTCTGCCTGCAGATCTAAAGAGGACACCAGCCAACAATGACGACGACGGGCGGCCTGGTTTATAATTGCCAGTCCTGAAACGGAGCAAAATTATTGCAATTTTCCGTTTTGCTTTTACTGGAATTCTACGGTGTACTTCGGTTGACGATTTGTTATGACACCGTCGGTCAAGTTGCGTTACGTGGATCGAATTAATGTCCCCTCTGGGTCATCTCGGGCAGTGTGGATTGGACTGCACTCACTGGGAGATGACGATTGTTGTAGCTGCACTTTAATGCATGACCTACATTTGTGGGTGCTGTGCCAGAATCTGCGGTGTCGCATCTTGGATAATAAAATTAAACTTATCGTTGAAGGATCGCCAAAGGATTGGGGTGCAAGAGTTTGGAAAATATGAGACTATTCCAATACAGTTATACCAACATATATTGGAAATTAACGCGAGTTTATCAGGCAAGCGATTAATTTACACTATTTATTGCGATTGGTTTTTGGGCAAACAAGATTTGTTTATCTGATTTGTTGATATTTTTTAGATGAAATAATTGATTTTGTTGGCCACCTGATGCCCATTTTCATTTTGCTGTAAATGTCATTCTGAGTCATCTCTAGATAATTGCTAGCGTTCTAACTGATTTAAACATGTTTTGGATATTGTAAATTTGTGTTCTTGAACATCTATGTATTTATGCTCCAAGGAAATTTTTGGGTCCATTCATTCATTCGGTTGAACTCCAAATTCATGATAACACTGAGTCAAAAATTTGCCGCAATAATACACGTTTTGGGGCTGCAAAACGGTGAGCCAAGAAGGAGAGCGTCCAACATAGCTTGATCCTTACAAGTTGCCACCTCTTGCTTCCACGAGTCAATCGATGCCAAAGACCGCCAGCTAAGAGTTATGTGCTTAGCTTGTAGTGCAGCCTGGGCACTGTTGTTCTTCTGACATCTGTTTGAGGCAACAATATCCAATGATTGTCGGTTGAAGGGGTTGTTGCACAGCACCATCCGAAGCTGGACGAGAGGATAGGAGAGGCCAACAGATCTGGAGACGTCATCAGTTTATCCATGGAGCACTGACAACAACAACACAAGAGATGATAGGTACCGCTCAGCGACACCAACGTAATGGATGGTTCGACGAGGAGTGCCATCATGAAAAGAATGCCGCCAGAAGTCGAATGCTAGTGACCGGTACTCTGCTCAACAGGGAAAGGTCTTCTTCTTCTTCTTCTTGGCGTAACGTCCTCACTGGGACAAAGCCTGCTTCTCAGCTTAGTGTTCTATGAGCACTTCCACAGTTATTAACTGAGAGCTTCCTCTGCCAATGACCATTTTGCATGTGTATATCGTGTGGCAGGCACGAAGATACTCTATGCCCAAGGAAGTCAAGGAAATTTCCTTTACGAAAAGATCAGGCCCGGATTAAGGATTGTGGGGGCCCTGGGCCCGAACGGATGTGGAGGCCCTTCTGAGAGATGACCAAAAACGTTTTTCCTTATTTTCGAACAGTACTTGAGCAATATGAAAAATAAAGCTAATGTTAGCAAGCAAAAAAGTTTTTGTGGGGGTCCCAAAAATGTGGGGGCCCGGGGCCCGGGCCCCCCGGCCCCCCCTTTGATCCGGCCCTGGAAAAGATCCTGGACCGACCGGGAATCGAACCCGTCACCCTCAGCATGGTCATGCTGAATACCCGTGCGTTTACCGCCTCGGCTATATGGGCCCAGGGAAAGGTACAGGGTGGCAATAGCAGCAGAGAAACGAATCCTCCGCAGTAAAAAATGGCAGCACTAAGAGAGTGTGATAGCTGAAATGCAGGAAAGTATGTGGAGATTTTATGCAACTGTCAATGGTGCGCGGCATAAGACTGCACCAATGGCTGGCCATGCTCAAATTCCAAAAAAAAAATCGCGTAAAAAAAACTCAGCTCAAATTCCAAAAAAAAATCGCGGCCGCGTAAATGAAAACCGCGTAAACAAAACCTGACTGTATTAAGATCGCAGACAAAGTGTCTACCTAGTTTGTGACCTTGGATGGGTTGAAGTAGGGTGATGCTCTTTCAAATTTACATTGTACTCGAAGGAGCGATTTGGAGGTTCGTCTACCAAGACGAAGTACATGATAGCGGGTAGAGACTGAGGCAGGCTTAGTTGTGCTAGTGGTGGTTATGATTGATGGAGATGTGTTTGAAGTTGTTGAAGAATTTGTTTACCTTGGAACACTTGTGACATGTGACAATGACGTTTCCCGTGAAGAAAAAGGCGTATTGAAGCTGCGAATAGGGCCTTTTATGGATTGCGTAACCAGCTTACTGCCGTTCTACGCCCAATTGTTCCACGTTATATGGGAATCCCATATAACATGGGCCAAGTATGCGTAGAACGGTAGCTTAGGTCCCGTAATTTGCAAACGCAATTGAAAATCGCTCTATAAAAGACACTGCAGCGCGCTGATTCTTCTGGTTGTCCTCTACGGTCACGAGGCTTGGGAATTGAAGAAGATAAACTGAAAAGCTTTGGGAGTTTTTGAGCGAAAGTGCTGCGGACAATTCTCGGTGAGAAATGGAGTATAGCGCAGACGCATGAATCACGTTATACCAAATGTACAAAGATGTGAATATGGTGAAATAGTAAAATACGTCAGACGGCAGTGGGCTGGACACGTAGTGGAAATGTCGGAAGAAATATAATCAAAAACAATATTTAGCAGTGACCCAGGTAGACGTCGGCGACTTCGTGGGCGGCCGCGTACGCGCTGGCTGCACGCAGTTGAAGAAAATCTGCGATCCCTACACGTTCAGGGAAACTGGCAGAACACCGCTCAAGACCGACAAAGATGGTATCAGGTATCATTAGGTCGGCTCCAGAGGCACGTTCTCCTCCATTTGGGAATTTTGTGCCATCGCCATAAACACGAGCCCAGTGTGTGGATTTTTATCGCGAACCACTGGATGGTCCATGCTCAGCAAGTGATACATTCGCGATTGTAACATTTCGTGAACCGACATTTTCGGGAACGCTCCTCGAAATGCTGTTCATTCTCTTGTCCGGTTCGATACGAGAGCGCAATCAAGAGAGAAGATGCTCGATGACGCTAATGAAAGCGATGCATTCGGTAAGAATATTTTATTGCCATAATTCTTTTTTTATTGTGACTACACAACCTGCAACGTCATGAATACAGTCAAATTAAATAGTAGTTCACGTTTTTAAAGCGAAAACGCATTAAATACTGATGAAAATAACGATTATTCACAGTTGCCCCAAGCCAACGATGAGAGATCATCGGTAAGTGTTACACTTAGCGATGCCCGCTCATCGGCGCAGCTTGTTTATATCGGAGTATCTTCTTTGTGTTCCTTCGTGAACCATGCGACTCGACGAGAGAACATACACCGCTTGGTAAATGAAACAGAACCAACTGAAGGGAAGAAAAACTGCCGAGTGGTTCACTGAACACTTTTTCGTCCAAACACTGCACGAGCCTATTCATCATTAACCTGAGGGAGAAGGGAAGGAAAAAAGGATGAGGCAATGAAAAGGACAGGTAACGGAATAGGGTCTTCATACACGCATAAGCGTACCACAATGGGTTCACATGGCGTCCTGAAAAGGGCGCTGTGATATCGCATAAAGCGTAAAGAAAGCCTATAGCTCTTTACCACAGCGGGTCAAGAACAGCAGAATGTCCTGCAAATTCAGGTTTCTAAAGTCTGTTTCACTTAATAAGTGTTTACCGAGTACTCGGAAACGCAATTGCGCAAAAACTGGACAGTTACATATTAAATGATACTAAGTTCCATAATCGGATTCACAGCAATCACAGGCAAATGAATCAGCTTGCTGAATATTCGCCATGTGATAACTGAGTCGGTAGTGGCAAGTCAATGCTTTGACCAGCATGCTGCAATTCTGCTTTGACAGATTTGTCAATTCATTTCCAGCGATGGAAGAATGGCCAGATACCCATACAAGGTGAACAGCGTTTGCTGAATTCAGCTCTTCGATTTGAGTTCGACAAGCGATAACTACCTTCGACCTAGAGTTGGCCGAAGCAAGTGCTTTAACAGCCGCCTGGCTATCTGAACAGAAGTATATTACTTTGCCCATTACGTGCTGCTGAAGTGTCGATTGCACTCCGCACATAAGAGCAAAGATTTCGGCCTGAAAAACGGTGCAGTGTCTACCAAGTGAGTAAGACTGATACAGCCTTAGCTCACGAGAATAAACACCAGCACCTGCTCGACCTTCGAGAAGGGAGCCATCAGTGTAACATACGATGCCGTCTGAAATACTTCTTTCCAGATAACCAGATGTCCACTCATCTCGGGAAGGGAATTTCGTGGAAAATGTCCTATATGGAAAATTACAAGCAATTGTAAGATCACTTGGAATAAGGACAACTTTGTCCCAATTCACCAAAAGTGGAAACAACGAGGTGTG
Organism: Aedes albopictus; assembly: GCF_035046485.1. Classification (NCBI taxonomy): domain Eukaryota; kingdom Metazoa; phylum Arthropoda; class Insecta; order Diptera; family Culicidae; genus Aedes; species Aedes albopictus. The sequence continues at coordinate 217,845,440 of NC_085137.1, forward strand.
TGTTGAACTGCGGTTCACAGGAGTTTCCTCTAGTAAACCGAGTACCCATAGACGGTAAGTGCAAGAAAGTGCTTCTTGTTTGATATGAATGTGTAGTGGGGCAACGTCAAAGAGAACTTCGAGCGCTGCCGTAAGAGTTGAAGAGAACGCTCCAGACATCGCCATTAGGCACATCCTTTGGAGATAGCCTAATTTTGATTGGACCGTTCTCACTTCGCCCTTTTGCCACCACACAAGACATCCATACGTCAATATTGGACGAACAACAGTTGTGTAAATCCATTTGATATACTTGGGTTTAAGACCCCAAGTTGTACCAAAGGTTCGCCGGCATTGCCCGAAGGCCATACAAACTTTCCTGATTCTGAACTCAACATGAGGTGTCCAGGAAAGCTTGGAATCAAGAATGACTCCAACGTACTTTACCTGAAAGTCACATTGATATCAGAATTAAAGAGACGCCAAGGTCGAACACCATTACGGTTTCGCTTTTCCGTGAAAAGAACAATAGATGTTTTACTAGGACTTACCGAAAGGCCATATTGGCAACACCAACCCTCAACTACCTGAAGAGCGTTTTGCATCAGGTCGAAAAGGGTGCTGATGCACATACCGACTAACAATGTTAGGTAGTCGTCGGCAAAACCATAAGTAGGAAAACCGCTATTATTGAGTTGCCTCAATAGCGTATCTGCTACGAGATTCCACAAAAGTGGTGATAAGACTCCCCCTTGGGGGCATCCACAAACACTCAATTTCCTAATCGCCGCTTGACGCAATGTCGCGAAGAGATGTCGGTTTTTTGAGCATTTGGTGAATCCAATTGGAAATCATTGGAGATATACCATGACCCCGTGCGGCTTCCAATATGGCATCGAAAGGAACGTTGTCAAAGGCACCCTCGATATCTAAGAAAACACCCAAACAAGATTGCTTTTGAGCGAATGCCTTCTCGATATCGTAAACAACTTTGTGTAAAAGAGTCACAGTGGACTTTCCAGATTGGTAAGCATGTTGGTTCACATGAAGAGGCACATTGGCCAGATAAACATCACGGATGTGATGATCGACAATGCGTTCTAAGCATTTCAGAAAAAAAAGAGGTCAAACTGATAGGTCGGAAGCTCTTTGCTTCTTCATACGACGCACGACCCACTGTCGGAATAAACTTTACAGTAATATCCCGCCAGGATTTGGGAATATACCCTGTAGCAAACTGCAAACAAGTAGTTGTTTCAAAACATGTTTGAAATGATCAAATCCCTTCTGAAGCGAAATAGGATAAATCCCATCTGCCCCGGGAGATTTAAAAGGAGCAAAGCTATTAAGTACCCATTCAATCGATTCTAAAGTTATGATACTTCGAGCCGAAGCTAAAGAATCATAACTACAAGAAAAGACATCAGGTTCATCCGAAGATGTAATATCAACACATCCGGGGAAGTGTGTACTGAATAAACATTCCAAAACTTCCTCATCAGAGGAAGTGAAATCACCATTTGGCAAACGAAGTTCGTTCACTTGAAAATCCTTAGATTTTGCAAGGATTTTGTTCAATCGACTGGCTTCACTCAGACTGGAAACATTTGTACAAAGGTTTTTCCAGCCGGATCGTTCAGCAGACCGAAGAGCTTTCTGGTAGGCCTTGCGAGCCGACCTGAAAACCTCCGATCCAGCCGAACGTCGTCTGTTTCAACTCTTTCTACATTGTTTCCTGAGCTTGGCCAGATCAGAGTTCCACCAAGGGGTTCCGCTTGTGGTCTTCACAGACCGCAGAGGGCAAGCTTCTTCAAAAGCTTCCATGATGAAGGCCGTTGTAGTATCAACGGCTTTATCTAAATCACTTGGAGTGTCAATTGATGGTGAGTATCCATGAAATTTGGTTGCAACCAAATCGGTAAGTTAGTTGACCGGGGGTTCCTGAAACGCAAAGTTTGCGAAGTAACATTCACATGTTCAAACAAGATGTATTGATGGTCAGATAAAGATTCTTCCTCTGACACATGCCAATTGGTCAGCTCGTGACTAATTCTGCTAGAGCAAAGAGTTATGTCTAACACTTCCTCTCTAGCAGATACCAAGAAGGTTGGGCGGTTGCCTATGTTAAGTAATCCAAGATCTGTACTACTTAAGTATTCCATCAAACTAGGGCCTCTCAAATTGATGTCTGAGCTGCCCAAAATTAAATGGTGAGCATTAGCATCACTACCAACAATTAGCGGAAGGCCTTTTGAAGTGCAGTATGCAATGACTTGCTTGAAAGCATCCGTAGGGGATGGTTCATCATGCGGTAAATAAACCGAACAATAAACGTATTCCTGTTGAGGTTTCCAACAGATACATCGATTGTCATAGCACATACATCTCTAGTAGTTAGCTCAGAGATGAGTGTAGCAACGATTGCGTTGTTGACAAGCACACATGCTCGAGGCATGACACGTGAGTTTGCCATTTCAATTTTACTGAAAGTAGCAAACACCGGATTCACAAAGTTTCCTAGATAGAAATTCCCCTTACGAAAGTAATGTTCTTGGACTAACGCCACTTGGGCTGTACCATTTTGCATAAGTCTACAAAGATTGATCGTTGCTGTTCTTTTGTGCTGAAGATTGATCTGAGCTATCCTAACCGTAGCCACTACCCAAACTAGGCAAGATGACTGAATATGAAGATTTGATATCGAAAAATGGCGATTTAGATAATATTGAAAAAATGTGAAAAGTTCAGATATCTTTGAAATGGTCGCTCAGGATCGACTAACATGACTCCGTGGAATTCCTCAGCAGGGCAAATTGATGTTCAGTGTTGTATTGTACCATATTTTGCTTGGTTAATTTGCGTCGATGATGATTAACCTGGGCTTGTTAGGGGAATATCTGTAAATAAAAAGAAAATAATTTGCGTCGTTATCGTGTGCATTTGAAATGTTGTTTTATTTTTCGTGGCTGCAGCCCATGGGAACCAGACGAAAAACAAAATAGTGCGTTTGTAAGGTTCTATATTTTTCTCGTAATGTTCTTCATTTCAAGAGATAGAAGTAGTTTGCAATGTTACCTTTCATGACCATTGCCCGAATGCTGACTGTGAGCCGAAATCACAGTTCAATATTAACCTTATCCATCCGATCTTGAATGGTCAATAAAAGTTTACCAACGCCTGCCTTGGCTCGCTCCTTTTGGCGGCGGCACATATAGGGGCGGTGATAAATTTCCGAATAAATGAAATCATAAAAGCGAAAATAAAAATTATCCGCGTAAATTATGGGATCACAAATATTAAAATAAAAATTTGCTCACGCTCAAACAGTCGATGCCTGGTAGATCGAACAAAACGAGACACAACAAAACCACTTTTCAATACTTTAATTCGCCTCCAGTCAGTCAGTGCAACAAGTGGAAGATGCCGGTCGACCCATGGCATGGGTTGGCCGAGATTCGATTGAAGTCATTCCGGCGCTGAGTCACGATCGTCCTCCAACCAGCCGGTGGGAACTTGGGTACCATTCGAAAGAGAAAAAAAAAGAGAACGAACTGCAGTTACGATTTTTGACATCTTAATTAGCTGCCGTGCAGAGCTCCGGCTCACAACAAACGACAAGGATGCAGGATTGAGCGGGATTAAGTGAAACAGGCTGAAAAAGAGCTGTTGGACGATTTACTATAATTGAAGCCATGTTGTGCACTTGTCGAACGCGCGCAAGCAGCCACAAACGATGGCATTCAGTGCGTACAAGGTCGGATTTTTATGAAGTTTTAACCTTTTTAGTTTGCGAATACCGAGCAACCTGCTACGCACGCATTAGCAATGTCGGTTGGTCGTAAAGAATCGTTGTTTAATGCTTAATTCAATGCTGTTTGTTCCGACTGGGAAAGTTTACTTAGGAGTGGTTGCAGTTTTATAGTTATAGAAATCAAAATTGACTTTTTCAATTTTTTTCAATTGTCTTGGAGTTTATTAAGATAAATAAATGAACAAAGCCATCGCATTCTGAGAAGTAGCAGCAAATCAGAATTGTCATAGATAATTTCTCAATTAATCATTCTGATAGTACTCAATAAGTTCTTCTCATAGAGCACTAAGCATAGCAGTAGGCTCTATCCCAGATGGAAAGTAGAGGATAAGTTAATATAAATCGGGAATCATTTCACACATCGCAGTGTATATAACGCCTACAAGTTATGCAACCAAAGCGAACTGTGCAGCTTGACCTTCATAATATAGACTGTTTCAGAAATTATAAATACACTTTGTTTATTAAATTAAATGAACTGTTCTAATGATTTTTAGAGTATAGCATATTGTACTCCATATTTTAATATTTCCTTTCAATTGTCTTGATACAGTATTGTTCCGATTTTATCACCCCCCTTTTCAAAAATGCTTTTAAATATTCCTCAAAACCTATTCGCAGTTCCAATATTTTAAAAGTTGCAAAACGCACCTTCAGCATTCATCTTGAAGAAAAGGGGAACAACTTGTTTTCAAATGTAACAGTAAATTAATGAAAAATGAAGGACTGGCGCGCGGAGGGCGTGATAAAATCGGAACATAACTGTATTTTAAAGCACAGTAGAGTTCTCTAACAAATAACTTAATTTTTCAAATTTTCATTTGCACGAAGGTGTTTTTTAATGATTTCAACATTATTTATCACTAAATATGTACCAAAAATTATCTAAATATTTATCACATTCGCTTTCTCAACAAGTTGTCTAAAGAATGCCTTGAAGAAAATTTGGGAAAAATCGATAAATGCATTTCAACAACATTTTTTCGGAGATCAAGTTTCTATTTTTTTAATGTTTTCTACGGAACATAAGAACTACCACAAAGTTTCTTAGCTTTCCTAAACGCATTTAATCTAAACAAACTTATTTTTTCAGCTCATTCGATCCTTCAGATGGCAAAGCATGTCATACCATAAAAACGAATGCAGTAAGCAGTAATTCATACATTCGTTTGCTTGACGTTTGTTGCTACTGGTGTTATTGAGAAATTTGAAACAAAAAAATGTGTGTTGAGAAGGCCCGTGTTGGTGGTTCTTGATAAAATATTCCAGTAAAAATTACTCTTACCTATCGAGAAATATCTTTTATTATCCATATAGTAATTTTTATTGTGTTTGGAAATTAAATATTTTATCTGTGAGATTTTTTCCTCTTCTACTATGTTACATTTTCTGACCACTTTGTGCAACTTCAAATTTTAATAAACTAATTTACAGAGCCCTATTTTTTAACTTTTACCAGAAACATCAACAAGATTGGTATTATTTGCTTCGTTAGCATGTTTACTATAAAGAGCTAGAAGAAACTTTTTTGGATATTGTGCTCAAATTGAAATGGCAGTTAATCGTTACTGTATTTAATTTCTAAAACAGTCTATAATCAATCAACAAACAATCTATCACCTTACGAACACTATAAATAAATAATTTTTATCCATGGATAACATCACCGACCCAACGGTGACTTCCAGATCTATCATCTTTTCGATCTTACAAATACCTCTGTCCGTTCGGGTTGTGGGGACGCAGAGTGTTCTCGGTCTCTAGTAGCATCAACCACCACACTCTAACATTCCTTTCCTTTCCCCACTGACTGTAAGGACTTGGCCGGCGCCATTGTTAATCAAAAATGCATGAGCTAATTAAATTGCACTTTAAGAATAAGTGGAATGCCCCAGCTTATTCATTAAGATCTTAGTGCAATTGGCACCAGCTCAGATCAATCACGAAGAAGGGGATTTTTTAATATCGTACAAATTGGTACGAAGTTTCTCAGAATTTGATGAAAATTTAAGCAAATTTCCTCAGCAATTAAGAAAATACGAAATGAAAATGTTTTCCACAAAATGTTCCACTGTTGAGGAAAATCGGTTGGAAAAGTCGGAATAACTTTTTACGAAATCCCCAAAAAATATATTTTTGGAAGGTAATTTTTAAAGATATGTTCTGTAAAATTTTCAAGATGTGTTTTTTTTTTCTCGTTCCTGAATAATGATCATTTTTGTGCAAACTAATAATCAAGGCGGTCAAAAATCAACCAACATCTGGACAATTTTCACAAAATTAGTCATTGCTCAAGAACGAAAAAAAATACATCTTGAAAATTTCACAGAATATACCTTTTGTAGTTCTTTTCCAAAAAATATTATTTTGAGAATTTTTCCAATTTTTTTTTAATATATTTTTTAAATTCTTTGTACCAATTGGTACAATAATTTAAAAAAAATCCCCAGGAGCAATGTACAGCTCAGATTTGATCTGTACGTAGATTTTATTTTAAAAACTATACGTAGGTAAATTTAAAAAACTTAATAAAAATGGGTGGGAGCTTGTGAAATATTTATTCGAGAATTTATTTTAATATTTTACAGTTTTTCTGTAAGAAGAAAATTCTTTGAAATGTTATTTTCAAACCATCTCCAATAACATTTAACAAAGTCCAATTTTTTCTTATTATTTTTTGAATTTGCTGTAACTTAAGTATACAGGGGATACTCAAAATAACTGGGACAGGTAAAATTTTAACTTTTCAAAAAATGTTCAACTCGCTGTAACTTTTCGAAAAGAGCATCAAATATTCTCAAATTTTTAAGTTCATCAACTAGTTGTGTATCAGTGGACGAAATTTGGAAAAGATCGGCACATTCTTCACAAAGTTATAAAGGTTCTAGAAAAAAGTTCAAATATTCGATAGCCTAATTTGAGCTGTTATATCTCCGGATTCAATGATCCAAATGCAATGAAATTTTGATCATTTATGACTTATATAATGAGCTATTAAAAACATTTGACTTAACTTAAAATTCTTCAAAATTATTTCGATTAGATTATTTTTCGAATATAACACCAATTTATCCAAAACTTCATCATCGTTTCAAAGGAAAGCAACCAAAAAGCCTTCATTAAATTGAAAAAGGAATGGGATGCACATGAAAAATAGATAAATTTACTGAAAAAACATGGAATAAATGAAGTCGTCATAACTTTTTTTCTTATTAATAATTTCAAATTAAGTCAACTGTTTTTTATAGCTCATTATATAAGTCATAAATGATCAACATTTCATTGCATTCGGATAATTGAATCCGGAGATATAACAGCTCAAAGTAGGCTATCGAATAATTATACCTTTTTCTAGAACCTTTATGACTTTGTGAAGAATGGCCCGTTATTTACCAAATTTTGTCCACTAATACACAACTAGTTGATGAACTTACAGTAAAAATTTGAGAATATTTGATGCCCTTTTCGAAAAGTTACAGCGAGTTGAACATTTTTTGAAAAGTGAAAATTTTACCTGTCCCAGTTATTTTGAGTATCCCCTGTAGTTAGATCTAGAAAACAATGTATTTTTTTCCAGTGATACTTGTACGCAGGATCTATCTTTTTATATCAAAAACCACAAAAAATGTTTCCGTACTTTTTTGTTTCAAAAACAAAAAGTCGGAAAGTCGGTGAAAAATAATATTTTTTTTTTGTTTTTATTTTTGTGTATTTTAACTAGTTGCTAATTCTACACTCAAATAATAATTGGAAATAGAATAGTAAGAATCATTTGACCATCTTGGGCTTCTTAGCAAACTTTGAGACTGGAAGTCAGCTTTCTACAGAAAAATAATTTTAAAAAATCGAAGGGTATAAGTTTAGGAAAATTCAAATTATAGATATAACATCTAATAATAGATGCAAGATAAACATTGTTTCAGTGTTTTTTTACAAAGTGTCCTATAAATACCCTTAAACATCTTCGAAGATATCATTCAAGTCCAACAAGCCGTTTCCGAATTATTATTTTTTGAAGAAGAAATTCGGTGAAGAATACTGCAAAGCAATGTAAAGCAAATTACATGAAAAAAACATTTTCAGACAGAAGCTCACACAAAATTTCGTTTGAATTGAAAAAGGTTGCGTCAACGCGACTCGTGCGTTGAGCTGAAAATGCCCCATTCTATTTTCTTTCAATGCGGATCTTCTCCCTGCAAAATTATGAATGGAGCGATTCGTACAGTCATTGCACAATTATGTGTCAGTCACAATCATTAGTTAGTCGCGTCGAGGTTTGGACCCTCCAGAGAGCCATACGGAAGAACAAATGATTGTCGTTTGCCCAAAATCACAGAACTTCCATGTAAACTTGTTTAGCGATTTCTTTGAAAATTTCTTTGATACTAAAGTCAAGATTACCGAAGAAATTTTCAAGGAATATGCTGAAGGAATTGTGAAAGTCAGTAACGTAGCCCGAAATTTGCTCTGACATTTTTCAGAAAATTTCTTTGGAAATTCATGAGTTCCCATTCGGAACTGCTGATGACATATGCAATGGAATTGCAGAGAAAAAATAACAGATTTCCAAGACATTGTCAAAGAAATTTCTAGAGGAATCGCTTAATTAATTTTCAAAAGAAACGGCGAAGAAGTGTTAGAATGAACTTCCGAAAAAAAATTGAAAAAACTGCTTGAGACATTTCCAAAAGAGTTGCCGAAAAAACTTCCAAACAAAATTCCAAAAGAGTATCTAAAGAAAATGTGAAAAAAGAGTTTCAAGAAAAAATATGAAAAAGAAAACCTAATGCAACTACTGGAAGAACTTCAAAAACATTGCCAATTAAATTCTCGAATAAATGTAAATGTAATTTCGAAGAGATTTACTGAATCAATTCAATCGAAGCAAGTGAATTGCCGGAAAAGTTGCCAAAGGTGTTCCTGATAAAAATCTGAAGAAATTACCGCATGCATTCGCCAAGAATGGCGTAAGGATTCCCAAAACAATTGTTTGGGAAATTTCTAAAGATATTGCCAGGGCCGGATTTAAGGGGGGGCCAGGGGGGCCATGGCCCCGGGCCCCCACAAAATGTTACTTCAAATGAGAACCGAAAAAAGTAGTGCTAGAAACATTAATTAATCACAAGTACTTCTACTCTCAAGATTGTGCTTCAAATTAGAAAGAAGCAGTTATCTGCCTTTTAATAAAATTTCAATTTTTTCCAGAAAGTTGTTAAAGTTTTTATGGTTTGAATTGATCACTCTTGTGAATTGTACAGATTATTTTACCGAAAACACATGAGAAAATCTTCACCTTAATACTGGATGAAATCATACTGGGTCGAGAGTTTCAGTTTCTGCTGAAAATTCGCGTTTATTTGTGTCGAAAATTATTGGTGTTATTACAAATTTCCAACATACAGGGGATACTCAAAATAACTGGGACAGGTAAAATTTTCACTTTTCAAAAAATGTTCAACTCGGTGTAACTTTTCGAAAAGGGCATCAAATATTCTCAAATTTTTACTGTTAGTTTATCAACTAGTTGTGTATCAGTGGACAAAATTTGGAAAAGATCGGGTAATTCTACACAAAGTTATAAAGATTCTAGAAAAAGGTATAATGATCCGATAGCCAACTTTGAGCTGTTATATCCCCGGATTCAATGAACCGAATGCAATGAAATTTTGATCATTTATGACTAATATAATGAACTTTGAAAAACAGTTGACTTGGTTTGAAATTATTAATAAGAAAAAAAGTTATAGCAATTTCATTTATTCTATGATTTTTTAGTAAATTTATCTATTTTTCATGTGCATCCCATTACTTTTTCAATTTAATGCCGGCTATTTGGTAGCTTTCCTTTGAAACATAAATATATTCATGTCAATTAGAGGGAATTTAAATGAACTATAATTGCTATCTCGAATTTTGAAACGATGATGAAGTTTTGGATAAATTAGTATTATATCAGAAAAATAATCAATTCGTTATAATTTTCTTTTGTTTAAAGAATTTTAAGTTATGTCAAAAGTTTTTGATAGATCATTATATAAGTCTTAAATGATCAAAAATTCATTGCATTCGGTTCATTGAATCCGGAGATATAACAGCTCAAAATTGGCTATCGTATAATTATACCTTTTTCTAGAATCTGTATAACTTTGTGTAGAATGGCCCGATCTTCTCCAAATTTTGTCCACTGATGCACAACTAGTTGATGAAATTACAGTAAAAATTTGAGAATATTTGATGCCCTTTTCGAAAAGTTACACCGAGTTGAACATTTTTTGAAAAGTGAAAATTTTGCCTGTCCCAGTTATTTTGAGTATCCCCTGTAGTTCTTTGCAAGTGTTTCTATCAGAATAAAGAAATGTTTTTTTTTTCTTTTTCGTGAATTATAACTTAGGCTAATTCTTCACAATAAAGAAAAGTTTTTAGAATTGTAGAGTTTGGTTTCACTTACCAAACTTATAAATTATTCAAATCGAACCCAGAACTGTTAAATATTTCTTTGAAGGAACTAGCAAGAATTCTAGGTCGTAATTAGGCGGAGATCTAATACGATTTTCTTTAATATGATTAAATAAATGACGAATTTCTCTTCCTGGCTTGAATGTGCAATTTAAGGGGAACTCTTAACAAATCCATAGGGTCCTTATGAAAATTGCAGTAGATATTTATGGAGAAATTCTTGAAAGGTCCTGAAATATCTAAAGTTTGGCAAACATTTTTTGTTCAAATTGGCTAAAAATTCGTCCGCTAAAGATTATTATGAAATTTTGCTTATAATTCTATTCAAAGTAAAACAGAAATTCCATCATGAACTCATTATGGAATTCCGATGAAATTTCTACAGCACCTTTTAGTAAAATTTCCGCTAAAATTACCACTAGGGATTTTTTCCCTCTTGAAGTTTCACAAGAAGTTCTTAACAATTATTCTGCGCGTTCATCAGAAACTCCTCTCGAAGTCGCGTTAGGAATGTTTATGCTTAAGTTCCACAAAAAAAGAAGCCTGGTAATCGGTCAGCAACTTTATAGATTTCATCAATGATTCCGCAAGACATTCTATTTAGAGGTTTTGCGAACACGGCCCAAAGATAGTGCTATAAATTTTATCTGAAATTTATCGAAAATGTCACTATAAATTCTGTTTTTAAATTTCTTAAAGGACTTTCTCATGAATCTCGCCTTGATCAATGGGATTTAACACTATGAACACTCTCGGATAAAGCGTTATTTACTTGATAAAATTTCTTTTACAATCGTCTTCAGACTAGATTTTCAAATCTGGATCTCTGTTATGCTTAGTTTATAGTGAATACCTTTTTTCTACTTACGCTGATTAAGCTAGATTTCAATAACAACCCTAATTTTTGGAAGAATTTTCTATATTTTCTGTATTTTTCTACAATGAAAAAAAAAACAATCCTCCAAAAAGAGGGCCCCTACAACCCTGTGGCCCCGGGCCCCCACATTTGTAAATCCGGCCCTGGATATTGCTGAATAAATTATCCAAAGTAAGCATTGCCGAGCAAGCTAAACAATTGCCGAAGGAATTTTCAAAAAAAAAAATCTGAAGAAAAACGCAATGAAATGAACAGTGTATTTTCCACATGGCTTGGTCAGCCAAATCGAAATCAAGAAATTGACATCAATGAAATTTGCCAAAAGAATTCTAAAAAAAATGTGGAAATGCAAGTTCAAATGAACAATTAAGGACAAGGTATTTGGAGTACATAGCTCAAAATTTCTAGAGCACCGTTTTTTAGAACCGTTGAACGGATTTGGATGAAAATGCATCACGCTAATTGTTCAGTGGTTGTCAACAGCGTGATGCATTTTAGTCCAAATCCGTTAAACGGTTCTAAAAAACGGTGCTCTAGAAATTTTGAGCAATGTATTCCAAATACCTTGTCCTTAAAGAAATTTAAAAAAAAACTTCTAGAAAAATTGACAAAGCAATTTCCGATGGAAATTCGAACATATAATTATGGAAACCAGTACCAGGTGAATTACCGAAGAAGTTTCCAAAATATTTACCGAAGACATTCCCAAACTGCAAAATTAAATTTAAAAAAAAACTTCGGATATTTTGAAAATTTTGAGAAGCGGGCGATTTAAACAAATAAAATCAAAGAGAGCTCCAAAGACATTGCTGAAGGAACTCCTAAGTAATGCTACAGAATCAAAATGAATCTGAGTGAAAATGAAATGCAGTATGTTACGATTATTTCTAAATTATTACGATCTTCAAGTCCATCTGCACATCTTCAGCGATAGTTTGAATAGAATTTTCACTTTAGTGTAACGGGATGGTGTTACCACGAGTCAAAGGGAAAATCATTAGTTAGAACATTTTTATTGAAGATATTGCGTTTGCTGAACTATATCCTGAAACAAAAATCTTATGTTCGATTGAATGACGGATATTATTTTACTCAAGGTTGAGATGTTTCATAATTAATTTAAACGTTAAATTATTTTTTCTAATTTTTCTGCAAAGGACGCTTTTTGTGATTGTTAAAGTAATCATAACCATTAGATCAAATCTATGGATAAGAAAAGATGTTTTGTTGATGTTTTTTGTTTTATAAGGGTGATTTTTAGACAACTTCTTACAAAGAAAATCCTTGATTATCAAAGATTTATGAGAAGACATCCCTGGCAACAATTTGATGCTGTACAAACGTTTTTCCAACTATTTTTCATTTGAACAATAGTTGAGCACAAGAGGTATAATAATTTATTCAGCTCCTAAACATCTAATTTTGTTGATTCAATTCAATCTTTAGCTGATTTGAGGTTTATTGAAAGGTTGATTTAAGGCTTAATATGCGCTTAATAAGTCTTCAATCAAATTTAAATATTGTGTATAAAATAAAAAAAAAACTTTCGTAACATTATATGTACTATTTGCGACCTTTTATTTACAGAAGAGATGTTTGGGAATGTATAAATCAATCTATGAGAAAACTGGGAATTGAACAAGGGTCTCCTGATTTATATAGTCATGAGTTGAACTAAGCCTGAATATCGCCTGAAGAAGCGATATGTGGACTCTACAAAGAACGGTTCTACGACATTACCCGGAAAACCATTACCCGGAATAAACCATTTACCGGAAAACCATTTACCGGAAAGACCATTTACCGGAATGAACCAATTACCGGAATGTACCATTTACCGGAATGAACCATTTACCGGAAAACCATTTATCAGAAAAAAATGTTTTCCCGAAATTTGTTTCCAGATTGCACTGCGATATCCAGACATTTGATACCATGCCTTTTGCACCAGTTATCTTTTGTTCACCGGTTTTTAAACCATGACCCGGTAACTTAGCTGAACACTAGTTTCGCCATATTATGATTAGCAGTAAATTGGTTAACCGACGGAGCTATCATGTAGTGTACATACATGTGGTTCATCAACGAGTTTATAAACAATGTGCTGATTGCTGATATTTCCTGCAGATATTTGCCCTGCTTTTAATGTGAGCTGTTCTAGGTTTACTGTTATGGTCGTACGGTTCAAACTTTTTCCCAGAAAGACATTTTCCGGAATAATGCATTTCTCACAAAACTATTTTCCGAACTGCCCCGAAATGATTTATTTCCCGGAAAGGCCTAGGATCTCAGAAGATGTTTTGGTGTTTTTAAACATGATCTGATATTCTGTTCCTTATTTTAATTAATCTTATCAGTTGATGATCAAGTTCAAGATAATCAAGCCTTTAAACTATATTCTGAATACTGTTTCAAGATTATAGAACTAGAACTAGATACTCGGTTTGGTTCACTTAGCAAAGAAGAGCAAGCGTCGTTTGGCTGAATGAACATTTTTAGACTGGGAACCAAACTGTAGCTTTTCCATATGACATTTTCTTCCATATCGTCAAATATTGTGCTTCTAGGTTCATTTATGAAGTTTATAGGCAGTCGGTTTGTTTACTGTATAGGAGATTTGCCCTTCTACAATTTTTAGGCTATTCTTTCTAACGATGTAACGTTACAGAATTAGTTGACGATCAATCTATTAATTCCATCTAGTATTTTTCCTTCTTTTGTTGATGTATTGTTCTTTTAACTAAGCCTGTTACAGAATTGTTTGAATAACTAACTGTAAATTTCACTCTTAGATATTTGCCCTTCTTCTAGCAACAGGCTGTTCTTTCGATGCCTGTTTTCAGTCTTTGATCTAGCCTGATGACTATTCAGCATAATGATAATTGGGTTCTTCTATTTTATCCAGATTATTGCATAATCTAAATCAACCATTACCAATCATACACTGATAAAATACTTTTGTAAAAGCTCAACGAATATACTTCGTAAAACCAGTTTTCGTAAATTGAAAGCAATTTGCGTGAAATGTACGGTCCATTCGTACCACCACGATGAAACAGTACAAATGGAGTTGTATCATGTACGAAATCACGAATCCGACAGACGCCAAGCTTGCTCATTCGTAGATTTTAGCTCCCGCTTTGTAGAATGCAACAAAACCAACAAATGTCAAACGTTTTTTTACTAACCATGCGTAAAAAGAAAATTTCACTTCGTAGAATGCAACAAAGCTTTGCAGTCAGCACTGATGTTTGAGTGGAGCGCAGAGACAACAAAGCAACCTGTTTTCATGTGCATATGACGTTGCGTGTGCGAGAAGAGGAAAGGAAACATGCTCTCAGTTGGAAATAAAAGTTATTTATAAATTCAATCAGAGTAGAAAGCGTTCTGGTTGCTTCCGAACGGTTTCAACAAGCGCCTACAGATGGATGTCTAGCACTGGTATGTATCAATCAGAAGATACGTGTTCGGAGCCTGTAAAAACCAAGCTGATATACGCGTGCCATTTTTTTTTTCAAAATGATTTAAGTCGATCCGACAAAAAAAGAGACAGAAAAAATCTGTGTTATTGTGTCGGAGTGATCTTTTTTACGAAACGAACTCAGGCACACTACGAATCTCTTCGTTGCAGAAAACAACGAATGGCATTCGTAAACCGGACGAGCGATTTCGTACAATGCAACAAAATTTTTTTTCAGTGTAGTAACCCAGGAAATAAAAAATGCCTCATGTAATGATCCTCGGTTGGACTAAGAATTAAACCTTCTGTCTGGATTGGCTTTCAGAAGTAGGAACTATGTACACTGAAATAAATTTTGTTGTGGAAACTACCGATTCCATAGTAAAATTACTAACCGTACCTATGATTCTCAACCGACAACAAAATCTGTTAAGGTAACTGAAATATGCTTGAAATTACAATGCATTGTAGTGAACTCAACTAAAAGCATAGTCGTCTCAACAACAAAACATTGTTAATTTTTCTAGGACACGCATTTAACAACACAGTATGGTTAAAAATACAATGCTCATTTGTTAAATTAAGATTATTTTTGGTAATGTTAACTGCACTGTTAGTTATGTTGACAGCGTTTTAGTGGAATTAACTGGAAATTGTTGTCGGTTGAGAATCATAGGTACGGTTAGTAATTTTACTATGGAATCGGCAGTTTCCACAACAAAATTTATTTCAGTGTAGGGTCTTGTACCATTTGAGCAGGTGTCCTATTTTGGGCACTTACCGCTACCATTAGATACTGTACGTGCCTAACGCTATACAAAAATTCAAATCAATCGGTTTGAGATTGACTTAGTTATAGCGGTAAGTGCCTAAAATAAGTACACCAGCCCAAATGGTACAAGATTCTACATGACTTAATGTAGACCATGTGGTATACAGCCCCTACCATGCAAAGTTTTCATAATTTTTTTGTCTGGACATACACATTTCAGTACCGTCCACCCCCGTTGGTTTGACCACATCTAATCTGAGCAATTATTAATTTGCAACCCGCTAATCTGCACATCGTTCAAACAAAAAAAAATGATCAAACGCACAGAGATGCTATAAGTTCAAATTGAAAATGAATCCCGATAGTTTGCATAAGGTGTCATTCAAACCAACGAGGGTAGACGGCCCAAGTAACCCACTCATCACAGAAGAGTCACGGCAGCACAAGGTTCTGTTGCGCAGAAGATATTGTGACTTACTTCTAACATATAAATACTTACTTGCTAGAAGTAAGTTCCAATGACTTCTGTGCAACAAATCGCTGCGCCACCATGACTCTTCTGTGACAAGTGTGTTACTTGAGGGTAAATATATACCCGGTAGATAGTACATTCCGGTAAATGGTACTTCCGGTAAACGGTACATTCCGGTAAATGATTTTCCGGTAAATGGCATTCCGGGTATTGGTTTTCCGGGTAATGGTATAGAATCACAAAAAACTCGTTTGGGTCAGCTGTCAAAAGTTATTTGATTAAAAGCTTAACAAGAGATGATTAATTCTACACGTTGGTGTATGTTTTAAAGCTGGTTACACAGATGAATAATATTCTATTCTACTTTATATTCAGCCATCTATGTATTGCTGACCTAAGAAGTTGAACAATACATTCTTCAGACCAATATCCAAATGTTATTGTATTCAGCCTCTGGCACCATTGACCAGCCAATGTTCGTTTATTACTCTCACTGTTCAGCATTCATTGCTCATTGGATGGAATTTTAGAAACATTTTTGAATAAAGACTAAACATCATTTAATGATTTTAGCTAACATAACCTCAAAGTATAAAGTTAGTTCCGACAAAAAATCAGAAATGTTAAGAAGCAACTAAGGTATACCAGGTTTATGCAATCAGAATTGAACACCCCTAGTTACCCACACAAACATGAGTTCTAAACCGTGGAGCCGTGCTTCAGTATTTTACAACATTTCCTTGAGAATGGCTCTCTGGGGATCCAAACCTCGGGTAAAGTTGGGATTCATTACATAACGGGAACCAATAGTGTTGAACAGTGAACAGATGAAACGAAAATCCTGGATTACAAAACTTTTGTTCCTAGGATTTGGGAATCCCCAAAAAAATCATTTCCCGAGTAGTTCTTTCCAAAATTAAAAGCCCCAACTAAATCAGTACTGGTGTCCACTACACGTGATAGTGTGCGCTGTTGGCAGTTAATGACTAAACTACAGAATATAACTGGCTTCATCCTGACCAATAAGTCGTCATTATCGGCAAGCGGAGCTAATTTTGTTTATCCTTAATTATAGCATGGATTAAAATTCCATAAAAAATGCCATGAGCCATGGCAAGTCAATAATGCGAGAAATGTACGCAATCTTGTAAATCCAACTGGTACCTAAGTGAGCCAACACGCAACTTATCAAAAATACATAACGATAATAAATAACAGGTTTGCGGCGGCGTGAATTTTAAACACTGAAATAAAAAAATCCTCCAAAAGATGTTATTTATTTGCAATTTTTCGTCGCTGATGGCTTTTCCCATGGCATTCGTCCGGTAATGATATGCAATTCAGATCTGCCCCGGCAAACATGCGTTGAACCGGGTGTCCCCACCTCAATACAAGAAATTGAAATTTCACGAAATCGATAAAGATATTGCCAGGTTCGACACGATTGTCTCCGTTGCGTTGGCAGGGTACAATTGTATTTTTTTCAGTTTCGTATCTCCGATCTCCTTCCAGTATAATTCATAATTTTAGACACCGCTGCTGTCGCGGTGCTGCGTCGTTTGTGTAATGCGGGAATCTTTCTCCGTCGATCGTTTCGCAAAACGTGATCTGAATCCCACTGCTCTTGTTGCCCTCCACAGACAGTCGAACCTGGCCTCGCCTTAATGAAGACCTAATCAAGTCCGTGCAACAGCAACTGCGACTGCGACTGCGTCCTGTCAATTCGATTCAGTGAAATTAAGGATTCAGCACCGTTTTTATCACCCCACCATGATCAATGTGTGAAATCAAGCGTCGGTTTTCTCGCATCAACTGCAATGGCGATGCAGTGTCGTTGGATGAGTGATGCGTGCGGTTTGCGCGCAGCGCAGTCAGTGCCTTCGGGGCTGATCGCCATGAATTGCAGGGTCGCCGCTGCCGCTGTCGTGGGTCATACCCATTAAATTAGTGCCCATTGCTTAATGAGTTTGGTTTGAGAAGTAGATATCGAATTTCATTTGTTTTTTTCATGGTATCCAGGGTTGTAGGGCTTGGGGAATACTTTTTCAATTCGGATAGTGATGCTTAATGTGGTAGTAGGGTGGACCACACTTAATATAAGTAAAACTTAAAATTTAAAAAACACCAAGTCTTGTCTAATCTAAAGCAATGTAAAACAGCAAGTACGAAAGATTATCACCTTGCCGACTCCCTATACGAGATTTGAAGGAGTTACGGCCTGATACTCGAACTACGCACATCACTCGATCCATCGTCGCCTTGATCAATCGTGTCAGTTTATACAGGGATCCGTATTCGTGCATAATCTGTCATAGCTAATCTTAATTGATTGTATCATACGCCGATTTAAAATCGATTAATTAGTGATGTATGGGCACGTTGTATTCGCGGCATTTCTGCAACACCTGGTGAATGGCGAGCATCTGGTCCGTTGTAGCGCGTTCACCCATGGATCTGGTCTGATATTTCCCCACAAACTCTCTTGGAATCGGTGATAGACGGCGGCATAAAATTTAAGAGATCTTGTAGGCAGCGCTCAGTAGTGTGATCGCGCGATAGTTTCCGCAATCCAACTTGTCGCCCTTTTTGTAGATGGGACACACGATACCTTCCTCCGGTAATACTTTCTTCTCCCAGGGCTCTCACCAGTGCTTTTCCACCGTATATTAGAAGCTCGCTTGGTAGTTGATCTGCTCCAGCGGTATTGCTGTTTTTCAACCGGTCAATCTCCTCCTCAATCCCCTGGCCGGAAGTCTTTCGTCCTGCACACGTACTCTTAGATCTGTAACACCGCCACCTTCAGTGCTTGCAACGTCGTCATTAAAGTTCTCATCGTAATGCTATCTCCACCTCTCGACCACCTCACGCTTGCTCATAAGAAGATTTCCGTGAATATCTCGGCACTGCGCTACCGGTTCAGCTTCTCGTAGAACTTCCGTGTGTCCTTATCGCGGTACAGCTCTTTTATCACTTCGAGATCACCTTCTTCTTTCTGGCACTGCTTTTTCCAGAAGACTGAGTTCTGCCTGTTCCGTGCCTGTCTACATCGTGCTTCATACGTCCTCGTACGGTGTTACACCAAACATTCTCACCAATGCTCATGTGCGTAGCCAGAGGAGGACAGAGGGGCCTCTGGCTGCCTTATTTTTATTATTTTTTTTAATTTTAGTCAACTCAAGATTATCAATAATTCAGAATTTCCGAAAAATTCTCTCAAGAAATAAACTACTCTGATAACTTAGCATTTTATCCATGATTATCGAACTATATATTTCCAGAAAACCACAAGAAATTTCGTCAAGTATTTCTCATTAAGCAAGCACCCTTTCAATCTTATCATAAAATTTTACCAAATAACAAGCTTGGTTGAATGGCCAAATTTTGTGCGTTTTATTTATGGAATACAAAACCAACGTTTAAAATTATCCGGATATGCCGGAACCGGTTCCGGTAGGAGAAGAAAACTACTTTCTAGCACTATATGCTGCTACAGAGTGTAGTAACTCAAAATTAATGAATTTCCTGAAGTATTCCATTCAAGCAAAGAAAAAAAAATCCTGGGATTTCTTTATAAATTCCTCCAGGGACAAAAATTCTTAGAGTAATTTTTTTCAGGCACTTCCTTCACGAATTGCTCATGGGACTTTTCTAGAAATTTCTCCTTCTTGAATGCCTCCATGGATGTCTTGCGGGATTCCGACAGTAAGTGGCCACGGCCAGGGCTTGTTCCAAGAGATGCTTCAGGAATTCCTCACATGTTCTTTCTGATTTTTTTTACAGATGTTTCTGCAAGTATGCATCAAAGAATATCTTCAGGAATTTTCCCGTCCATATAATTCCTTCAAGAATTTCTCTAAGGATTTCACCACACATTTCTACGGGTATTACTCTTGGAATATCTTTAAAGGTTCCTTTAGTGATTGTTCCAGTGCTTTTTACGAGAATTTCTTCATGATTTTTTCCAGGGATTCTCAAAAAAAACTACCCTAGATCCTTTTAGGTATCTCTGCAGGTATTCCTCCAGAGACTTTTTCAGGAATTCATCCTTCAAGAATTCCGCAAGAGTTTATTCCGATAAGGCCATCTGGAATTATTCGAAGTGTTTCAGGAAGAATTCCTTCCAGGAATGCTTTTATAAATTTTTACCAGAGATTTTTCAACAAATAATCCAGAAATTGCTTCATAATTATGTACAACAAATTCTTTAGGAGTCCATCCATGGATTCCTTCAATAATTCGTCCAGAAATTACTGCAGACATGGCTTCCATGGATACCTACAGCAATTCTTTCAGGAATTTGTATGGAAAGCTCTCCTGGGATTTTCTAAGAATTCCTCATGGAAATGCTTCCGGGATTCCTCCTGGGGTTTCTTTAGATATTTTTCCAATAATTCCTCCAGAATTTCCCTCAGAATCTCTTCCGGGGATTCACTTGGAAAATTTTTCTGGGAATCTTTCTGGAACAACTCCTGGAATTATTTGAAAAAATTCTTCAAGGATTCTTTCAGGAGCTCTTCTTGAGATTCTTGGATTTCATTCAAGAACTCCTCTATGAATTTATCCAGGAATCCCTAGTTTCTTTTGTTAAGGAATTCCCTTAGGAATACCTCTTGATATTGCTTCCGGGATTCATTTTTTGGTTTCTAAAAGAATTCCTTCAGGGATTCCTTCATGTACTGATACAAGGATTTCTCTAGGAGATCATCACGAATTTTTCCCAAAATTCCTTCTGCGTTTTCTGAAGTATTTCCTCCTGGGATATCTTCAGAAAACCCTCGGAATACTTCCTTGGATTCCTTCAGAAAATTCTCCACAGATTCTACCAGGAATTCCTCCTAAATTCAGCTCCAAGCATTCGTTCAGAAATTTCTCCAGGCATTCCTCCAGGAATCCCTTCAGGGTTTTAAGAATTCTTTCTAGGATTTCTTTAGTACTGGGATTTCTTAAGAAAATCATCCTTAGATTCTTTCTGCCAGGAAATTCTCCATGGATGTCTTAAAAAATTGTTCCAGGAATTCCTATAAAGATTCCTCCAGGATTTTCTCCTGGTATTCCTACAGGAATTCCTCCAGAGATTTCTCCAGAAATTCATCCTGGAATTGCTTTTCCAGCATCCAAGAATTCCTCGAAGAATTCCTCTAGGGATTCCTCCAAGAATTCCTCCAGAGATTTTCTGAGAGATCCTCCAGGATATCCTTCAAGAACTCCTTCAGGCATTTCTTCAGGAATTTCTCCATGAATCCCTCCAAACATTCCTCAAGGAATTGCTTCAGGGATTCCTCCAGGAATTCCTACAAGAATTCGTCCACGAAGGATAAGTATAAAGATACGGAATTATTCCAGGAATTCCTTCAAGGACACCTTCAGGATTTCCTCCAGAGATTTCTCCAGGAATTCCGTTAAGCATTCCACCAGGCGTTCCTCAAGGCTTTCCTCTTGTAATTATTTCAAGAATTCTTTCAGGAATTCCGCCAGTGATTCTTCCAAAAATTTTGTCAAGGATTCCTTCAGGGATTCATCCAGGATTTTCTCCACGAATTTTTCCAGGAATTCTTTCAGGAATTCCTCCGAAATTTCCAATAGGAAATCCTCAATACCACAAGGGATTTCTTCCTGGATTTCTCCTGGAATCCATCCGCGAATTCAATGAGAGATTCCTCCACGAGTTCTTTCACGGATTGTTCCAAGAGTTCATTCAGGTAGTGATTCCAGTGATTCCTTCCAAGGATTCCTCCAGGAATTCCTTCCAAGGATTCCTCCAGTAGTTCCTTGCTTCCAAGGATTCCTCCAGGGATTCCTCCAATGGCTCTTTTAGGAATTCTTGCACGGATTCCGCCAGGAATTGCTCTGGGGATTCATCCAGATATTTCTCCAGAGATTCATTCAGGCATTCCTTCAGGAATTCCTCCAGAGATTTCTCCAGAAGTTTCTTCAGGAATTCCTACAGGAAATCCTTCAGAATTTTCCACAGGAATTCCACCAGGAACTCCTTCAGGGATTCCCCCAGAACATCATCCAAAATTTTCTCCTCCAGTGATTTCTTCATCAATTTTTTCCAGGGATTTTTCTTGCGATCTCTCCAAGGATTCCTCTGGGAATTCCTCTAAGATATTCTCCGTGCATTTTCTTAGGTATTCCTCCAGTAATTCCTTCAGTTATTCCTCTGGTAATTTCGCCAGGTATTCCTTCAGAAATTCCGCCAGAGATTCTTCCAGGAATTGTGTCAGGGATTCCTCCAGGAATTTATCAAGGAATTTCTCCAGGCTTTTCTCAGGTTATTCTTCCAGAGATTCTCTCAGAAATTGCTCCAAGGATTCCTCCAGGAATTCCTACAGTGATTCCTCCAGGAATGTCCACAGTTATTCCTTCAGCAAGACCTCCAACAATTTATCCAAGCATTCCTCCAGGAATTCTTCAAGGATTTTTTTTTCACAATTTTTTCCAGTGATACCACCCAGAATTGCTTTAGGAATTATTCCAGAAATTCAATTAGAGATTCTTACAGGAATTCTTTCAGGGATTGACCCAGGAATTTATCCAGGTATGTCTTCTGAGATTCCTTCTGGAATTGGGATTCCTCCAGGAGTTCCTCAGAAATTTCTACTGTGGTTCCTACAGGAATTACTCCTGAGATTTCTGCAGATATTTCTCAATGGATTCCCCCAAAAAAATTTTCAAAGAATTCCTCCATGCATTCGCTCAAGAATTCTTCCATGTTTTCCTTCATGAACTCCTCCAGGGATTTTTCCGGGAATTCTTCGTGGGATTGTTCTAGAAAATCCTCTAGTGATTCTTTCAGAAATTTTTCGCGAGATCTATTCAAAAATGTATTAAAGGATTCATTCAGGAATTTAAAAAATCCTTCCATCATCACCCAAGAGTTTCTCCATGGATGCCATCAATTACCTTCTTACTTACTTTAGGGATTTCCAGAGGAACTTCTCCAGCGATTTGTATTGGAATTCTTTAAGCTAATTTTAGAGGAATGCATACAGGAGCCTGGATATTCTTCCAGAAGCCATCCAAGAATTCTTTCGTAATTTTCTTCACGAATTTCTTCAGGAATAACCCCTCATATTTCTACAAGAATTAACCAGGGAAGACTCTTTCGGAATGTTCCCAGGGATTCCTCCTAGATGTTTTTTTATTTATTGCTCCAGGAATTCCTCTATGAAATCCTTCTTAAATTCCTCTAGACATTGATTTTTATATATAGTCAAGCGATTCGTCCCTGTGCTTTTGCAGGTGAGTTCAGAGTGTTTTCCAAGAATTCCTTTATTTAAGAGTTTTTTAAAATTACCTCCAGGAGATTCTTCAAGAATTCTTCCAAGGACCCCTCCGGGAATACGTCAATTGACATTTCTTCGAAGCTACTTTGAAGCTTCGCATGTCTTTAAAATTGAACAAAAGGCAACTTTTTTCGGCTAAATGTACTAATTTCCGCGTGAATATGCTAATTGGAATAAAAAGCATTGGCTTTAATTGTATTTGATTAATTTTGAAAGAACCAAGCACACAAGTCTCTTTATCATCAGTTGACCCGTGGAAGCATGAGGTAGAAACTTGTGAGGACCAGAGCTGTGTTGGACGCTCCGAGTTGTCAACTCAACATTTGGCAGCCTATTCTTCCTCACCAACAAAAAAAAACTTCTTCCCGTGACAGTCGTGGAGAAGGAGGGGTGATCTAGGTCTCTAATAGCAACCAACTTCATACTAACATTCCCTTCCTTCCTTGATACCCGTAAGGAAGTGGCCAGCGCCATTATTTTTTTTTATCTGTATTAACGAGATTTTTAGCCCTAGGCTAAGTTCATCTCGGGACCCACGCTTTACTTCCCTTCCACACGTTTTGCGTGTTTGTCGGGAGTTGGATTCGATCCCAGGTCCTCGGCGTGATAGTCACGTGCTTTAACCATCACACCAGATCCGCTCCAGCGACCTAATAAAGTGTGGAATTATAGAAGGTGAACATGCACAGTAAGAACGATAAAAAGCAGCTAAAAAATAGCAAGTTTATATTTTTTTTGTTTATTTGGTTGCTTCGGAAAAAATGTGGTCTAGCGGTCGTTTTCAAGTATTTCTTATAAACACAATCATCAAATCCAAGTTGAACTTTTGGAGGTTTTAACATTATGAATCCATTCAACAATATTGTTGGCTTTCACATACAGATTGAGTCCATTTGTCAAAATTTTGATGTTTCAATTCCTTTCAATAATAAATCATTTTCGTTCTCTTTTTTTTTTCAGGTAACCAATCTACATTAAACTCCAAGATTCATCAATCAGTAAGTAGCACTTACTCAATCCGACATGGAGAAAACGTCAAAATCGGTAGAGTGTTGAATCCATAAAAAAATATATCAGATTGCAATCAGTCCTGTCACCGGGCGGTGCAGGCGGTCAGTGCACAAGTCGATTGCAATTTCTGTCGCGATTTAAATATCAATTATTCAATTAGCAATGATTTATGTCCAGGTTGGTGCGCAAATGTCACACAGCATCCACCACCGGTAAACAGGACTTAAGGTCCGGGAGGTTCGTGTGAATTTTTATTTGCGCTGCATTGCACTGGGATGCGCATTGTGCTGCGCATCAAGTTTACGACATTTGGATTTGTTTAAGATTTTTTTGCGGGCATTGTTTACAAATCATTCGAAATGGACCGGTTTGCGTCAGTCTGCTTAAGTCCAAGATGCGTCTCAGACGTTGGTTTGTTGTTGGATTTGGTTTCGGCTTGGGTACATGTTTACTGAATAAACATAAACAGCAATGAACTTTTCGCTAAAATGGATTTGCAACGGATTCCAGGACAGGTATTTCGATCATCAGATAACGACTTACTCGCTTTGAATGACGGCGACAACTGAATTCGGTTCGAGTGTTAGGGTGGTCCGAAAAAACTTACGAGATGTCACAAGTTGGTGATTCAATGAGACTATGGCTTATTTCAAGACAATTTCAGTAAAATTACTTTTGAACACCGAAAATTTTCTATTTAGGAAACTTTCTGATCCACATATCTGTACGGGTGGGTTATTCTATTACTGTCGAGGGAGATCAATCTGAGTACAAAAATTGGTCCGAGTAGTCAATTGATCTGAGCAACGCTTCATTGCAGTGGACAGCATGAAAAAAAAAACGTGATCATGCAACGGCACATCATACAGTGCACATACGAAAACCACCGACCAGCATCACGATCGAAAATCCTGAAATCCAAAACACTCCTAAAGCCAATGTAAATCACCTGTCAGTCAGTGTTTTCGAACGTCGTTAAAGGCAGGGGAGAGTTGTTCAGAATACTCCCAAATAACGTTAAACAGATATTTTGATAATATTACAGTACGCATTAGTCAGCATATGAATTGCTCTTTGAGAGAAATCTTGGATAAATCAATGAGAAACTTCTTGGAAGAATCCCTGGTGAAATCCTTACATAAATTTTTGAAGCAATTACTGGAGCAAACCCTTGAGGGGATTCCTGGAGAAATTTCTTGAGGCATTCCTGGAGAAATTTCAGAAAGAATTCTTGGAAGAATCCCAGAAAGAATTCCTGGAGAAATCTGTGGAGCAATTCCTAGAGCAATCGCTGGAGGAATTCCTACAGGAATTTCTTGGGGAATTCCTGAAGGAATATCTGGAGGAATTCCTGAAGGAATCTCTGAAGGAATTCCTGGAGGAATCCCTGAAAAAAATCCTGGATGAATCCCTGGAGGAATCCTTGGAGGATATCCTAGAGGAATTTCTGGGGGAATTCTTGAAGGAATCTCTAGAGGGATTCCTGAAGGAATTCCTGGAGGAATTCCTGAAGGAATCCCTGGAGGAATTCCTGAAGGAATCTCAGGAGGAATTCCTGAAGGAATCTCTGGGGGAATTCGTGGAGGAATCCCTGGAGGAATTCCTGGAGGTATCCCTGGAGGAATTCGCGGAGGAATCTCTGGAGGAATTCCGGGTAAAATCCCTGGAGGAATTCCGGGAGGAATCCCTGGAGGAATTCCGGGAGGAATCCCTGGAGGAATTCCGGGAGGAATCCCTGGAGGAATTCCCGGAGAAATCTCTGGAGTAATTCCGGGAGGAATCTCTGGAGGAATTCCGGGAGGAATCTCTGGAGGAATTCCGGTAGGAATCCCTGGAGGAATCGCTGGAGGAATCCCGAGATGAATCCCTGGAGGAATTCCGAGATGAATCCCTGGAGAAATTCCGGGAGGAATCTCTGGAGAAATTCCAGGATGAATTCCTGCAGGAATTTCGGGATGAATCCCTTGAGGAATATCTGGAGGAATTCCTTGAGAAATTCCTGAAGAAATCTTTGGAGAAAACAATGGAAGAATTCCTGAAGAAATACCTGTAAGAATTCTTAGAGGAATTCTCGAAGGAATTTCTAGAGGAAATCTTGGATAAAATCCTAAAGGAATTCCCGAAGGAATCGCTAGGGAAATTAGTAAAGGAACTGTAGGAGGAATTCATAAAGGAGATCATGGAGGAATTTCAACATGAATTCTTGGAGGAATTCCTACAGGAATGCTTGGAGGAATCCCTGGAGGAATCTCTGGAAGAATTCTTGGAGGAATCTCTGGAAGAATTTTTGGAGGAATCTCTGGAAGAATTCTTGGAGGAATCTCTGAAAGAATTCTTGGAAGAATCTCTGGAAGAATTTTGGAAGCAATCCTTGGAGGAATTGCGGGAGGAATCCCTGGAAGAATTCCGGGAGGAATCCCTGGAAGTATTCAAGGAGCAATCCCTGGAAGAATTCCGGGAGGAATCCCTGGAAGAACTTCGGGAGGAATTCCTGGAGGAATCTTTGAAGGAATTTATGTAGGAATCCCTGGAGGAATTTCTGAAAGAATCCCTGGAGGAATTTCTGAAGGAATTCCTGGAGGAATCCCTGAAGGATTTCCTGGAGGAATCCCAGTATGAATCTCTGCAGGAATTCCGGGAGTAATCCCTGGAGAAATTCCGGGAGGATTTCCTAGAGCAATCACTGGAGGACTTTCGGGAGGAATCCCTGGAGAAATTCCGGGAGAAATCCTTGGAGGAATTCCGAGAGGAATCCCTGTAGAAATCCCTGAAGGAATTTATAGAGGAATGCCTGGAGGAACTTCTGAAGGAATCCCAAGATGAATCTCTGTAGGAATTCCTGAAGGAACCTCTGGAGGAATTCCTGAAGGAATCTCTGGAGGAATTCCTGAAGGAATCTCTGGAGCAATTCCTGAAACAATCACTAGAGGAATTCCTGAAGGAATCTCTGGAGGAATTCCTGGGGGAATCTCTGGAAGAATTCCTGAAGGAATATCTGGAGGAATTCCTGAAGGAATCTCTGGAGGAATTCCTGAAGGAGTCTCTGGAGGAATCTCTGGAGGGATTCCTTAAGGAATCTCTGGAGGAGTTCCTGAAGGAATCTCTGGAAGAATTCCTGAAGGAATCTCCGGAGCAATTCCTGAAGGAATCTCTGGAGGAATTCCTGAAATAATCGTTGAAGGAATTCCTCAAGGAATCTCTGGAGGAATTCCTGAAGGAATCTCTGGAGGAATTCCTGAAGGTGTCTCTGGAGGAATCTCTGGAGGGATTCCTTAAGGAATCTCTGGAGGAATTCCTGAAAGAATCTCTGGAGGAATTCCAGGGGGAATCTCTGGAGGGATTCCTGGAGGAATCTCTGGAGGAATTCCTGGAGGAATCTCCAGAGAAATTTCTGGAGGAATCTCTGGAGGAATTCCTGAAAGAATCTCTGGAGGAATTCCTGGAGAAATCTCTGGGGGAATTCCTGGAGGAATCTCTGGAGGAATTCCTGGAGGAATCTCTGGGGGAATTTCTGGAAGAATCTCTGGAGAAATTCCTGGAGAAATCTTTGGAGAAATTCCTAAAGGAATATATGGAGGAATCTGCGGAGGAATCTCTGGAGGAATTCCTGGGGGAATCCCTGGGGGAATTCCTGGAGGAATCCCTGGAGGAATTCCCGAAAGAATCTCTGGAGGAATTCCTGGAGGAATCTCTGGGGGAATTTCTGGAGGAATCTCTGAAGAAATTCCAGGAGAAATCTTTGGAGAAATTCCTGGAGGAATCTCTGGAGGAATATATGAAGGAATCTGCGGAGGAATCTCTGGAGGAACTCCTGGGGGAATCCCTGGAGGAATTCCTGAGGAAATCCCTGGAGGAATTCCTGGAGGAAATCCTGGAGAAATCCCTGGAGAAATTTCTGGAGGAGTCCCTGTAAGAGCTCTTGAGGAATTTCTGGAGGAATCTCTGGAAGAATCCCTGGAGGAATCTGTGGAGGAATTTCTGGAGGAATTCTTGGAGGAATCTCTGGAGAAATTCCAGGAGGAATCTCTGGGGGAATTCCTGGCGCAATCCTTGGAGGAATATCTTGATTAATTGCGGGAGCAGTCCATAGAGAAATAACTCGAGCAATCCCAGGAGGAATCCTTGGTTGAACTCCTGGACGAACTTCAAATCCTTGAAAAAATCCTTAGAGAAATTCTAGGTAAAATGTTTGAAGGAATTCCTGGATAAAAATAAATCCTGGAGGAGCTCGTGCAGGAATTCCTGGATGAATCTCTGGAGGAATTCTGGAAAAATCCCTGGAAAAATCCCTGGAAAAATCCCTGAAGGAGTCCCTAGAGGAATTCCTGGAGGAAACCTTAAAGACATTCCTGGAGTAATCCCTAGAGGAATTTTTGGAGGAAATCCTGGAGGAATCCCTGGAGAAATTCCTGGAAAAATCCTTGGAGAAAATCTCCAATCTTGGTATCCCTGGAGAAATCTCTGGAGGAATTCTTGGAGGAATCCCTGGAGATAATTAGGAGGAAGTCCTGAGAGGAAATCCTGGAGGGATCCCTGGAGGAATACCTGGAGAAATTCTTGTAAGAATCCCTGGAGCAATATCTAGAAGAATTCCTGAATCCCTGGAGGAATCTCTATAGAAACCCCTATAGAAATCCTTGGACAAATCCCTGGAAGAATTCCTGGATAAATCCCTGGAACAATACCTGGAGAAATTCCTGGAAATATCCCTGGAAGAATTACAGGAAGAATTCCTGTTAAAATCCCTGTAAATATTCCTGTAGGAATCCCTGCAGAAAAAGGTAGTATATTCAACCACTCTTCCCTGCTCGTCACCAGCGGCGGTTGCTCCAACTGGTAAGTCGTCAATTTTTGCACGACTTTTCCGCCCTTCCTCCGTTTTCGGCTCCGAACGAACGCACTTAGTTTTTGCTCCGCACACTTCTTTTGGCATCTGTTTTTCGCCTACGACGTGCGACTGTCGTATAGCTTGGAGTTACCTTACTACTCAGTCACTAGATCAGTCCGTCACCAGGCGTCACGATGTACCAACCACGCACGTAGCATCACCAGCAGCGCCACCCTCCCGTCCTCTGCTGTCCGCAACGCCATGTGTTAACGAACGGCTACACATGCGAATCGCCAAAAATGTTGAGAATAATTAGAATTAGCGCAGCGCAGAGACAAAGAAGATTAACTGGTGGTGACCCGATTTTGCGAAAGCTGTCACGATCGGCTCAAAAAAGTGATCTCACGCGCTTCTGGTTTCGGCCGTTGTTGTTGTTGCGGTTATGATGGTGATGGGAAATTCATCAATCATTAGCGTGGGTTGGTTGTTTTCTTTCGTTGCCATAGATCGGTTGTGAGATCGTTTCGGAAATATAAGACGACGGCAAAGGCGTGAATTTGTTGGGATTTGGTCGGTAACTGTGTAGCTGTCCGTTTGGATCAAACGAAAGCATTATACGTTGGATTGATTTCAACTAGTGATCGTAAAGTACAAAGTATAGCGATTCATCGTCTTATTTCAGCATCCATCGAACGAAAACAATATTTTGAGGTCGTGCGATTGCCTCAAATCCCGGGTGCCAATTAAGCTTTTCAATTGATTGATTGACCTTTTCAATGAAAATGACGGGCAGTATTGCAACATTCGATAGCGCGGCTGGATATAAATATTATTGATACTGTTCGGTGATAGTGAATCTCAGTCTGGAACAGGGATGCCAGATGATTTTTTCAAAAATCTGTATCAGAGTTTTTAAAAATCTGTATTTATCTGTATTTTCAACATATATTTTTTTGTTACCGATTTTTCATGAAAATTGCGTTTTTTCATAGACAGCTGTCGCGTGCAGAAGTTTTACCGAAATCATTCATGCTGATCATTCATGATTATTATTATTATTATTATATTTTATTAAATACACTTTACCAAATAAGTTGGCATTCGTGTCCAAGATCATTCATGATGTTTTTTTTACCGAAATTCTGTAAAATACCGCATTTCTATTAAATGTTGTCATTTACCTGTAAATCTCTAACGAAGTACGTTCCAATATTTTTTTTCTAAGCAGCAAAGCAAGAATCAGTAAAACGAATTGCCGAATTTTCGGGAGAACTTTAATGGAATCCTGCACAACATTGTGCTTTATCAGCACAAATTGCTCAATATTCCAGAAAATTGTGCAGAAAATATGAATGCAATTGGCTTCGCAAAAATCAGCTAAATTTACTAGTTATCTACCAAAAGTGTTCTGAATGTAGCGTTGCAATGTTATTAAGAAACAATTGTATTTGGAAATTTAAATTTAAAAAAAAAATATTGGGGCTTCTCAAGTTTTAATTAAAAAAAGAACTTGATGCAAAAATATCGATATTCACATGAGAGCAAGCAATCGGATTGCTTAACACTTCAGGAGGCGAGCCGTTGTAAAAAACTACCAAAAAACCTTGGTTGTCGTATACAGCGCGAGTGCGGTGCAGTTTCAGCTACTTGATGGCGTGCGTCCTGAAAAGTTAATTATACAATCTAGCTTAACCCATTTACTATTATTTTTTTTGAAAATTTTAGACTAAGTTTAAGTCTTTAAGCCTTTTCCAAGATAAAACTTGGATATTTTTTCGGATCATGAGATTGACAATTTTCGTTTTCTGAAGTTATCTAAAAAAAACAAAAATAGGAGCTATTTTTAAATTTTGCTATTTCTATTAACAATATATTTTGTCAGCAACAATTTTCCTACCACCGTTTCAGTTTTACCTCAAACACAATTTGAAAGCAAGTTTAGTTGTTTCAAAAAGGCTTATGAACCAAGTATTCTTTTCCACGGTATTCGTATTAAAACAAAAATTTTCATCATCTTGAATGTTCGACGGAAAAAAATGTTTTTGATGAATTTGAATATGTACATTATTTGTTGGCTGAAGAAATCGGATTTCATGGAAATAAAACAAAAACAACTCACTTAAATTGCAAAAAAAAAACAGCTTTCATTTCACATATATTATTCACCACTTTCAATTTAGGTGATTCATTACTTAAAGCAAGTTTAAAAATAATGAAATTTATCTTGCATCTCAATAGTTTAATGAATTTACAAGGTTCTTGACAGTTTTTGTCAAACATAAATATCAAAAAGATACAGTTTGTTCGATTTTGTTTTTGAAAATATCATTTTCTTTAAAAAAATGATTTAAGGCAAAACTGGAAGCATTTCCTCATTCATTGGTTTTTGATTTTTTTTAAATAACGAAGCATGTTCCCAAAGTCGGTTTTCGTGTATTTATAGAGTATCCATACTCTATTGGATATCCATGGATTAAGGTATCTCCTGATTTTTTTTCTGGTGGAAATGTTTTTCGTTTTGCAGAAACCATTTTTAAACAAAATTTCAGAAAAAAATTATTTCTGCTAAAACGAAAAACATTTTCCTCCAGGAAAAAAAATCAGAAAATACCTTGATGCATACTCTACATGTGCACGAAAGCTGATTTGGAAAATATTGCTTCGTTATTTCATAAAAAAGCTAAAAAATGATGAAATACGTCCAGACTTCAGCCTTCAGACTAAATTTTGCAGGAACGATGTAAAAGTTATTGTTCACCAAAATTTAAGTTTTTACATTAAAAAAAAAATAAACAAAAAATCGCCCATGATGCATGCTTATTGTTGGACGTTTGATGTCTCATAAATTTTGCAATTTTGAAGGCATTTATTCAAAAAAAAAAATATTTGAAGTTTAAGGTCCACTGTGAAAAAGATGGATGAATAAATGCTTTTATGTTCCTTATATTTTTTGTCACTTCATCTTTCATCTTGGGCAAACCATTTTATAAGCAAAAAATATGAGGAGGAAAAATCTGTATCATATTTTTGAAATCTGTATTTTATCTGTACTCTGTATCCTGTCTGTATTGACCTCCAAATATCTGTATAATACAGAAAAATCTGTATATCTGGCATCTCTGGTCTGGAATGATACTGTCGATGGCAAATGTTTTTCGCAGCTATACACATATGGAGAAGAATCGAAAAACATTGAGCGGAGCAGTAAATTAAAGTGGCCCATGAAGTCTTCGTTCAACGTCGCTACCGTCTGTTATGCCCTAGGGCCTAGGCTAAGCCGGTTCATAATTCGAGAAATTCTGCATTAAGCCTTTTCTGTTTCTTTCTCCTACAAACACTTCCTATCAATCACTATCTCTGTACTAAAACCTCATGTAGGGTATGTGTGCCATCAGTAATCTCACGCTCCCATATTCATCTTATTCGAAAACAAGCGATTACGGCACCGATTGATTCCGTTCTTTTTGTATTCATGAGTGCTCACTTCTAACAAAAAATACAAAAATAAGAAACAAAACAAACAGCGCTTCAATCCTCTGTTTTTCGTGGGATGAAAATGGGAGCCACATGCTTAATAAGGGAACTAATACCCTACTTTATATTCGTCAAGTTCATTGTTAAGTGACAATGTACTCCAGGATTCCTTTTGGGATTAACATTAACAGGGTAAACATCTGATCCGCCATTGATCGGCCCTCGTGAAAAGGAGCCAGGCATTCGCCGACGAAGGATACCCCAAGTGGTTTCAGCTTGATGAACAATACTCGACAGTGCACAGTGGCTGATTTCGTCATTTTAGCGCGCTTAATTAATAACTTTTCAACCATGACGTTTAGCGTCATGGTGTCTTCGAGAAAGTTTTTCGCTATAATAAGGAGCTTCTTTTGAGCTAGTGTAAAAAATGATCAATCCCCCTAAAAGTGAGATAGAAAATTTATTTTTTGCATTTTTCAAGATACAAGGTTGGTGTCTTCACAAAAGTTGTAGATAATGTTATTTGGAGCAACTTTGTCAAAGACGCCAAGTTTGTAACTCCGTTACTTTTCAAGATACGTTACGTTTTTTATCATCAGCCCCTTGAAAAGGGTTTTTTCGCAATAACTTTCGAAGGATTGATTCTACATTTTTCTGATGTTCTACAAAGTTATAGATAATGGTAAAACACATAACTTCGCCGAACACGACATTCTTCTAATTTCTAAAATAAAATAGTTGTAACGGTTTTTATATTTTTTGGGCCATATTTCAAGCATATATAACCTAGCTATAGGCAATTATATGCAAATTTCCTTTTAAGCATGTGAATATACAAGTAATTTCCTCTCTTAGAAAGCCGAAACCATTAAACTGTAAGAGACTGTAAGATGGGTTTTGTACAGAAACTTTCAACCATCTATGTTACTTTTATATGGGATTTATTCATATCTTCAACATATTTATTTGACAGTTCATGGCAACTTGCATTTTATTGTTATTGTACGTGAGTGTGAATATAAAGAATGAATTTTGGTGCATTCTGGAGCATTCATAAAATACGTTACACGAAAACTTACCATCTATTTATATTTTCTTACTTACTCACAGTGCTGCATGTAGTCCACGAAAAGAGCGAACGAAGTGCCATTTTTTCTCAAATTCTAAACTTGCGCGTGACATATTTTGTGAACGCTCCCTCTAGTACATGTCTACAATAGTTATAGCTAATTAAAAATCTTATTGTACTTTACAGTAAGGTGCTGTTTAATCGTGATCTGACAAAACAAGTAACACTTTATGCGTTCTTTTCGTGGACTACATGCAGCACTGTCAGTTAGTCAGAAAATATAAGTAGATGGTAAGTTTTAATGTAACGTACTTCATGAATGTTGCAGAATGCACCACAATTCTTTCTATATATTCACACATTTACAATAACAATAAAAATGCAAGCTGTAATGAACTCTCAAAAAAATATGGTGAAGATATGAATAAATCCCATATAAAAGTAACATAGATGGTTGAAAGTTTCTGTACAAAACCATCTTACAGTCTCTTACAGTTTGATGGTTTTGGCTTTCTAAGAGAGGCAATTTCTTGTATATTCACATGCTTAAAAGGAAATTTGCATATAATTGCCTATAGCTAGGTTATATATGCTTGAAATATGGTCCAAAAAACTATAAAAACCGTTATAACTATTTTATTTTAGAAATTAGAAGAATGTCGTGTTCGGCGAAGATATGTGTTTTACCATTATCTATAACTTTGTACAACATCAGAAAAATGTAAAATCAATCCTTCGGAAGTTATTTCGCAAAAACCCTTTTCAAGGGGCTGATGATAAAAAACGTAACGTATCTTGAAAAGTAACGGAGTTATAAACTTGGCGTCTGTGACAAAGTTGCTCCAAATAACATTATCTACTACTTTTGTGAAGACACCAACCTTGTATCTTGAAAAATGCAAAAAATAAATTTTCTATCTCACTTTTAGGGGGATTGATAATTTTTTACAATAGCTCAAAAGAAGCTCCTTATTATAGCGAAAAACTTTCTCGAAGACACCATGACGCTAAACGTCATGGTTAAAAAGTTATTAATTAAGCGCGCTAAAATGACGAAATCAGCCACTGTGCAGTGTATTGTACACCGAATAATCTGGTTCCGCAGGTATCATAGCCATAGCGGTAAGCGCTCGTGTATTTAGCAAATCATTTTGAGGGTGATTGGTTCGATTCCCTGTTGGCCCAAGTGCTTTTCATAATGGAAATATTGTTGATTTCCTTGGGCATAGAGTAAAATCGTACCTGCAACATGATATACAAATGCAAAATGATCAACTGGCAGAGAACACAGTTAATAAATAGCTGGAATGCAAGTTGTGTTGCAGTTTAGACGTAAAGCGAGAATAAGCCTGTTGCATTATGATTGTTACCATTCAACATACAGGGGCTGGCCAAAAATGTTCAACAAGCCGTAACTTTTCATAGAGTGCATAAGAAATTCTCAAATTTTGACTGTTTGTCAATCTACTTTATGTGCATCATTGGTACAAAATTAGGCGTGATTGGATCACATTTCGCCAAGCTAGAACCACAGACAAACAGACGTAACACTTCGAACATTTTTCGATTTAAATCATAGTCACGAAAACATATTCGCCCAATGCTAAAAGGCCTATGTTTGGCCGACCACCAACTAGGTGGCGGTAGTGAGCAAACGTCAAACTCGAACAAAAACGATGCGAGCGCCACCGTTGGGCAGTTGGCCAACTATCAAATTTTGAAAAAGACCGTTAAATCGGTGTACGATGTGAATTATCAGAGTGTTACGTCTGTTTGTCTGTGCTAGAACCGTTATCGTAAAACAATATTTTTAAACAACTAAATTTTGATCTGTCATACCCCCGAAGCCGGTGAATCGAATTTGATGAAATTTTGAGCATTCATTAACAATACATTGATAGGGTATGTGTGGCATCAGTAATCTCACGCTCCCATATTCATCCTATTCGAAAACAAGCGATTACGGCACCGATTGATTCCGTTCTTCTTGTTTTCATGGGTGCTCACTTCTAACAAAAAATAGAAAAATGAGAAACACAACACACAACACTTCAATCCTTTGTTTTTCGTAGAATGGAAATAGGAGCCACATGCTTAATAAGGGAACCAATACCCTACTTGATACGTTGCAATAAAATGTAATATTTTCTCACAACGAATAAAGTTATACCGCTTTGATGTTTTCACCTATAAAGAGGAGTGTAAGTCAAATTTTCAACACCACACAAAAAATACTAAATGTGTTCTTTCTTTATCCAAATGGGTTCTAATACATCTTGAGATATCTTGAGAATAGCAGTGGAAAATCTTTGGATACCAAAACTAAAATGTAATGAAGTTGGTGAAAAAATAGCATTTTTTTCGAGAAAGATCCAAAAAGTGTCAATCCATTATAACTTTTTTCAACGTTAAAAAAATGCCCTATTTGAAGCATCAATATATTGTTGATAAACGTTCAAAATTTCATTCGATATGGTTTTCTGGTTTCGGAGATATGGCAGTTCAATAACTACTTAAGTAACCATGACCATACAGAGCATTAATTTCGCTTTATACTGTTTTATATGACATGCGATATAAAGTTGTTTTGTCATATAGGCACCATTAAAGTAGGTTTAAAGTCGAAAGTGGCGCTACTATTGTTGATTTACAGCAAGCTTTACTTTGGTGATTGCTAAAGCATGTAAAATGCTTGTACCATATAGCTAATGCAATCAAATCGTATGGAACGCATACTTAATGCATCATGTCAAAAAAGACAAAAAATATGTTTTTCATTTTTCTATCTATTTTTATCTTCTCTCCGATACTCTCACTTTGATGTTTTTTTTTTGTATTTCGGGAATTGAACCTAGACTGCTGAAACTGGACCACGATGAAACTCGGACGCGCTAACGCTGTGTGCTACGATACCATGTATTTTGCACCAGAAAAAATGTGTAACATAAGGTAACATATATGTACTTAGCTCGTGCCTTATTGAGTTGTGTTTTCAGCAACTCAAAAAAAATGTGCTGGGGTCTGAATGCCATCAGTTATCTTACTCTAGAATATAAATTCGTCTGTGTTGATTCTGTTTTTTGTTTGTTTTCATAGTGCTCACTTCTACCAAAAAATACAATAAATAAGAAATAATACAAACAGCGCTTTAATCCTTCCTTTTATGAAATCGGGGCGTTATGTTAAATAAGGAAACCAAAACCCCACATAATTTTTGTTCCCTCAGCATCTGATTGTTTTTATGTTCCAACCAAAAACCCATAAAACCATACATAATATAAATTTTCAAACAGCAACATCTGAGCATGATAATCTAAGTGCTACGCAGCAATCCTTGATAATTTTGGTTTGTTTTTCTTTTGTTTTGAATGGTTCTGTTTCTAGAAATGTTCTACAGTTTTTTTTTTCGAACTGAGGGGTATTTTTATGTTTACAATGATGCAAGCTTTAGTAAAGGCATATATGTATAAAGTAATAAATGTTTGCATTATTGATTGCTATAAAACTTTTAACATGGTAATGCAATGAAGCATTAAACAACGGCCCTATAGAACTATACAGAACTGTCAAAATCTCGTAATGCTTCAATGTTTTCATAATGTAGATTAAACGCTTCATTACTTGACAGATGTAAAATAGAAGTTATCTTGCATTAGCAAGCACAACAAGCACGACTGTATAAGATATAATTAGAGGTTCATAGCAATCATTAAAATACAATAAAGATCCTTTCAAATGCTTATTTTGCCCCATATGCCCCAACAACTGCCGGAAATTCACACTTTTACCTAATTATGAATAGATTTTTAATGTTACTGATTTTAAGTTGATTTTTTTGGCATAAACAAAAAGCGATAAATCTATTATCACCAGAATCATCTTCGGAGTTGTCCAATTTGCCACATTTTGCCCTATTTTCGTAGGAGATTTAAAATGTATTTATAAGAAACAGATACTGCTAAGGAACGTTAACATTAGTTTTAGGTGCAATTGGCAACTAACAGTAATGATGCGCGTATATGAAAGATCTTTTCCCTATTTTACCCTACATGCCCCAAAACCTGCAGGATAATAACATATTTTGTATGGTTTTGCAATGTCACTGATTGCAAAACATAAATGAGATCATTTTGATATATACGAATGCGGTTTATCGATTATTACTAGAATCATTCTCGGAATGGTACAAACAGCTGTCCATTTTACCCCAATTTGCCCTGCTTTTTATGTAATGAATTTTAAGCTAATAAATAAATTAATTAAATTAAAAAATTAATCTCCCTTATTTTCATCGATGCTGAAACCGATGTAATCGAAAAGACAGTCATATATACACTTTTTCTATAATTTTAGCTTCTCATGAAGAATTAGGGTATAATAAGTATTTTATAAAATGTGCCAAGTATAAACAAAACTGATTAAATAGGCTGTCTTAAACTAAAGTACCAATATGTATATAAGATGCTACATTCAATCAATTCTGAGCATATTTGCCACATATTAAGATTAAGATTAATGCTTATTATGTCCTCAGTTCCCCATCAAAAGCAAGAATTGGAAAAAAAGTCATATTTTATAACTGTCCTTTTGATTACATTGGTTTCAGTACCAGAAGTCGATTGATTCGGACATAAGCACGAGAAATCAATTTATTCATGAGACGACAAAAAATCAGGGCGAATTAAGGTAAAATTGACAGCTGTTTGTACCCTCCCGTGATTCTAAAGCTAATCAATAAACCGTATTTGTAAGTATAAAAAATGACTTCATGTTGCAACCATGATGTAGAGTGATGTTACAAAACAACACAAAAAATCTTATCATCCAGCCTAGCATCCAGCAGGTTTTGGGGCGTATAGGGTAAAATAGGGAAAATATCTTTCATATACAAGTATGATTACTGTTAGTTGCCAATTGCACCAAAAACTAATTTTAACGTTCCTTAACAATATCTGTTTCTTATAAATACGTTTTAAATCTCCTTTTTCTATGAACATAGGGCAAAATGGGGCAAATTGGACAACTCCCGAAGATGATTCTGGTGATAATAGATTTATCGCTTTTTGTTCAGGCCAAAAAAATCAACTGCAAATCAGTAACATTAAAAATCCATTCATAATTAGGCAAAAGTGTGAATTTCCAGCAGTTGTTGGGGCATATGGGGCAAAATAAGCATTTGAAAGGATCTTTATTGTATTTCAATGATTGCTATGAACCTCTAATTCTACGTGCAGCTATTTTCAACGATCTACAGTAGTGCTTGTTGTTTGAAAGTACATTTTGACTCTCTTCTTGTATGAAAAAAGGTCAAAATTGGGAAAAATGGACCATTTCCCGTGCCGTGCGGTGAATGAATTTAGCATCAATCGATTTCTCGTATTTTCTTACGTCAGAAATTATCAACTTCACGTACCGAAACCAGCGGCGTTAAAAGATCCGTTTTTTGGGTCGGTTTTTTCCACTATGCAATGCTTCGAATCCTTGGTGGATCATGCCAGGGTTGGAGGCAGCGCTGTTATTGGTCGTGAGCTTCCCATGACGATGAACAGGTAGGTCCTTTCATCGTCACAAGTCAAACCGAGCACTCACGCACTTCGTCATGTCATTTTGCAATGATCATGCGTCATGACGGAAACTTTCATATTGCTTTGAAATTAAAATTTTCACCTGGTCCAAACAAATTCTGGCTAGCCGTTGTATTTAACAGATAGAGAGGACATACATTCATGCTTTGACCGATTTAAACAATGACATAATCCATGAATGTTGTAGTAATTGCCTTGTTTACAACCATGTCACGCTCCGTCATGATCGAAAAATGAGCGAATATTGTTAGACTCTCTTGGTCATTGTCTCTCGATTCGATGACATTGAGAGAGGCACTTCTGTTAAATTCGCGTGACGACCCGTGTTGACGCTTTCCAAGCCTGGTTGGAGGGGTGGACGCCACTTGACCAAAGCTTCGCCTGTGTAAGAACCTACGTTTGAACTGCACGCAGAGAAATAAATTGTAAGCACAATTAAAATCTAGTTCAAATCAACCAATTTTTCAGTTTACTATAGCGACAAACTAATTTCAAGTTTAAACTAAGCTGTTCCATTGTTTGATAATATAAATATTTTCATTTGTCGAAATTTTTGACAGTTCGTAAGAACAAACAGAGATTTGGTAGATTCAACATAAAATAACGGTTTGTTTCAAACGACTGCACTTTTGCTATTAACAAAGCCGGAAAGTGATTGTGTTGGTGACGGCAGCTCGGAAATCTATTTTTAGACGCTCGGAAAGCGGATGGAAAGGAGATCGAATAAAAAGAGACAAAAAGGCGAAACCGATCAACTTTTAGCGAATGCTGTCTTTAGTACCTGCGCGTTATCCATCACGGCCAAAACTGCACTTGGAAGTTGCAGTGATGGATTTGCTACACCTTCCTCGTTGTGGCGAAGTTGGGGTAAGTTTTTCAAAGATGTATGAGTGCTTCCAGGCCAAGTTTGTGATCCCCATTTTGTAGAAACAAATGTGGTTTCTAACGTTGTATGAAATAATGGTGATTGGTTGTTTTAATCGATAAACTCTTAGTAAGAACAGAGAAATATAACTTCGGTATAAGTAAATTCTCAGTTTGAAAATCAACCAAGCGTTTTATTGTTTCAAACAAGCGTCATTTTTCTACGTGTGGTTAACTGGGTTGGTAAACAACCATCCGAAAGTGTCTTCCACGGGAATCGCAGCATTTATCTTTATCCTACTAAGGCGGCGTGAGGTTTCGGTATTTTTGAGATTACCAACAATTTATTAGCGATGTTTGATAAAGATTCCCTCAAAATTTCTAGTGATATCTTTGAGTACTTGATAGAAACAGTTCCTGGACGAATTGCATAAAATATCCTTGTACTGCTTGGAAAGTTTTCACCAATTGGATGCCCAAAATTTAGCGTAGACAGGCTTTATCCTTTAATATTTGTAGCAGTACGTACGCTCAACGCGAATCAATTAATTTACCACTTATGCGATCAATAACAACTAACAACTTGAAATCTTCGCTCTCCGACATCAACATCTATCAACTACCAAAACAACTATCAAAACTCGATCCGCGATGTCCCCGCGCGAGTCCACTGATTCGAACCGGCTTAAATCACTCACCACCAGCATCGCTCATTGGCTGTCGTCTGTCGTGTATATGATCACTTGAGTCCTCCCTAGCTCTCACTCTCTTCGCGAAGTGGATTCGCGTCGCGGGATTGTCGCCGCCGCTTGATAGGTCCTCATCATAAACCCGTTCGAAGCGTCTCTTCTCCGTCTGCTGTGTGTGGGACTTGCTGAAGTGAGTATCCAATCCACCGCCGGCTGTCCTCGCCACGGACGCCGATCGCGACGACGCTTGCATCCAAGATCTGCTTCTCGCGCGTCGTGACATAATTCAAGAGCTCCTTCCGCGCCGCGGCGCCGCCGCACCGCGACTGCAGCAGCAGCACAACGACGACAGTGTTCGAATTTTGTGTTTTTCCTCATGTTGTTGCTCTCCGGCGGCGGCGCCGCGCCGTCCGTCGTTGTCGACTGTCGTTGCGGTTTGGTTGGTTGTGGGCTTGAATTGGTGGTTAACAACATCCACACTAGTAACCAACAGACCAGAGACGGTCAGATCGCTCAGCTCAGTTCAAAACAGGGTTTCGTTCCGAGAACACACGTAATCTATAAGTGTGTAGTCAGAGTCGGTTGGTTGGTTAGTACGAGCGAGTCGAGCGTGTCCTACAAATCTGCGAATTCTCTTGAGTCGTGTCGGATTCGTCGCGGGTTTGTGCGAAAAAAAAAGTGTTACAATTCGGGTGCTGAGTGATCTTAGTGTTTGAAGTGTTTCTTTGCAGAGGTAGATGATTTGGTGCAAACCAGAAGAATACAGATCTCGAAGGCCGTAATCAACTGTGAACAAGTGCATTTCTGGGTGAAGATTGATCGATCCACGGAACTAGATCCACAGTGATCGCGGTGCGCAAAAACGGGTTCTTGATTGTGAGACAGTGTACGAAGTTAACCGCCACAAGCAAAAGGCGACAACGCGTTCGGTGGAGGCCAAGGTTATCCATTCTGAACAATGATCTTCAACCAGTAACGCCACAGCGCCGTCGTCGTCGTCATCATCATCATCACGTTCGAAGCCTACAAAGTCGGAGCCTGTGGTGGTGGACTTCCATCACCTTCACCGTGCTGCAGCCTATAGTGAAGCATAGATTTTTTTTGCTCGATCGATCAACGATCACCACCCGTGCGTACCTATACTCTGTATGTGTCAACGACAACGGTCACCGACAAGTCTGGTGTCCTCTACAAACAACCGCACACCCACCGCTGTGTGCCGCTTGGGACCTGCCTGCCGGTTATTGCTGGGAGCCAAGTTGTACCTTCACATGAACTGACATCTGAGAGTGATCGAACGCAAATGGACAATTTTAGGAGCCGGCACTTTTTTTTTCTTATTTCAGCTGTGATTCGCATCCGATTGAATTACTTTCAATTTCGGCTGCCGTGCGAAACGAAGCGCGGGTTTGTCATGTAAAGTTTAAGCAGTGCAGTAATTAGTGGTCGTGCTGTGTTCGGCAGAGTGGTCCAAAATAGT
This sequence comes from Aedes albopictus, assembly GCF_035046485.1. Lineage (NCBI taxonomy): Eukaryota > Metazoa > Arthropoda > Insecta > Diptera > Culicidae > Aedes > Aedes albopictus. The sequence goes on from NC_085137.1 coordinate 217,887,556, forward strand.
CCTTTACGAGAATTTTGAACCTTACCCCCTGAAAATTATAGTTCTAGTAATAACACCATGAAGAAGAAGCATTATGAAATTTCATGAACACCAAGGTTTCGATTGCGTCTGCATTCCATTCGGGCTTAGGATTAGTCAACCCTCGAGTATCTCATAAAACACATTTTGGTCACCGAAACATTCATCTCAAGAGGAAATTTTGAAATTGAAACATCAAAATTCAGTCATACTTTGAACCACTCTAGTGCACAGAAGTATAGCGGAACGGGCTTTCCGGTATTGATATTTTAGCGGCTGGCAGGGATCCAGTTTGCAAAATCTGCGAAGCTCGTGTCTCGATGACATTCGACAGGGCTGATTTGTTATTTTCCTTTCGAATGGCAATCTGAGTGAACGGATTCAATTCGTCGGGCCGTCAATTAACTGTCGCAACTTATTCAGAAGGTGTCCTGTCAGCTCCGGTTATCAACCAAGTAATTGTCGTGTCAATATTTTGAGCCACCTTACTTTCCGATATCGGATATTATACCTGCTTGCAGCTGTTAATGTAGGTCAGAGATTACATGAATTGCGTTGCTGGGACAAATTCGGTAAATCCTCCCTCGCGCACAGGCCCAGATAAGATACGAAGAAGTTTTGTTTTGTGTTTCGAGGGGTTGAACGTATCTGGCAATCATTTGCAATCAAACTGTCTCATAATTGCTGTTGATGAGTGTTTTACAAAACATGATAAGCGACTAAACTGGATGTTAGGACAACATTGACGGTTCCAAGCTGTTCAACAGATAAGCTATTTTGGGGACTGAATCTTGCCATGAGTGGAGAATAATCCGGAAAACGCCTCTGAAAAAAACATAGCGAAGAGACCATCTCGGTAGGGCTTCTTTTAGAGACACTTTTCCGCTACAAATCAGTCAATTTTAAACCGATTGACTTGATTTTATTGTAAGCGGTGAGATCTGGTGAGATACGCAGAGTAGAGTAGAGGACTTGTTTTGGCCCGGGGCAGGTAATTTGACCAATCTTGGGAATTTTATTTCATTTATCATATAATCTCTACAAAATCTTGGCAAATTATAATTATAACTTCTATTAATCCTTTGTCAAGATTTTGTAGAGATTATATAATAAATATAATATAATTCCCAAGGTGGGTCAAAATACCTGCCTCGGGCCAAAATACGTCCAGAATAATATCTAGTCAATTCAAGTCAATTGGTTTACTATTGACTGATTTATAGTTGAAAAGTGCCCAAAATAGCTACCACTGCCCAAGTGGTTCGGAACCCTAATTATCGTTTCTTGAACCCATAAGAAGGGAATTAAGATACATCTATAAAACCGATTTTCGATCCAAGGCCCTGAGGGCTAAGTCTCATTGCGATTTGACCTGCTGAAGGCTCAGGCCCTATCAGCTAGCACAACAAGCAGCTGCTGACAGTGAGGCCTTCACCTGCCCCGGCCCTTACCGGGAATTCCTTTCTAACCACGAGCTCGGGTCCAACCCAGTTGACAGACGCCACGACAGCAACGCTACCAGAATGTTCTCCCCGTGGCTACTTAATCGCTGTAAAGGTCGATTTCGACTGCAGCGCACCGGTATGATCTACGTAGCCGACTCCAAACCCTTGTATCACCTCTTGTATCGCGTCTGCACTAGCCAATCTCCGAGTTCACGCGCCACCTTCTCTGTCGCTCCAAGACGTTGTAGGTGATGGCCATTGAAATGGCATTCCAGCCCAACTCATCCCAACACACCTCTAGACAAGATTGTTCGGAGTCGTGACCTACTCGCAGGAGACAAGCATTCGGTCAGGCATTGTGGGAAAACGCGGTCAAACGAATAAAACGCGTTCCGCTGTTTCCTCTAAACCAGCAAAAACCGGACATTCGAGAGAATTCGCATTACCGAAACGATGTAGATACTGTCGGAAGCAACCATGGCCTTAAAGGGCTTGGGTCAGGTAGAATGTTACTTCCCCATGGCGCCTGTTAGCCCAACTATCTACCCTCGGGATCAACCTATGGGTCCACCTTCCTTTGGTGGAACTGCCCCACGCGTGCTGTCATTTGACCATGGAGGCCATCCTGGAAGTCCTGTGTATACCTCTTCTTCCGCACGTTTCGAAGCATTCTATGTCCTCTCCGAGAAGGATACCGATAAGACACCATACCAGTGATGACGCAGCGCGCATCGTGTGACACGTTACGCGCTCGCATCCCTCAGGTACGTTAGCCTATAAATACTTTCCAGCTTACCACGGTAGCTTAGCACCGTGTCCCAAGTCGGGCCGCCATACTTTAGTATGGACGAAGCGATACAAGCCAGAAGTTTACGCTTGTTGGCATACACCGCAGAGCTATTGGACATCATCCGGGACAGTACCGCTATAGCTGTGGAAGCTCTTCTGTAGGCGTAATGAACGTGGCTACCGAAGGTGAGCTTATCGTCGATAATCACAGCCAAGTGTTTGACAGAGCGCTTCAAAGTGCAACCGTCTACATTGACCACCGCTTGCTGCTCCGACTTTCGATTGTTCACAATCATCACTTTAGTTTTGTGGTGTGATTCCTGGACCTCATCCACTCCTCCACAATTAATATCGAGTAGGCTGCAGTTAATTCCACTTCTTCAATCGATTCAACGTAGACCTCCAGCGTAATGTAGTTAGCGAAGCCGACGATTGCCACTCCCACTGGAAACTTTAACCTCAACACCTCGTCGTGCATGACAATCCATAACACCGGACCCAGGATGGAATGGAACCTTGCGGGACTGCTGAAGTTATGTGAAAGCACTTCCGACCCACCTCTGTGTCGTAATCTAGTACTCGATGCTGGAAGTAACTTCCGAGAATCTTGTAAAGGTACCCGGGTATCCCCAGGTGCAGGAGCGCATCTGAAATATCCGCCCAACTGGCGCTATTAAAAGCGTTCCTTACACCCAGAGTCACTACTGCACAGTAGCGAATCCCCCTCCTCTTACGCTGGAGCGCTATCTCGGCGGACTTTGAAACCAACAGGAAAGCATCTACGGGGTCGACCTCCGCTTCCGGAAGCCGAATTTTCTACTCGAGAGACCTTTCACACCCTCAACATTCTGTTGAGGATGATCTTATCGAGTACCTTCCCCGCCATGTCGATCAAGCATATTGATCTATATGCTGACGAGTCTCCGGGTGGTTTCCTGCCTTTGGCAATAGAACCAGGCTCTGCCGCTTCCAAGCTTCTGAGAAAACTGTCTCGTCCAGGCATTTCTGCATTACAGACCTGAACATCTCTTTTAGGACCATGTTCTGAACTCCGTCAGGACCTGGGGCCTTACCTACGCTAAGCGAATTTGCTATCTCTGCAAGTTCCACATCGGTGACCCTCTCCTCATCGCCAGCCCCAGTCTCTGGCTGTCCTACAAAAGAAAACCAAGGACAAGGATCATGACGCGGAAAAGCCCCTTGATGATCCCTTCTAAAATCTCTGGAGATTGCTCTGTAATGCCATTACACCTCTCTTCTTGACTATCACGATTCTATAGGCATCATCCCACGGATTCACGTTGGCACTCTGACAGAGACCCTCGAAGCAGGCCTTATCTCGGTCTACAGCGTGACTTCAGCAGCTGTGAATACTACCCTCTGTTCGTTTCGCTCTTCCTCAGATCGTGCTCGCTGCATCAGCCACCTAGTCCGTAGGTAGGCGCGGCGCAGGTCCGCAATCGCATCGGTCCACCTTAAGCCGGTGGCCTCCCATTTCTAGGGTGGACTCGCCTAGGCATGGTCGCATCACATGCACGTGAGAACACCGCTACCAGCTCGTCGCCGTCTAAACCAAGCAGGTTTCGCTCACGGCGGAGCGCTTCCTTAAAAACCCCTGCGAGGGCTCGGCCTTGGCCTAGCCGCCACTTCCTCTACCCGCTGCCTGCTGTTGTTGTAGTCGATACTGTAACAAACCACCAGGTGATCGCTGTGAGTGTAGCTATCGTCTACTCTCCAGATCGAACTACTTGGCCAGGATTACAAAAAGAAACATCAGTAATCGATTCCGCACCGTACCGACTAAAGGTACTTTTGGTACCAACATTAGCCAGGTTGACAGACGCCGTTTACATTGGCAACCACGAAGCCGTCATAAGTAGTAGACATCAACTCCTGGACGGGGTATTTACCTGTCGTCCGTATCGCCGCCATTTTCCGGACCCATCCGCGACCCAATTGCCGTTGCTAGTATTCAGTATGGGCTTGCTATGATGGCGATGTCTGTCTTCCACTCAGAAACTGCCTGACAAAGCAGTTGCTGAGCTGTTTCACAGTGGTTCAGGTTCAGCTGCGTTACATGCAATGTGGCTTGTTCACTGCGACTTTCTTGAAGTCCTAGTACTTTGGATCACCCGTTGGATGGCAGTTGTTCACGGATTTCTCGGTACAAATCAGACAAATGAGTGGACTCGTGCAGCCTTGTGTCTTATGGCATTCGGCACCGCATGTCCTACACAGTTTGCTCCTGTCAGGGCCTTTGTAGTCCCATGACTTGTGTCCTGGTTCCAGACACCTGAAACAAGCCTCCGGTGGCTCGTGGAATGTCAGATGACATACGCACCAGCCTACCTTGATCCTGCCTACTTTAACGGACCATTTTACGTCTGCCACAGGTAGCTGAACCAAGGCTATCTGTGTCCCTGTTGGCCCCTTCCGTAGCCGAACGGCTGTGGTGGCCACATGCACGTCACACTGTTCCACTTCGGTGACCTCGTCTAGGTTTTTCATATTCAGAGTCGCCTTTTATGTAAGAGCCCTCACCTCTACCCCTCTACCCCTTCGCCAAGGACCTCTTCGGCCAAACTTTTGCAGGCGGTGCCCTTGCGATCCTTATCACGCTTCAGCTCCGGGATCATCTCGCCCGTACGAGTACGTCTGATACTGCGCATGTCGGCTCCCAGATCAACAAGCTTAGCGTCGTTTCGAATCGCCTTCCAGACGTCCAAGTATTTAGACTGTTCGGCCTTGATGATGAACGCGTCGCCTTTTACGCGCTTGGCACCTACTCTTTTACGCCTTCTTGGTTTACCGTCCCTGTTCTCCTCCACCTGCGGCTTTTTCTTCTTCCTCTTCCGCTCGACATTCGTCCAGGGGGGTCCTCCTTTTGATTCACCCTACTCTGTGGTTGCCGAGGGCCAAACAACGGTCGCAACACACTGTTGCCTTCCATCCGGGACGGGCCAGCCTTTTCAGGCCCATCCTTTCCGGGACGCCTGGCTGGGGTCCGACTTTTTTTGCTTAAACGATTATTTTAGGCTCATGCGCCAATAGGTATAACGGAGCCGCACTCATATGAAACTTTTTATACAATTTCAGACTTCGATCTTATTGACTATGTCAGATTTGGGGAACCGTAAAACTCGCTGTTGGGTCGAGGTTACTGGAGACAATAATATTCAAGGAAGGGATAGGATGATGGGGGCTTTTCGTTGACACTTGGCAGCGTGGCGTGGCGTATTGCTGCTGGTCAAACGTAGAGTGGAGAATCGACAACCTGTAGCGGTCTCCGTTATGCCTGTTGGCGCATGAGCCTTAAATAAATGATTAATTAAAAAAAAAACCTGTAGCGATACAAACAAATGATTTTCGAAGGGACACGAGGTGGACAAGTGGAACAGCAAGACGAGATATCAAACGAAGACTTCAGTTTGTTTCAAAAAGTCGTACACAAGCTTCATGTACTCAAGATCGAGTTTGCCCAACACGAGACATTAGACTTCCTTTTCTGGTTTCCCTCGGACCCTGAGGGATGCACATAAATCGGATCTGGCAATACCGTATTCGGGGCATTCCCACACAACATGATTGATATCTTGATTACCTGCACCACAGCTACAACGATTGCTATCTGTGAGCCCTACTCGCATAGGCGAAACTACCGGGGGTGCCAGGCACCATTGCTGTGACATATGGGGCGATGAATGATGAACTAATGAACATTTGTTTATAGTGCACCCCCTGACAAAAATCCGTAGTTTCGCCCATGCCTATTCGATAGAAATGCGAGCCCAGGGAGTAGTGATTGGACATAAGTCGACATATTATCTTAATAAAATCTCGACCCATGTCCAACCTCTTGAACCACGCCGTCTTCGATACCTGTGGGAAAATTGAATGTAACCACCTGCCCAATTCCCCTGCCAACTGACCAAGGCATGCTGACGAGCAATTGTAAAAAAAATCATTGAAGGCGATATGACGATCATAAATATCACCTTCCATAGCGCCTACCTTGGCGAGCGCTTTCTCATTGCCCGGGTTCGAGCAATGCGAAAGGACCCAAACCAAGGTGATATTATATGCTTGATTCGATAAAGCACTCAGAAATGATCGTATTTCGCTTAGGAAATAAGGGGTCTGACTTGACGGCATTACTGCCGACCTTCGGGGTTAGTATCCGCCTAGCATTTCGGGCACCGCCAGACATCTCCTCACCTGTCGGCTGCTTCACTCGCTTCTGCGAGTGCTTATCAATAGCAGTCGCATCCGCCACTCCTTTTGGGCTTCCTGCGAAAGCAAAGGCCTCCATCTGGGCAGGTTTCGTAACCTTTGCTTCCACCGGTACAGCCGCTGCTGCAGTCTTCACGAGTATCTCGTGATCTTGCTTGGCATCGCCAATCGACTTACGAAGTCGAAACTGGGCCGTTTTAAGGCTCTTGCTTATGTCGGACTTTGTGGACGATGATCTTGGAAAGTTGTTGCTCAGCCATCTCGATAGCGGGCAGTCCTTCTCTTTTCTGGTTGATGGTCCTGCTGAACAACCACGCTCCGTCCAGGATCTCCACTGGCTGGCTTGCCGGGGAATGGATCGGAGCTCCCATACTGGAGCTGCGTGTGCAGCTTCCCGCTCCTATCTCTTCGCTTCTCCTTAAAGGAGACCTCACCAATCCACTTTTTGCGAAGGGTTAGCCCCGCCACTACCAGAACTTCCTGTTGATTCTGTTTATTTAAGTTTGAATTCATAGTGAATCCCAAGAGTAGCATGAGAAAAGAGGTTCACCACACCGCCAGAGCCCAGCATTAACGCGGTAAGATCTTACCTCTAGACAAAATAATGTGCTGGAGGGAGGTGCCCAGGTACCCCACAGGCTCCGTTAACGATCGCGATCGAGCTACTTTTTCACCCCCTCGATCACTCATTCCTAGGCACGGTTTGCATGAGGCATTCCACGGACCAGCACGAATCCATTTTAATCTATGTTTTTTAATCTACTTGATATTTTGTATACTATTCCTCTTTATGTGAGAAACCATTTTTTCATATCAAAAGTTCATATTTTGTCTCGACTAACTTTCAAATAGGGCCAATGAAAAAATGGAACACAAGCAAATAAAAAATTATAACAAGGAAACGGCTTGTTCGATCGGAAAGGTGTCTTCAGCACTTTGAACATTTTTGGTTGCGTGTTTTTTTAGAGTGCATGACGAATTTCCCGCAAACTAGATTTTGGGGTTGGCAGCACCTCTCAGATTTCAATAGAATTGTGTAGGTATGAAGACTATGTACTTTAAGGCAACGTTGCATACTTTGTTGTTTTTTTTTATTTTATCTACACTAATATTTGAAAAGGGCTTAAGTTTTTGACCATTTTTTATACCAATGTAACTTAAAAATAACATGACCTACAAAAAAGTGTGGTATGTGTGACTTTAAGGAATTTGTGTGAACTTTCAAGTAAAAAATTGAAATATTGAAAAAACGATCACGCTAAAAAAAGTTAAAAAATAAATTGAAGTCAATTAGGAATACATGCCCATTTGCGAAATTAAATTAATCCTATTGCGGAGAACCAAATCCCACACCAACCATTAAGAATAGAATTCAAAATGGATCAAAGTAATTAAAATGCTCTTATCTGAATCTAACCCAACATAAAATGTTTTTTTTTTTGAGTCAAGCCAATTTTTGGGTATTTTTATACGTGGATTTTCACATATTAATATTGAACATAGCTTTATAGAGTAAAGTGGGGCAAAAGTTCGAGTGGGGCAAGAGTTTCTTTTGAAGTTTTTGAGCTCAATTCAAATTATTTCTTTTGGGTGTCAAGGTTGTTCGAACCCTTTTGAAAAAGAGTCTTTCACTTCAAAAATTATGAAAATTGATCAATATTTCGAAAAGTTATGACAAAATGTTGGTTTTTGATCAAAAAATTGTAACATGCGATGGTTCTTCCAACGCATGGAATGGAATTGTAATGAAAAACAATTTGATGTTTTATTTTGGGGCGTAACTAGGTATATTTTGAAGATGCTTTAGCATGTATAACATGTTACGAAAAAGATTTGGAAATCATATTTTACACATAGTGGGGCAAAAGTTCGAATTGTGGGGCAAAAGTTCGAGTCATGTGGCAAGTTTAGCTATAAACCTAAAAATCTGCAAAATGTACATATTATTACTAAGAATGAGGGAATTATTGAGAAAATTCGATTGAAGTTGAAAAAAATGTTGTTTTATCTGAATTTGGCGGAAAATTACTAATTTTTGGTGTAGTAAATTTAACCCCGATTTGGGTAAAATCCAGATCTAATTTTAAAGTGTATTCCAGTTCTAACATCAAATATTAAGTGGTTTCAGGTATTCCTATTACCAAAGTGTCAAAATAGTGTGCTACGGTTAGCGAAATTCCACAAACACTAGATTCAAACTTTTGCCCCAGTGGTGGGGCAAGAGTTCGAATAAAACACACACATACAAAAAGTGTTGTAACTCAAAATTGGAAAGGCATTTGGTGTAACTTTGTTCAGCAAAATTTTAGCTCATGGATGGTAGAATCACCACACGGTATTTATTTATTTTTATCTGCTTCGATTTTTAAAAAAAAAGGTTGAATTTTCAACTAGGGTCGAACTTTTGCCCCACCTTACTCTATGTTTCAATTATAAATCTATCCAATACAAAGAATATAATTAAGAATATAATTTAGGATTCTCTTTTGAACCAGAACACCAGATCTGTTACACAGAAATTCAGAATATCAACCAGAAGTCGAATTTCATCTCAAAAGTTCCCTTATTCATAGGAGAATAAAATAAATACTTGGCATCAGATAGACTTGTGAATCAAAAATATGGAGCTATGTTTAATTTAATATATGAAAATATCTGTAAAAAACGCCCTGAATAAAAACTCTTGTTTTCTACCGAAGAGAAACACGCAAAATGATGACATGAAGTATTAGTTGTTAGGAACTGTCCATTAAAGACGTAGCATTTTAGGGGAAGTTAATGATATTGCTAGGATCCTTCTATTAGGTATAAGAAAATATACTTTAAGAGGGAAGGAGCTGTCAAAAATTTTCCACCAATGCTACCGTGATTTCGAATGCAGCGATATGGTCCAATAAGGACCGAAACGTCGGGTTAATAAAACATATAGTTGTTTTTGATTGACCAAATTAGACTGAAATGCCAATTAAAGATATCATCCAACGTACAGTCGAAAGTCAAACTCAAAGCAATAAAACAAGTACGACCACGATTCTCATCAGTCAACGAGATTGAAACTTTTACTACAAATCATTTTATTGTAATAGGTAAATATCATTTAAAATAAAAAATCAATAATTTTGCTTTCGGGATGAAATTGATCAGTAAATGAAATACCTTTGCATTTGCCAAAAATATGTTTTGCACCTAAATGAACCACCTCAGAATGCGAAATGCTACGCAAAACTTTTACAAGTTTTCTCAATTTTTAATTATTCAAGTATTAAATTTAATAAATTTCATGAAAACGCCTTAAAGTATGCACTTTTCATACTGAAAAAGTGATTACTTCCGGAAAAGTGCAATTTTATGTATGAATTTGAATATTTATAAAAATTTTGATGATGAAATCGTGTTTAGCAAATACTTGGCAGCTAAAAGCATCCATTCGAATATTAATTACATGTGCGATACAGTCACGGTAACAAAAGTTTGAAAGGGTATTTGAGATTCACCAAACACGCAATTACAGAAAATATTGAATTTAATACAGAAATATGTGACTAATTGACTGTAAAACATCTAACTCATCATTCAATAATCCTTTAGCCGGCCATTTTCTACAAATTGTTTTAAGTTTAAAGCAATATTTTTAACAAATGAAAATGACCCCCACGTCGATCAATTTCACCCGAAATCACGGTACCTCAGAAATGCTTTTCTTCAAAAGTGCCCATCTTGCGATATATGGCAAAATTTTCAATAATTACAAAAATGTCATGTTTTGCAAATTGAAATAATTTATCTTATTTGTTCACATGATTATCTGAAAGTCACCCATACATAACTTTTTTGTAGGTAATGTCATTTTTTAAGTTATATTGAGTAAAAAACGGTCAAATATTTAGCCCTTTTCAAATATTAGTCTAGATAAATAAAAAAAACAACGTATGCAATATTGCTTTAAAATACATAATCTTTAAACCTAAGAAATTCCATCGGATTCTGAGACAGTTTTGCCAAACCCCTACGCGTGAATTCGTCATACACTCTAAAAACACACAACCGAAAATGTTCAAAGTGCCATAACTTTTTTGCATATTTTTTTACCATTATGAAATTTCTACAGATGATAGCTAATAGAATGAACTTTATTCTCACAAAATATCACGAAGGTAAAAAAATAGCTTTTTGAGATATTTAATTTTTAGTAACAAAATTCAGTTTTTTAGAAGAAAAACTAAATAAATTTTTCAATGTGTATTTTTCTGAGAGTCACCATTCATTAACCTACAACTTTGCCGAAGACAGTTTTCCGATCAAACGAGCAGTTTCAGAGATATGATTTTTCATTTGCATGTGTTCCATTTTTTCATAGGCCCTATTTGAAAGTTAGTCGAGACTTCATAAAAAGTTTTAATATGAAAAAAATGGTTATTTGTATTGATTAGAACAGCTGTGCAAAATTATATGCAAATCAAAAATGCAAAATTAAAAAAATGGATTTTTCTCGTGCTGCTTCGTGGAAAGCCTCATGACACCTTGGGGAATTGGAATTGGAGTTAGTAGTCCTTTTCTAAGCCAGCGACTCTACTGTGTATACTCATCCGTAGCATATCATCATAGTCACTATTGACTGCCTTATTTCCCTTGCTCTTTTCAGCAGCATAATTACAGTCAGTCCCCAGTTTGGCATTGACATTTAATTTTGCCAAACTTCAACTGGGTGGGGACCCAGCAGCAGCAGCCAGCTAAATTAGCAATGTATTCCGACTTTTCGGAGCCCCAAATTGTGCCACCTCCTAATTAATGAATCACGTTCTCAGCAGCCGTGCCAATGGCATCGCGTTGGAACTGATTAGCAGTAGCCCACCAACCACCACACAGACAGAACTGGGTGAGCTTGAATTTTATCCACCCAAACACGGTATAGATATGACGACTTCCCGCTGCGCACCATTCACAACTGGAATGTGTCTGAATACATTAGGTTAGGGGCTTCCATAGAGACAAGTGGATGAGGTGCGTTGCACTATCAATTCGGTAGTGGTGGGTTTGTTACTCGTGTTCTTTAGCATAATGTATCCATTATTTTCACCATGTTCAACTACATTTAACTTCCTTTTAACTCTGTAACATATGTATGCTCATGATGATCATGATTGATCTCTTTGATGAAATAACTGTTGTTGCGTGTTGTTTATCTAAATAAGCCAGCACTAGAAACATCCAGAACAAGACAAATTTCAGTGGGATCGTGTAGTTACACGTCGAAAATGAAAAGACCACAAGCAAGACGTCGGGTGTCACCGCGCATGGTGCACTCACGACAGGAAAGGCAGGCAGCTCACATCAGGTTAGATAACGCTTTGATGTGCGGTTCTATCCTATCCCACCTACCTACACCTAAGGACTACCACAACACGAAACCGAACCGCAACAGAACTGTTGCAAGTTGTTCACCTAATTTCCTTGAATTTTGATTAATCGTGTTTTAATTTCGCCTGGTGTCGCTTTCGTATGTAGGTATGTATCCACCGCGCCGATACTGAAGTGTAGACTCGCCGTCTACTCATAGTATTTGTGCGACGACAACTTCGAGCTCCTTAACAGTGAGCGTCGACCCGCGCAGCGCAGTCTAATTCGCGCTCATTAATCGCGACGTCGTCGCATCGCCTCTGAATTGAGCCGCGTCCGGCGTCGTCGTTCTCGTCGGTGGTGGTCGTAAGAGCTCACGCACGTTGTTTATTATTTTAAATCGACCCACACACTAGCTCAAATGGATTTGCACATGGCTATTTAACACAGATTTGACCGGCAAGCCGCGACTGCGGTGGCGGCGTGAGGCGGTGATCGAGCTAAATTTGCATAAAGGTGAATGTGTTATGCATGCGAATGCGACAGAATGTCTGCTGGCACTACACCACGCTACGCTAGTTGCTCACTGACCAGTGAGGAACTAGGAAATTAGAGAATATATTTTGTTACCAGTTCATACCGGAACCGACTTTAGAGATCGGTGTTCCAATGTGTTCTAGAAATTTAATCAGTCAGAAAGTTTTCATTACAGCTAGATCACAGTTTCAATAAATTTCAATAAATTATCAATCAGCTTTGTTAAGCTACTGATCCGTAGCGACACCAGCTTTGCAGGGTTGCTATTCGGCATTCTTGCAACATTCCCTGCCCACCGTATCCTTCCGGCTGTGACCAACTTCTGGAAGTTGGGTTCGCCGTAAAGTGCAGCGAGCTCCTTGGTTTATCTACCACACATCGTTCTCCTGCACACCGCCGAAGATCGCCCTTAGCACGCGTCGCTTGAAAACTTCAAGTGTTTGCATGTTCTCCTCGAGCATGGTCCAATGGTTCATGTCTCGTGCCCGTAAAGGACCACCGGTCTTATTAGCCATTAGCGTTTTGCACATGGTGCTGGTGCGTGGGTGAATCTGTTTTAGACCGCAGCTTCTTCTGAATCCCGTAGTAGGCCCGACTTCCGCTGATGATACGCCTTCAAATTTCACGACTCACATTGTTGTCAGCCGCCAGCAAGGATCCGAGGTAGACGAATTCCTCCACCACCTCGAAGATATCCCCGTCTATCGTAACATTACTACCCAGACGGATCAGGTCGTGTTCGGTTCCGCCTACCCGCATGTACATTGTTTTTGAGTCATTCACCACCAGTCCGACCTTTGCTGCTTCGCGTTTTAGGCGGGTGTACAGCTCTGCCTTCATTCCAAATGTTCTAACGATAATGTCCATGTCGTCCGCAAAGCACACAAATTGACCGGATTTTGTGAAAATCAGTCTCCGGCTGTTGCGTCGCATCACACCTTCTAGAGCAATGTTGAAGAGTAGGCATGAAAGTCCGTCCTCTTGTCGCAGTCTTTGGCGAGATGCGAATTAACTGGATAGTTCACCCTAAATTCTTACGCAGTTTTGCACACCGTCCATCGTTGCTTTAATCAGTCTAGTCAGCTTCCCAGGAAAATCGTTTTCGTCCATGATTCTCCATAGCTCTGCGCGGTCGATTCTGTCGTACGCCGCCTTGAAGTCGATGAACAAGTGATGCGTTGGAACCGGGTATTTACGGCATTGCTGTAGGATTTGCCGTACGGTAAAGATCTGGTCCGTTGTTGACTGGCCGTCGATGAAGCCGGCTTGATAACTTCCCACGAACTCATTCGTTTTAGGTGACAGACGACGGAAGATGATCTGGGATAGCACTTTGTAGGCAGCATTCAAAATAGTGATCGCCCTGAAGTTCTCACATTCCAAATGGTCGCCTTTCTTGTGAATGGGGCAGATTGCCCCTTCCTTCCACTCCTCCGGTAGCTGTTTCCCTGATCCTGACTATCAAACGTACAAACGGTGTAAACGGGTGGTCAACTTCCCTGGGCCGATCTTGATGAGTTCAGCTGCGATACAATCCTTACCAGCTGCTTTATTGGTTTTGAGCTGATGAATGGCATCCTTAACATCCCTCGGCGTGGGAGTTCATTTCCGTCCTCCTCTACACTGGCGTCGTTGTTTCCTCCGTTTCCGTGGTATCTCGTGTCTACGTTCTCCACGCCATTCAGGTGTTGATCGAAGTGCTGCTTCCACCTTTCGAATACCTCACGTTCATCCGTCAAGAGACTTCCGTCCTTATCTCTGCACATTTCGGTTCGCGGCACGAAGCCGTTGCGGGATGCGTTGAGCTTCTGGTAGAACTTCCGTGTTTCTTGGGAACAGCACAGCAGTTCCATTTCTTCGCACTCCGCTTCTTCCAGGCGGCGCTTTTTCTCCCGAAAGAGGCGGGTCTGCTGTTTCCGCTTCTGTTTGTAGCGTTACACGTTCTGTCCGGTCCCTTGCTGCAGCATTACCGCCCACTCATTCCGTCGAATCCGTTCCACGTACCCGATCGTGCTCTCGGCTGCGTCGTTGATGGCTGCCTTCACTGTACTCCGGCAGCCCTCTAGACTGGCCTCATCGAGCTCGTCCTCGTCTGGCAACGCGGCCTCGAGATTCTGCGCGTATGTGGAGGCGACATCCGATTGTTTTAGTCGCTCTAGGCTGTACCATGGCGATCACCGGTACCGTACATTGTTGATTAGGGAGTGTTTGGGGTGCAGTTTGACCATCACTAGGTAGCGGTCGCAGTCGATGTTAGCGCCACGATAGGTCCTGACGTCGATAATGTCAGAGCAGTGCCTTCCGTCAATCAGAACGTGGTAGATTTGCGATTCCGTTTGCTGTGGTGATCTCCAGGTGTAACGATAAGGGTGGCTGTGTTGAATGAAGGTGCTACGTATGACCATATTATTGAACTTTCCAATCGTTGGTCTGTTTTCCTTCTACTGGCCTCCTTGAGCGCTTAGATCTCCTATGAATCTATGATGATCATGGCGTCGTGGCTTTGACAGCGGTTGTAATCGCGTTCGAACTGCGCGTAAAATCAGTGCTTCCGGAGTGTGGGATGTGCACTTTTATTTTGCTGAAATTGAAGAATCGGCCCTTAATCCTCAACCTGCACAGCTGTCGAGTGGCCATCAACCGATCACGCGCCTCTACAAATCATCCATCACGATGAAAGCTGTTTTCAGCTCGCGTGTGTTGCCGCAGCTCTGCAGAGCTCTGGTAGTAGTATACCCTTAAAGGTTCGCACCATTTATCTTTTTTGTTTTTTATCTGTATTAACGAGATTTTTAGCGCTTGGCTAGTTCATCTCGGGACCTACGCTTTACTTCCCTCCCGAAGGAAGAACTCACATTTTGCGAGTTTTGTCGGGAGTGGGATTCGATCCCAGGTCCTCGGCGTGAAAGGCATGCGCTTTAACCGCAGACAGACGTCCTAGCTCGAACAAATTTATTCAAATTTTCTATGTAAACTTTCACTAGCGACACCTAGGCAACTGATTGCCACAGTGCGGTTGACAGTTTGAGAAACCACGTGCTTCCAGCCGCTCACTTACCACCCAATGCACCACCCACCGAGAAATAAAATCAAAACAAACACTGTCAAAATCATTCCTACATTTGCGTCACATTCACAAAGATTTTCCAATGCGAATGCAGTTCATCCAAATGCAGTTTTATTCTAGGAAATCTATGTAAAATAAAAGTAATAATGTGAAAAATAGTTGACAAGAGTCCTGCGCTAGTTTGTGCAAAAGATTTTAGACATTAAATAAAAGTCATTTACTCTGCACAAATTATGTGGAAACATTATTAGCGTGCAACACGCGTGGTCTTTTCCCGCCATCCGGCTGGAAAACGACCGTGGTGACAGTTGACGCACATATGAGGCAGCGATTGAATATGAACGTCGCTAACGCCATCTGTTCGCTGATTGCCACTTGGCAATTTGTGGCGGCCATGTTTTTACACAAGCTGCTGAGTCAAACTTGAACGTCTGTCTGCGCTTTAACCATCACATCAGATCCGCTCCCTGACGATCATGGATCTTGTCCAACACACTTCCTGCAGCGCTACGATGCCGATCCCGCAGTCCTTCAGTAGATTGGCGAGTATGCGGGTGCTCCCAATGAAGTAGAGAGATCGACAGTTCCACGTACCGAGTTTCCAATCGCAAGCCGCTGAGGGCTCGGTTCTTGAATATTATTGTTTTGCTGATTTTCCGTTACAATGTTTTTTACGGCTGGCTCGTAGGGCCGGACACCAACCCCCTGCTTTCCGGAGGATCATAGGGTACAGTTGAACTTAGAGTTCTTCCTTGGCACTCAGGCGTTCATCAGCCGTCTCTATCATGGTGATCAGACGCTGATGTGAGCCGCTCCTCCTGGAGAACAGAGGCTCAGGTTTGCAGTAGCAAACCCCTTCCCCCATTCCCTGGCAGCCTACGACCAAAGTTCCCACTGGGGTTGGTTACCCGAACTTCCCTAAGGTTGCTCGTAGTTTCCAGTCAGTACGACGCAGAGGTAGGGATAGGATCACCTTAAATTCTTCAAAATCTCGCTACACCCCTCGTTGGAACAATCGTTCATAGGTTCCGTTCCAAGTACCCGACGGTACTCATGACTGCGTCGTGGTGATGAGCGCTGAACCTTACAATTGCCGGTCTGAAGTCCTCCTTCTGGCCTACCTGAGCCGCCGATACCATCGTAGGCCGCCTTGAAATCGAACTGGTGGTGCGTGTGGATCTAAAGTCTTTATGATAACCTTGACGTCGTAGCTTGGGCAGCGGCCATATTCGCGTTCGAGACATTGTGATGATCAATTAGTGTTGTAGAGGTTTAGAGAACCGTCGTAAAACCTTATGCTTTTTATTATAACAAGGTCATCTGTTTGACTAAAAAATGTTACTCGGCTGTCATCATCAGTGCTTCATAGCTGTGCACGTTGGCAATGCTGAAGTTGAAGAACCGGCCCTTGATCTGATCCTCAACCTACTCGTTCTTTTATCGATCGGCACCAAT
This sequence comes from Aedes albopictus, assembly GCF_035046485.1. Taxonomy (NCBI): domain Eukaryota; kingdom Metazoa; phylum Arthropoda; class Insecta; order Diptera; family Culicidae; genus Aedes; species Aedes albopictus. The sequence goes on from NC_085137.1 coordinate 217,904,434, forward strand.
CAATCTCATGCCACTACATTCCACCCATCACGATGATAGCTGTTGCCAACTCGCGTGTGTTGTCGCAGCTCCTGTGGTATGGTTACTAAGAAACGTTTGCTCATTGATCCTGTCCAGCACACCTTCTGCAGCGCTACGACGACGCTGAAACCGCGGTCCTTCAGTACAGTCGCTAGTATACGGGAACTCCCGATAAAGTTGAGGGATCGACAGATCTACATACCATATTTCCAATTGCAAACCCTTTTTGTACGTAGGGGTCGTTCGTTACCGTTGGTCTTGATCTGTGTTATTCTGCTTCTGTTTATTTTGTCCTAGTGAGGACGTTACGGCAGAGAGTAGAGCAACAGTTATTTATCAAAGGAGTTCATTGACATCTCTCTGCTACGAAAACAATTCAAAAAATAGAGCTCACTACTCTTGATGAAGACAACTCTTCTCACCAACCAGGCAGCCACGCAAACAATCGCATCCATTAAATCGCATCACTTTCCAACGAATCGTCAAACCATCTAATTCATTTCATTACTGCTGCACCCCCTCCGAGTAGGTAGTCGTAGTACACAAACGGCAGCCTATTTATTGCACCCATAAACAAACAGAAACGCTCCATAGAAAATCAAAAAGCACTCCATAGACAAAAAAAAATATGTTCCATGAAAATGTACAATGTTACCCATAAATAATTGAAAACGTCCCATACTTTATAGAAAATGTACCGGTAAAACATAAAATTTTCTCATTAAAAGTGCAATTTTGTACCAATAAATAATACTGAAATGCTCCATACTAAAACACAAATGCTCCATAATAAAATGCAAATGCTCCATGGAAAATTAATATTGTACCCATAGTAAATTGAATATTGCCCCATAGAAAAATTAAATTGCTCCATAAAAAGTTGAAATTGCACCATAGAAAATAGATAAATGCTCCATAAGTATTATCAAATTGCACCATACAAAATATGAATTGCTCCATGAAAAATTGAAAATTCTCCATGGATAGCATATTGTCGTAATTTAAATTCGGCAGTGGTGAACTGCATTACGTAGCACTACTTTAGTGGTACAGATGTTTAAAGTTATGGAGAATTTTAAATTTTTTATGGAGCAAATCATATTTTATATGGTGCGTTTGTTGATACTTATGGAGCATTAATCTATTTTCTACGGTGCAATTTCAATTTTTTATGGTGCAATTTAATTTTTCTATGGAGCAATATTCAATTTACTATGGGTACAATTTTAATTTTCTATGGAGCATTTGCATTTTATTATGGAGCATTTGTGTTTTAGTATGGAGCATTTCAGTATTATTTATTGGTACAAAATTGCACTTTTAATGAGAAAATTTCATGTTTCACCGATATATTTTCTATAAAGTATGGAACGTTTTCAATTATGTATGGGTAACATTGCACATTTTCATGGAACATATGTTCATTCTTTAGGGAGCGCTTTTTGATTTTCTATGGAGCATTTGTAATTTGTTATGGTCGCAATAACATTTTGCCGTACACAAACCTACTTTTGGGCAACTGCCAAACCTACAGCGCCAAGGTGCTAGGCCAGAATCGAGTCTATTTTCACTTTCGTTCATCACAATATGGATGGTGATTATGGCGATGACAGTGTAGATTTTTCCTGCGTCTTTATATGAAGAAGATGCCGGGCCGGCTTTGCATGCACACTAAACGCTTTCAGCAATATTTTGCTGAATTTTGCCGAGCTGAAGGGTCCAGCAAAACTTTTTGCTGAACTTTCAGCAAAGTTTGCTGAATTTCAGCAAAACGTTACTGGTGATCAGCAGAGTTTACTGAACAAATCAGCAAAATTTTGCTGAATTCCAGCAAAATTTTTGCTGAAGCCTTCAGCTCGGCAAAATTCAGCAAAATTTTGCTGAAACCCTCAATCGATTTTTGGTGTGTGGTATTTACATACGCGCCGCGCCGCTCAATAATCGTAAAGCAGTGTTTATTTTTACTCGGCCCCCCCCCTTGAACACGCCTCACGACACGACACCACGCACCACATCCAACTAAACGCAACTCGGAAAACCAAGCTGCGAATTTCTGCGGAAAGCGTCCTCATTTTCTCGCGAAAAAAGTTGGCTCGCCCAGCGACAAAAACAGTACCAAATCGGATGTGTTTATGTTTCCTCTTTTTGTGTGGGGTAAGGAGGGGACGACGACACACTGCTTAACGACATGCGTCTTGCGTTTACGTTGCGGTTGGTTGGTCGGTCGGGCTCAGACAGCTGGTTGACAGCTGGCGCAAATATTTGGTTCGGAAAATCGGTGAGGTTGAAGATCGAATCAGCTGGCGAAAATCCGACTGAAGGTTAAAGTCGAAAATAAGCTCTGTTATTAAGGCAGAATTTGTAGTCATATCGCAGCATAACAGTTGCACGTGTACTATGATTCAACTGCGAGCCATATTCCATGTTACATCAACGGCCTTGAAAAACTTTAGCTGGAAGCTCGACTGCAGTTGGCAGTTGTTGTTAGACCGCAAGGCGATGAAGCTCCTCTTCTGTCGGATCCACACCGGTTCAGCCTTACGATGCGAAGTCTGATGTGAAAACGGATATCTCGGGCTTGTGAGATACGTCTCTATAGTGACCGCCATGTCGATTTGTTGTTGTTGAGGAAGTCGGTAAGTTCATAGTTTATGTTCCGGATGGAACAAGCATTCCAGTTCAGGATCTTCACCGCTGCTGCAAGACTTATTCTTGTAAATAAAGTTCTGAAGCGTTTCGTAGACGGAGTTGATCCCGCTTGAAACGGCAGGAGCGTAGTCAGTTGGCATTCGAAGATATTCTGAGCGAGTCCCATGATCGCATGCGTAGGGAAGCGGTTGCCGTCCCAGCGGGTCGACGGAAAGGGGTTGCGTCCCTAATTTCCCCAGACTTGAGGGGGAGCGCTCATGGACGGTCTCGCAGTCAGTGGCTGTTACGAGGCTACGTTGAGCATATGAGCTTGGATCGCCACAGGCCGCCGGAGCTCTGTTTGGTAATGGTTTGGTTGAAACGCTGGGAGATTCGGCTGCTTCTACCGAAGCTGCGGGAAGAGCTCCGCGAATGTCGGAGGAGTTTCAGAAGTTCAACGTTCACTTTCACGCTGGTTCTTTGCGTACGCCTATTTTCGGACCTCGATGAATTGTGTTGCTTGGGCCAGCCATGGTTGATTCCTCGTTTTTTTTTATAGAAAGAGGAAATCTGCTCCTACAGATACCCGATCGATGGGTCCTCAGGTGAAATGGGGTCGACACTAAAACATCTTTCTCTCTCTTCCTTACCTTCGTGGTACGCCCGTTAGGGATGACTTCGAGTAGGGGGATGACTTCGTACAATGGTACACTCTAATGGTAGGCCTTCCACCTGCTACCGCCTTAAGTTGTTCGCTATTCCCCGGAAGCTCGGGCCCTGGCTAGTACATAGACTACCCGATGGGTTCAAGCTCCTGGATGGGAAGGGGCAGCCAACTCAACTAGCTGTTGTTCGGCTCACCATTTTCTCTGTAGTTCAAGGACGATTCGAGATACCGTGAAAGAAACGGCATCCCACTTGTCCTCTCCCGTACACATCCTTTCAACAATGTTGTCAGGAGTGATATCTCTACCGCATACCTCCTGCATACTCGACCTTTGCTCCACGAAGCGTGGGCATTCAAAGAGCACATGCTCCGCGGTCTCGTCGCAGGGCATGCCTCGATAGCCGACTTGATGGCTACCGTTGGGATACCGTCCCGACCTGGAGCCTTGTTCAACTTGAGCTACTTCGCAATTACGATGAGCTCATCGTTCGTCACTGGGGCTACCTCCTCATGGTCTATTCGACAAGGGGGGGGGGGGTGGCAGCCCATGGAACAGCGTTTCCACGATCCTCTGCAGTATAACGGATGAGCGTTCCGGGGGCGCAGATGCTCCTTTCGTTTTGGCCATGACTACTCTGTAGGCATCGCCCCAAGGTGTCGTGTTGGCTGCCTGTTAGAGATTTTCGAAACACGCTCGTTTTCGTGTATTAATATTTTTGCTTAGTGCCAGTTTAGCCGCCCTATAGGCCTCACCTCTTTCCGCTCTACCCTCATCGGTACGAGCTCTTTGCATCCTCCTCCTCGCTCTTAGGCAGGACGCTCTGAGCTCTGCGATTTCAGGACACCACCAGTATACCGGTTTCCGTCCATTTCTGAATAGCGCACGCCTAGGAATCGCGGCATCGCACGCACGGCTTAGAGATCCGACTAGATCTTTACTGGACAGATCGTTGGTGTTAGGCACCATAAGCAGCCTTTCGACGAATGACGCCTTATCGAAGCGCGAGGTCAGCCATCCTCGATGGCTGTCGATGACCCTCGGCTGCGTCCTGCTTCCACCATGTTCCACCCTATATCGTACCACCAGGTGGTCACTGCGCGTGTACCCATCGTCGACTCTCCAGTCTGAGCTAGGGCTTAAACCCGGGCTCCAAAAGGTCACGTCAATGATGAACTCTGCACCGTTCCTGCTGTAGGTCATTTTTTCACCTACGTTCGCGACATCCACATTCAGTCTTGCCATGGTTTCGAGTAGTGCCCAGCCTCTCGCGTTAGTCGATCGGCTACCCCACTCAATCGCCCAGGCGTTGAAGTCTCCGCCGATGACCACGGGACTCAACCGTACTAGCGCGTTTGTTAACGCATCCAGCATTGGTGAGAACTGGTCCATCGGCCACCTGGGTGGGGCATAACAACTGATCCCTTGTGTTTGTCGCCGGCCGCACTTCGGTTCGGCTGTATCCGATTCGATACTTTCGTCCACCGAAGTGCAGAACTTGGAAGAATGTTCAAACCTGTAGTAGGTCCGCTATATTGGCGGAGTTCGTTTCCACGTGAACCAGTTAGATCCGCTTCGGGTGGTATTCTCCTGGACGCCTGCTGGGGAACACGATGAGCGGTTTCAAGTTGGCCGCCGATGATTGCCTCGAAGGTGTACCCCGGTATATTATACAGGAGTACCTTCAGTGGCTTGCTCCCGGGTGCATAGTGAGAGAAGAGTTTGTGGTGTTCATGCTTCAGATGCTTCAGTTCTCCCTGTAGCCAACGGTAGTCAAAAATTGCAAGTTGCAGTAGTTTTATTTTATGAATCAAATCAGGTGAAGAAAGATTCATGACTTGTCAATTTGCTAGTTATTTCCATCGTTTACGATTTGTTACGTTCTTCTTGTCGAAAACCGTGTCATCTGTGCCTGGTTGTCGCAATAAATGAATACCGAACATACGGCTGCGAGTAGGATTAATCGAGATTAAAATGATGACGGCATGTTTTGACTGTGCCAAATTTGTGCCATGTTGTTTATCGTGTTTCGTGTTCCACTCTATCACTCCATTTATCAGTTTTACGCGGTGTATGATCCCAGAGAGGCAAATAAATGCAATTAGGAAGAATTTCCTCAATTTGCAAGAACAGCAAGAGAAATCTGATCCACGAAGGTTGCTAAACATTGCGCACATGTGAGATTGGCAAAATGATCGTGCTGATATATTTGTATTGAAAGATATCTTGCGTGTAAATTAAAACGATATCGGGTTGAGGAGCAAGCTTCGTGAGTTGTATACCACCAGGACCAGCATGTGTTCAGTTGGTTCAACACGATGTTTCTGTCCGGGTTACAAAATGAAAGCTTGTTTTTGTAGAAATAATAAATGAGACTGAAGTGTGGCTTGTAGGTTGCGTTTGTAATGGAACTAGAGTACTAGAGATACTAGAGTACTTGAAATTTGCCAATTATTTCCTATTTAACTAACAGATTGTTAGTAAAAGTTCTTCTAAATTGACATTCCTGCGTTGTTTACCTCAAGGTTACATCGATATACCTTTATAGTACACATGATAGGACACTTTATTTATTTCTAACGAACATCACACAGTTCATCCTATAAAAGTTGCTGGACAACTTCCATTCATAAATGGTCAATTTCAACTCGCATGAAGTATATTGTCAATCAACACATCAAGTTGATCAATCGTTGCTCATTTATTCAGTGGCTATACAACTCCAAACGACAGACGACGGCTTTGTGAGCATAAATACAAACCACTCGTCATCGAAATCATCAGACTCACAAATCTTAGAAAAAAAAAAACTGGTTCAACCATATTCATCGCGACAGGTGCGTCACTGTTGTACCAAGAGCCAAGACAGATTCATCGCGCCTTCTGTCATCTATGGCCATTTCTACTTCCCTCGCTGTCCAACGTACCTAACCCACCCATACCTACCCCAATCAACGGGGACCACACCGCGCCGCCGCCACCTGATTCTCAAACAGATAAACCTCGAATGCAGGCGCGCGCGAAATCTAGTTCTGGGCCCGCATCTCATACATCACAGACGGACGATTTGTACAACAGGTGAACCCTCGAGGCCACCGTCGAAGAAGACTTGCGTAAGCGGCGAGCTCTGACATTTGCTGTGCGACTGCAACTGCAATCCTTCCAGAACGCGTGCTGTGCTGCTGCGTTTTGCATCGAATCCGCGGTCGTTTATGGCCCGACGGACGACTCAGGGAAAAGGCAATTAAATGTTGTACTTCTTTCGGCGGTTCGTTTGGAGAACTGCACTCCGATGTATAACTTGTAAAGGCAGCATCTTACTAGCAGTCAACGCATCGGGTCCGGTGACATTTGATATATTAATGCTGTACTTAAACCGTCGGCGGCGAAATAATTTAATCAAGCAGTTTAACGGAATCTTTTCTAGTTCATAATAGTGATCTATAATATTCACGACATTCCAGGAAGATTTGGCATACGGTGAAGATCTGCTTCATTGTCAAAAGATCATGAGCGATCATGAGCATTGGTGACCGTAAACTTCGTAGTTGCTACTCCGTAATTGACCAGAGCTGGCGGAATTGCACAGAAAACCAATGGATGGGGCTCGGAAATAGCACACGTACACGTTTCGAAAACTCAATCATTAATGGGTCAATGACGGCGCCGGCCACGTCCTTACAGTCAACCGGGGAAGGGAAGGATTGTTAGTTCGACAACCGTTGCTACTAGAGGTTGTATGTACTACACTACTGGACCATCCACAGTTGAAACAGATACTCTGGTTCATTGTCGGAAGATCGTTGACGAAGTGATCTTGATAACTCACACGAAGTCATTTGCTTCAACTTACTACTATGTAAAGTGTACCTGGATCCTTCTTCGGTGTCTAAGAGAAGCATTCTGTTCTGGAAGTAGTTCTCCAGTATCCGGCATGGGCTCCGAGACTCCTAGGTAATGTATGGCTCTTTTGATGGCAGCGCAGCTGACACGGTTGAACGTGTTCTTCACGTTTAGCGTGACAACCACGCAGTAACGGATTACTCTTTGCTTCTTTTTTAGCGATATCTTGGCCATTTTGGTCACTGACCCGTAGATCGTAGATTGTCCTTTCCTGAAATCAAACTGGTTATCAAAGAGGCCAAAGTTATCTAACCTCTAAGCATAGATGGCCAGTCTTGATAGAATAATTCGCTCCAACAGTTGCCCGGCGGTGTACAGTAGACGGATTTGTCCATACTCCGACGGGTCGCCAGGTGTTTGGGCAGAAGGATACGGTCGGAATACCATCTGGATCCGGTGCCCTGTTCATCTTGAGCGATTTCGCTAGCCCGATGAGTTTCTCGGGCAATCTGGCTTTGGTCGGTTTGACCATACTACCCTCATCGGTGCAAGTTCTTTGGATCCTTTTTTCTGGCTCTAGGCAAGATGTGTGTACCTATCGTCAACCCTCCAGTCTGAATTAGGGTTTAGATTCGGACTCGAAAAGGCCACATCGATGATGGACAAAGCACCATTACTATTGTAGGTATTTATGTCATCTTCGTTCGTGATATCCACGTTTAGTCTAGCTATATATTCGAGCACAGTCAAGCCTCTTGTGCGTTGAAGTCTCCGCCGAAGACCACGGGACTCAATCACACACGTGCGTTGGATATCGAATCTACAAAACTGGAGAACTGGTCTGTCGGCCACTTAGGAGTACCACCTCGGTGTCCGTTATCTCGTTTAGATTTTTGCACTGGAGAGTTGCCTTCGTCGTTAGGGCTCTAACCTGTACCTCCTCGCCCAGAACTTCATGTACTAGTGCATTGAAGGACGAGCCTTTTTGTGCTGCTTCCTTCTTCAGCACTGCATTGCGATCATCTCTCTTGTCATGTTACGCTGGATGCTTTTAACATGCACGTTAAGTGACGAGAGCCAGTTCTTCCCACTCATGACGCTCACTAGGTAAATCGGCGTAGCTAGCCATCATAAAGTTTCAAAGGTCAGCACGTCTCCTTGGGCTTAAAGTTCCTGGCTTCTCGTGCTGGTCGTTGTCTTAGCCCAGGCTGATCTGTCGTCCTCAGCTGGGCGCTAATTGTCCCCGGGCCGAGTTTCGTGTTTCGGTCTTGCAGTTCGAGCCATGGTGGGGTTTGCCCTTTCACCTGAAGGGCCCCGGCGAACTGCATGGTCTCGTGCGCCGTTGTACAGCTCCCGGCATAGAAAAAGATGTCCGTTTGGGTGGTCCTTTTTTTTTCTCGCTTCGCTCCTCGGCCAGAAGGTCGTACTCCTTCTTGGCTAGAGCTACCGACTTGCGAATTTAGGACCCCTTAACCCTGTGGAGCCGAAGGGGTCATACATGACCTCAACATAGAAACGGTTGTATAAATTCACACATTCAATAAAATAAAATACTGCCCTCGGCAAAGTTGTTGCAAATTGAGTGCTCTAGTAAATAAAATTGGGAATATTTGTATCTGAGACTTCACTAACAATCTAGAACATCCTGAACATCATGAATTTTGGAGATACGAAATAATTGGCATACCAGTTGTTCTAAAAGCTGAATTTGGATTTGGGTTACGTTCATATGTATTCATTTAACCCTCGTCAATAATACATATCAAAAGCTGTTTTATGTTCTTGGATGTTTTAGGTGTTCCAAACTTTTATTCTATTTTTTTTTTATTTTTTTTTTTTGTAGAACTTCAGGTCTACACTCGTAACAGTAGCTATTTATGCTATACAGAGTAACTTTGTATAATCAACCGCGGTTAATGGACCAATCTGAAGTCTACTTGATATTATAATATACCTTTGGGGCATTAAGGGTCGTCTTAACTGCCATATAATATAGCATTGCATAATCTGTTGGGATTCGTGAAGCTCTTGAGATCTCAAATGTCATATAGAGACACTATGTCATATAGAGACACTATTTCATGAGTCTTTCCAAGATAGTTTTGACATATTCCAGATCAACCAAACTCCTTAGGAGACCATAGCTTCAGGTCTACACTTGTGATAATAGTTTTTGCCAGTAAATGAAGTAGTGTTACATCCACTATAATTACCAAATTACTTTGAGGAACAAAAAGCATTGTAATATATTTTTGGGATATTATGCCCATCCTTTCTGTTATGGAGCTCAGTTGATAAAAACAACCCCTGTAGCATGAGGTGATTTTGTTATAGATAGTAACGTTACACAACCAAATAGGATCCATGAACCTTTTAACTTTCAAGGGTCACTTTATGATAGATTAGTGATAATTAAGGTCATCCAATCTTTCATGGAGTACACAACTTTATATCTACACTTGCAATGCTAGCATGCTACACTAAATAATGATATATTATGAACCATATTTACTAACATTATTCAAAGACTAGTAGGCATTTCTATGTACCTGTGAAACATTTAAGGTTTTTCAAACTTTTATGAAACTCATTTTTTTAAATCATTGCATTCGTTGAAACTCAGAGCCATTCTAATATACCTTTGAGATATTTCAGGATTACTAAACTTAAGTTAAGGAATTCCACATCTCGAGCTCAAATCTGATAGCAAATGTGGGATGCGGCAGTGGATAAGGACTGCAGCCCCGAACCCAGTGTTATGGTGAAGAATTGTTGATTCAGTTTATTTATAATTGTTATCAACGCTAAATAAATGATACAGATACAATCATTACGGTTGATAATGTTGTGTAACTCAAGACAGCAAAATATATATTATTACGGCTGTTGACTCCATGTTGCATGTTGTCCGTATTGCAGAACAGTGTGTACGATCCGGAATACCCCAAAGCTATGTCATAGTCTCTGATTGTATTCTGTGAGCTACAGTAAGTATAATAGAATATACAACATAACTCTTTTTAGTAAGAAGCTTCTATTGTTGTGGATGCTAGATTTTAAACATCATAATAGTTTGGATAACACCAGCCGATCTGGTGATGTACATTGAACATTCAAAAATGTTACTGGACGTGATAGAATACAAATCATAGCTTTATATACTTTATATATAGTAAAAGAAATTACATTTACACCCGTAGACTTTGGGATCTAAACTGAAAAACAGATTGAATGACCTAGTATATCCCGACTGATCTGATACTGTCTATTGAGCTTTCAGAAGACTTACTGAACATAATAGATTACAAATCGTACCTTTGTAAAATGAAAGAAGTTACCGTTGCACCCGTAGACTTCAGGATCAGAACTCAAGCACTGTTTCGATGACCTAGAATGTCCCGACTGTTCTGATACAGTATTTTGAACTTTCAGAAGACTTATTGGACATGATAAAAAACAAATCGTAGCTTTGTATAATGAAAAAAGTTACTGTTACTTCCGTAGACTTTAGGACCTAAACTCAAAAACAGTTCGAAAGACCTAGGATACCCCGAATGCTCTGATACTGTATTTTGAACTTTCAGAAGACTTACTGGACATGGTAGAAGACAAATCGTAGCTTTATATAATAAAAAAAAATACTGTTACACGCGTAGACTTTATCTAAACCTAAGAACAGTTTGGATGACATAGGATATCCCGATTGTTCTGAAACTGTTTATTGAACTTTCAGAAGACTTACTGGACAAGATGTATTATAAATGATAGCTTTATATAATGAAAGAAGTTATTATTATATCCGTAGACTTCTGGATCTGAACTCAAGAACAGTTTGGATGACCTAGGATATCTCGACTGTTCTGATATTGTCTTTTGAACTTCCGAAGATTTATTAGACATTATAGAAAGCTTTGTATAACGAAAAAAGCTACTGTTTCTCCCGAAGACTTTGGGATCTGAACTCAAGAACAGTTTGGATGACCTAGGATATTCAGAAAAAAAAATATTCTGCATCATGTTCTACCCTTTCTATGCGGTTGAGCCACAAAACCACAGAAATACGTAGAAAAAATCTATAATAACGCTTGGAAAAATCCGACTTTAAAGGGCTCCTTCCCGAGCAGAAGGGGATAACAACAGCAAAAAGAGCTGTGTTATTTGGGCAAAATAACTGAATAATAAAATCGATTATTCCTAAGTTATTACCATAACATATTATGTTATAAACTTGTCTGTCATAAGCGGCAAAATAACAAATTCCATAAAAAAAAGTTCTTGGGAAACCATTTCAATAACTTGTTTGGTTAGTTTCTTCTTCTTCTTCTTCTTCTTTATGGCTCTACGTCCGCACTGGGACTTGGCCTGCCTCACTTCAACTTAGTGTTCTTTGAGCACTTCCACAGTTATTAATTGATTAGTTGGTTAGTTTCAATAACAACTTAATAACAGTGAATTCGGAAAATATTTCAATAACAAATTTTGATATTAATATGTTATTGATAATAATCGGAGAGAAGAATATGCTATGCTATCAAACTCGTTACTAAATAAGTTATAATACTTATTATATAAAATTATTCACTTTGTCTCACAAGCCCGCCAATAACATGAGAATCACCACTCTGACGTAAGAAATATTTTCAAATTATCGAAAAATACTATATACAGCTTTTAGTTCATTCTAAGAGGTTTGAAGTCGCAAGATAACCGAACTTTAGTAATTTCTATATTATCGAATACGACGACCTGTAATTTATAAACTGCTCTACTTTAAATGTTTTCGGAGCACGGTTTTGAAATCAACAGGTGTACTTGAAAAAGTTTGATCGTCGATAGCAATTTGACTTTTGTTTTGTTTTTTTTTTCAGCATGGAAACTGAAGAATTTTTAGAATGCTCAACAGTTTTGCAGAAAATTTCTGGGAAATTTCCCTGGATTCAAAAATTATGTCGAATATTCCTCCTGGATTCTACAAGGATTCCTCCAAAAAAATTTCTATAATTTCTCCTGAACTTCCTCTGATAATTCCTACAGGACTTTCACCAGATTTTCCTAAAATTCCTCTATTTATTTATCTAAGGATTCCGTCAAAAACTCCTAATATGTTTACCAAGTGACTTTGTCATAAAATTCTTCTAGAAATTCCTCGACAGATTTGGTCGTAAACTTTTCCATAAATGACTCCAAAAATCTTCCAGAAATTTCTCCGGGTGTTCTTCTACGGAATCTTTCATGGATTTTCAAAGAATCCTCTAGAAAATCCTCAAGAATACTGCATAAAATCCCTTCAAGGATTTCTTCAGAACTTCCTGTGATCATTAGTCCTGAAGTTCATCTCAAATTTCTTTGAGGATTTCACCAGGAGTTTTTCCGAAAGATTTTCCAGGAGTTTTTCAAAAGATTCTGCCAAGAATTCTAATAATTGCTCAGAAGAATTACCTTCGAATTTTTTAAGAAAATTACACGAGGAGTTCTCTCGAGGGATTTATCGAAAGTTCCTCCAGAACTTCCAAGTGCTTATCCAAAAATTATTTAAAAATTCTTAAAAGGAGTCGTTCAGAAATTTCCTTCTTAACTGAATACAAAAAATGAACAACACAAAGGGACAGGTCATATTTGTCGAATTGTTGCTGTAATTTCAAAACTTGTTACTGTTGTGCTATTACTGATAAGTGGATCAATACTACAACAATAACTAAACTTGTACTTCAACAAAACATGTTATTTAAATGTATTTTAGTTAATGTATATCAATAGCTTGATTATAACAAAATGAGATTGTCCAACAAAATTTATTATGGAAAAGCTATGCCTTGATAATTCAATAATAACAAAACAAGATATAAAAACAGGTTATGTGATTTCGTAGTTATTAACTTGCTATTCTCCTCTGCTCGGGTTAATCGGCAAAGCCCACTGCTGAGCGTACACCACGCCTAGAACTTCTCCGCTTAAGGACAGACTTGTTAGAATCCCAAAATGGCCGCCACAATGGCCGACTTTGGCACCTACTCACGATTTCCAGCGCACAAATCTCTTCGTAAACAAAACCAGCGCCTCTGATCTTCTTATTTCAAGCTTATTACAAGTGAGCAAGAACAGAATAATAAAATGCACTGTTGTTTGGAGCTTGTTTCTTGAGATTTGTGCGTCTGAAGTTCTGATGCACTGTTGAAGCGGGATTTCATGACGTTTGTCCTTAAGCTACCTGACTACCAGGAGCTCGGTCGCGTTTCGAAGAAAGCACACTGGTATGCGCATAGGAAATAATCCTAAGCTCCTATCTAAATAGGTATGGGCCTTATGCTCTCCGCATCGGTCAGCTGCTCATCAAAGTGCTGTTTCCACCTTTCGAACTCACGTACACCTGCCACGAGGCTCCCGCTTTTATGTCTGCGAGGTGTTCCAGCAGTCCCATTCCCTTCCACTCCGCATCTTGCAGTCTGAGTATCTGATGATTGATATTGATTCTGATTTCGTTTGTGTTACTCTACGTTCTGTCGGGTGCCATGCTGCAGCATTACCGCCCGCGCTGCGTTCTTCTTCTCCAAAACATCCCCTGCACTCCTCGTCAAACCAATCGTTCCGTTAACTCTGCTCCACGTATCCGATGTTGCTTACGGCTGGGGATGGTAACATAAGGCTGAATTTCAAAAGGCTGAATGCACATAAGGCTTAATACAAAAGGCTGAAACTATGGATATGTAACAAAAGGCTAAAATTACAAAAGGCTGAAATAACAAAAGGCTGAAAACATGGCAAATTCCAAAACTTGAAATATGCATAATAATGAACTTTATAGAATCTGAGCTGAGGGTTTAATTATTTAAAAGATGGTATTACACAAGGTATTATATTTTCCGGAATACTATTCCCCGGAGTGGCATTTGCCGAAATGTCGTTCCCGTTGGTGCTGTGTCATTATGCCGAAGGATATCAGGCCTCAAATGCCACTAAGGCGAATGGGTTATAATGATTTTAATGCTAAGAAGGTTTACTAGGCAGCCTAGTTGAATGGTTAAATTATGATCTATGCATTTACCTCGAGAGAACAGCCTTTCTAAAAAAGCGGGGAAAATCTCTGATGGAAGAGTAAGTATTGTGGCCGCAAATAGTACAGTATAACGACCAAGCGGAAAGGTTTGATGATAATATCTGCATACTAATAACTCTCCCGTGAGTGATTTTTCCTTCTATTAAAAATAGGCTGTTCTTTTGAGGTATTTGCATATATTCAGTGTTTCAGTGGTTTTCCTTCTTTTAAAATGTTGAAAGAACCATAATTTAAGTTTAGGAGTTGAAGCTGCTTACTTTTTACCAGATGTTTCTCCTTCTTATATAATAGGCTATTCTTTCAAGCAGTATTGTATTCGAACAGAACGTGAGCCAAAAATGAACTGAACACTTGAAATTTTTTGGTCGACAAAGCATTGAACTTGTCTGTCAGAGCTTTCGCTGCTTAAGAGCGCCCGCTCGGTTCCCATTCGACTCTGAGTTCACATGCGCTTATCTTCATCATTAAATCCGATGTGTCTTCTTTCCTAGGACTAGAACCTTGTGCCGCATCTACATGTTTGGACGTTATTATGTCATGTCACAGGGAAATGCATCATCCTTTGGTACGACATTGTGGTCTCGGATATTGAAATACAGCTCCAGGAATTTAGATTTTTCGAAACACACGATGGTCGGTCGGACTGGTCCACTCTTCAAGATTGCCAAAATTGAAGGGTAAAATGGCGCAAATATGACCATTTTAGTATCACAGATACCAGGGTAACATGTTAGTCAGCATGCTACGGGTTCAGTCCTTTCCAGTTTATGCCGCGTTCAATTTGCATGTTCAAATATATTTGATCGCAGTGTGCCGAGTATGAACTTCAATGCAAATTGAACGCGTTCACACTGCAGTGCTGCAATTCGGTTCTGAGTTCTTATGCGCACAACATTGGGGGAAATAGTTTCTGTCGATATGTGATGCTAATAAACCTGTTTAGTCACCCGGAGTTCCTTGAGAAACTTAATCAGGAATGGCCAACTGATGGACCGACGATCAGACTCTATTGGTTTAGGTAATTTTATGATTTTCGGATAATTCATGCCAATAACTCCGTTACTGTATTGTATTAAATAATATGATTGGAAATCCGGATTTTCCAAAACCCATGTTGACCGGACTGGTACGCTCAGATATGGTTCCAATAGCAGAAGAATTTCTGAATCTAATGAGCTCAAAATGTTTGAAATCTGTGGAAACATGGTGGAGGTATGGGCATTTCAGTTTCGCGGATTTTGCTAGTGTTCAATTTAGAGCTCGCACGCGTTATAAATTTGGAACTGAACAAAGTTCAAACATTTTTGAGCAACAGTTAGATACAATAGCTTTTGCCTCAACTACCGCTTATTAACAGAATTACCCGAATAATTGTTTACATCTAAGACTCATTCAACCTAGTTTCCGAGTTGACACACATAATACTTCAAACGAGTGGAAATAAATTCGGCACCAACATTTCAAAAGGGCGTAACTGCATTTTGAAACAAACCCCTCTTTCACATCTGTGAATCGTATTTCAATACCGCCATGCAAATCACCGCCAGTATAGGAAAGAAGATCAATTTCTCTGTCTAGTAATGTTTGTGAACTTCGTGGGAAACTGAAAATATGACCCACAGATGTGAAAGAGTGGTTTGTTTCAAAATGCAGTTACGCCCTTTTGAAATGTTGGTGCCGAATTGTTGGCGAAATTCTTTGTCAATTTGAGCTAAAATAGTTTTGTATTAGCGGGGTATTGGCTGATATGATACTGAAGTAAGTACAATAACATAGACATTATGATACCGAAATCCATAAGATTATGTTCTACTTGAATGTCTTTTCATCAGTTAGAGTTAGCTCACGTGACCAGATGTACATTCGATAAATAGTCAAATCGATTGAATGCCATATACTTCCTCTTCCGTAAAATGGGGTTTGACCAAATGTATTTTCGAGCAAAGATTCTTTTGTTTCCTATGATCATTTTCAAGTCGAGTCAAATGTTTATCAAAGACCAATAGATTAGCCATAAATGTCCAAAATGTCATTTCATTCGATTCTCTACAACTTTCAAAACTTTTCAGCCTTTTGATATCTTTCAGCCTTTTGATCATTCAGCCTTATGCGATTCAGCCTTTTGTACGTAACCCGCTCCACGTATCCGATGTTGCTTACGGCTGTGACGTTCATGGACTGCTCTGGTACAAAAACAGTGGATTGCCTCCGATTGTAATCTCTGTTCGTTTTAATTAAAGCAAACACAATTATCTCACCCATAATTCGGCGCAAGGTAACGAGAAAATGCGAAGGATCAACTCAACGATAGCAACGCACAGCGGGAACCGATTCCATTGCAACTCCTCATGGTTGCTCCTCCAATCGATCGGTACCGACCGCCGAAACTTGTAGCAGATCGCGTTCGTAAAATTTTACGATCCCGTTTCATAAACGTCGTTATAAATCCGTTCTGGATCGCGCCGCCGCCGCCGCTATCATACACACTTGTCCTGGGCTGGACTTTCGCTTTTACCGCTTTTATCGTGCACCCAATTAGCACTAATGGTGCGTGGTGATCGTTGGAAACACTTCGAAATCGCCACCTAAAACCATCTCGCTTGCAGTCCGCTGCAGTCGGTGTCTCCTCTTGGCGGTCGTGGCGCGCACCGGTCAACGAGCTGGAGGTCAGATTTATATGGGCTATTTCGCGAACTTGGTCGCGGTGTCGGTCGACAGATGGATGCCAAACAAGTGCGGATTAGTGTGAAGTATACGAAAAATGCGAAATGGATCGGTGATTTGTAACAGTCGATGGCACACGTACGTATCTATCTCTATGCCAGTAGGTATGTGACGCGGCACGGCTTTACGGCGCGGCGCGGCAGTGTCACTCGCGACGATATAATAATCCTCCACTTTGGCTCGATGGATACGGTGGATGGGAGTTGACTGGACAGATGGCCG
Source organism: Aedes albopictus (assembly GCF_035046485.1). Lineage (NCBI taxonomy): Eukaryota > Metazoa > Arthropoda > Insecta > Diptera > Culicidae > Aedes > Aedes albopictus. The sequence continues at coordinate 217,921,591 of NC_085137.1, forward strand.
TTTCCAAGTCACGAGAGAGTCTTTAAGTTTTCTAACGAGATCAAAAATGACACTGACTGGCACGAAGAGAGGTTCGTGCCAGAGGCTCTGAGGACATGGCGTGAGAAACTAGAGGCGAATGGGATTATGCCAATTAAGATCGCTAATAGATTTAGAGCGACATCGCGAGCAATTAGGTGGAATTTGTCACGGATTGGGTTGAGAATCTCGTTGGATAGCATGGGGCTGATAGATGTGACGTGGTCTCTCAATTTAAATGAACATATTTTGCAGCGTCATCATTTTTTTTTTTCATCTCGTTTTATTGGCGTAAAATCTCAACTGGTACAGACACAGCACTGTTTAGTAGCTTTTTGTTCTATGAGTACTTTCCCAGATTGAGTTAAATCACGTTCGAAGATCTCCAGAAGGCGTGCTTTAAATCTATCGATGAGATATATGCACATCCCCCAAGGTTGTTGATGATAGAGTTCAAGTACGTCTAAGTCGTACACACTTAGAAATTCTGAAAATTCCACGAAACGGAATCACCAAAGAACGTAAACGTTTTCAAGACTGAATCACAAATTGGACTCAATTTTACGCGCATCATGTAAGTGCTGGTTGATTGCGTTAGATGTCAACAAATCTGTTTCGCCAGAAACGTAGAATCAGTATGACGTTCATCAGCCACCTTGTAACTCGGTGAAATAGCCGAGAGGTAAGAGATGTGCCTCACGATCAGCAGATCCGATGTTCAAATCTCATGCATAATGATATTTTACTTTTCTATGTTTTATCTGTCGAATCGGTTCTAGCGATTGTTAGACGCTAAGAAAAAATAAGTTTCATTTTGGGGTGTTTTGAAAGACGTAAATTTACATGTTATAACCTCTAAATTTGCGTTTTTGAAGATGCTCGTATATGTCAGGTTCCGGACACTTAAAATTACATGATATTTTCTAAGTGTGTACGTCTAGGCAAACACTGTAATGGATCATTGAAGCCTCCTTTTCTAGCAGTACCCGCTCATTAACAAACATTGTGACAGCACTCGAGTTATATTAAACACACAAGGATACGGTGGCGCTATCTGTTCATTTCAGAGCGGACGTTTTTAGTGATTTCAATGATCCATAACCGTTCTTCTTTACCGCCACCAGTCAGTGCGTAGTTCCACCAAGAGAACAATACCTCCTTTATGACATCCAGTACCAGCAATCTCTTTACTGACTTCGCCTAACACGTACTTCGACATCGGGTAGTCGCGTTGCTTTTTGGGTTTTGCTTCGCCGACTTCTATCCGGTATTCGTGAAGATTAGTGCGACCTCCTACACCATCCTAGGGAAAGTTGCGTTGACTCGATGCAATGCTCTCTTCTGCTCTGGTTCTTCCGCTTCAGTTTCAGCGGTCTCCGGTCTTTTCATTATCTCTATATTACTTCTTTCAACGCGCAGCATATTGGTTTGACAGCAAAAGGGTTCCAGAAGTTCATGCCAAGTACAATACATTATGGTAAGGATGGAACCAACAATATGTACCACGATCGCCTGAACCCGGTTGTTAGATGATATCGGGAGATAAACGAAGCTGCACAAGTTGTGCGCTATGCCAACCACTGTTTAAATTTGACCACTGGCATTTCCTTTCCGCAGGTTCAGTTCTTCGATGATTTTGATTGCGTTGCCACCAAGCAGGGAACAGCTTGCTCCACTGTCCAGCTGGTCACGTAGTTACTTGCCCAGAATCGATATTTCTGCATGCGGATGCTTGTCGTCTACGGGATTTATAACAATGGTAGTGATCATTGCTGGCTTTGGGGTTTCTGAGGGATTGTAGAAGGTTTGCGAGAATCTCCTTGCCTCGATTGCTGGCGGTTCCCCGCTACTGTGTTTCCCAAGCCTGCACGATATGTGGGACAGTTGCGCAGAGAATATCCTTTGTACCCACATCGATAACAGAACATGACTGCTTGCGATTTTGAGCAATCCATAAACCTATACCAGTATTCACGGCAGTTCCAGCAGATCGCCAAGTTACATGCGTTCAGCAGCTCTTGTTCTTGAATCTGTTGATTTCGATGCGACCGCTCGTCCCTGTTGTATTGCCGTAGATTCAGTGCGTTCACTTGTCTCACCTGTGGATTCCGACTCAAGAGATTTCTTGCGGTTGACAGCTGCAGGATCACAGTTGCACCGAAGTCCTTCTTCAAGTTCAGTGCGTGCACCCGTTCAAATCTGGGATTTTCTCGATTCAAAAGGTATTGAATGATTCGCTGGCGTAGCAAGTTGCACTCCAGCAGAATGTTCTGCGGGAAAAGAACTCGTTTCTGTCGGTTCAACAACATCGTAGCTATTGCAAACCTTGACCATGTCCTGTAGAGATGCAATCGTTACGTAGTCGGCGTTCATGTCTTTCCTCGCTATATAGAATTACTAATGCTCGCACCTGGGAGGTTGATCGAAGAGAAACATTGCAGATATGTCGCAATAGTACTTCGTGATCGACTCGTCAGGTGCTTGAAGCCGAAAGATGGCTTTCAGTTTAAAAATCTATTCATAGTTGCTAAGCAAATATTCCTTGCGTATTTCGTTTTTGAAAGCCTACCACGTCACTAGTAGATTCTGCGACAAAGCTCGTTCATATCAATCCATGGCGTCGTCTAGTAGCAGGTGTTTAATGGACTTCAGCAAGGTGCCGTCAGACAGACCATCTGATCGTGTAAAGGTTTCCACTCTTTGACCTCACCGGTCAGACTAAGGCCTGAGTGTCCTGGCTGTTCGCTGAGTGAATGGCTGTTCGTCTCCAGTTCCGTACTCTGCGAAGGGTCCGCAAATCGTCTTTCACTTGATCGATCTACCTAGCTCACTGCGCATCATGTCTACTTGTACCGGTCGGATGAATCTAGAGAACCATTTTAATTGGGTTGCTATCCGACATCCTGATGACGTTACCCGCCCACCGTAGCCTCCCGATTTTGATGGTTAGTTCTCTCAGCAGCTGATGCAGCTCGTGGTTCATTCGCCTTCTCCAAGTCCCGTCTTCCATCTGCACTCCGCCGTAGATGGTACGTAACACCTTCCGTTCGAAAACTCCAAGGGCGCGTTGGTCCTCTGCAAATAGAGTCCATGCTTCGTGCCCATGAAGTACTACCGGATTAATCAGCGTATTGTAGATAGTTAACTACGAATGACAGCAAACTTTGTTCGATCGTAGGGTTCTGCGGAGTCCAAAATAAGCTCGATTTCGTGCCGCAATGCGTCTCTGAATTTCTCTACTGCTGTCGTTGTCGGCGGCCCAAGTACACGACTTCTTTAACCGCACCGATTTCATCACCGTCGATAGAAATTCGGGGTGTCTGGCGCGGTAACTCCTCTCTGGAGCAAAACCAAGCAGCTGAACGGACTTCGTGAAAATTGTTCCACTCACGTTCCACCCCGCTCTCCTTATAACACCCTCTAAAGCAATGTTAAACAGCAAGCACGATAGACCATCACCTTGCCGTAACACTTTGCGAGATTCGAATGGACTCGAGAGCGTCCCTGATACTCGAACTACGCACATCACTCGATCCATCGTCGCCTTGATCAATCGTATCAGTTTATCCGGGAATCCGTATTCGTGCATAATCTGCCATAGCTGGTTTCAATCGATTGTATCATACGCCGATTTAAAATCGATGAATTAATGATGTGTGGGCACGTTGTATTCGCGGTATTTCTGTAACACCTGGTAGATGGCGAGCGTTATATCCGTTGTAGCGCGTTCACCCATAAATCCGGTCTGATATTTCCCCACAAACTCTCTTGCAATCGGTGATAGACGGTGGCATAGAATTTAAGAGATCTCGAGCAGAGGGAAAAAGCTCAATAATAGCATATTTTGATATGGAGAACAAAATGTGATATTTGTTTGTTTGAGATAAGAGGTAAAAGTACTGAAAATAATATCTCAATTTTACTCCTGGAACATCATCATCATAGGGTAGGGCCACTGCTAATTGCTGCGCGTAGTCTTGAGCCACTTCTACGTTATGCAGCTGCTCGATGTTGAGCCGCGGCGTTCGGCTTCGACGCGTGGTGATAACTGTCGAAAATTTTGAGCGCATGCACACAGCGACTAAGTAGTGATCCGAATCTATATTCGCACTGCGGTATGTGCGGACATTGATTGGTTATATCAGAAATGAATTTACCGTCGATTAGAACGTGGTCGATTTGGTTTTCTGTTTGATGGTCGGGTGATCTCCAGGTGGCTGTGTGGATATCTTTGCGGGGGAAGAAGGTGCTTCGGACTACCATACCACGGGAAGCTGCCCAGACAACCAGGAATCGCATAAGGATGCACGCTGTACATCGTATAAAGTACTATTTTAAGTCACTATCGCATATATGTACGGCTGAGGGACAATTTTCATCGCATATGATGTTATTTTTTAACTTACTGCGATGTATCCGGTAAAATCATATAAGTGTGCAAATTAACTTTTATAATGCATGACTACATCGTAGTAGATGATATTCCGACGTTTTGTTGCGAAGAACTTTGCTTATTCGCAAAAGCGTTCGAGTGAACTCGCAGTGTCAATTGAATTCGCATAATTGCGTACTGCGATGATTATACGACTTCGCTTGGTGCTTTTCTAATAATGTCAGTTTAACTCGCATTGATGTACAAACTAAATCGCATAAAAGTGAAAATAAACTCGTTCAAATGTACATACAAACTCGCATAAGCTAGAATCGTTGACGTTGGCATATTGCGATGTGATATGTGATAACAATGAAAGAGGTGCTGTTGGAGTGCCAAATAGCTAAAAGAAAGTGAAAAGTCATCATTATGGTTACAAAACAAGTTACAAAGTCATCATTTTTGTTTTGTTGACCTTATAATTATCAATGAGTGGTGCTAGCAAGAGAGGAGTAGTGGTGACTGTGCGGGAAATCACGCTACATCATTTTGATTTCCAAAGAGCCTGCTGAACACGTACAGCGCACAGAAACCAAGTGCATTCCAACAAGCATTGAGGTGAGTTAAAATGTCATGGCATTTAATCAGTGTGTTTCATAAGTAGTGTTTGGTGCTAAGTGTGATGTGCGGCTCGATAATCCATAGGTTATTAGTTCGATACTTAGGTGACAAGATTTTTTTATTTCGAATATTTTAAGTCGCATAAGGTGCTATATTACGTCGCAATAGTGCATACCGTACATCGCATAAGATATCGCTTCAAGTCATATAGCGTCATTATTTTCCCATCAATGCACGTATAGCGCCTCCACTTTTGTACGCATAAGGCACTTTTCCTGCATCTTATGCGATGTAACTTTACCGCATAAAAGTACGTATAACATGAATATAAACTTCATTATACGTGCAAAATGGTTGTCTGGGTGCAAAGTTAACGCATCGCTGGCCGTTATCTTTCGATACGGTGTGCAAGCTGTTTCGCCCGATTACCGGTATGTACATTTCCTACCTGCGCGTTCATGCCGCCGACAACGATTTTCACGTCACGCGGCGAGCATCCATCGTATCTTTGCTCTAACTGCGCATAGAACGCTTCTTTCTCGTCATCAGGTCTCCGTTCGTGTGGACCGTGGACGTTGATAATGCTGTAGTCGAAGAAACGGCCCTTAACTCTCAACATGCACATCCTTGCGTTGATCGACTGTCACCCAATCACATGTTTTCGCATCTTGCTCAACACTATAAATCCTGTTCCCAGTTCATTGGTGGTGCCACAGCTTTGGTAAAAGGTAGCCGCTCGATGCCCGCTTTTCCACACTTTCCGTCCAGTCCAACAAAGTTCCTGCAACGCCACGATGTCGAAGTTGCGGGGATGTAGTTCGTCGTAAATTATCCTGTCACATCCTGCGAAACCTAGTGACTTGCAATTCCATGTTCCAAGTTTCCAATCGAAGTCCTTATTTCGTCGCGTGGGTCATTGGCGATTGTATCGAGTCGTATTTTCTCCTATGTTATTCGCAATGGGGATTTTTACGGGTGGCTTATTGGGCCTACGCCAACACTCCTGTCTCGCCGGAGGGCCATCGTGCCAGTTCTGTTTAACGTCCCAACCAACACTAGGACGACCACGCTGATGGGGCTACCACCTTGGTTCTAGCTGGGCGTGGTACAGCGTTTCTTACTCAGCCGCTGGATGCCAGAACAGACGCTGTTTGAGCCGCACCTCCTTGGTGAACAAACGCTCGAATCGTACCTCCTCAATCTAGCTGAAGTCAGAAGGACAACAATGCCCAGGCTGCACTACCAGCTAAGCACACAACTCTTAGCTGGCGGTCTTTGTCATCGCTTGACCCGTGGAAGCATGAGGTAGGAACATGTTGGACGCTCTCCTTAACGACTCACCGTTTTGCAGCCCAAACTTTCAAACTTCTTTACAATCACAAAAAGAACAACAGCAATCTTATCAATTCGGTATCGATGAGAAAACACCAGAGGTAAAAATACACAGAGCACACCGTGTAAAACGCATATTATTTAACCACTTAGGTGATAATAAAATTCTGGTCTCGCGATTGAAACTTATGAAGGATAGCTGAAGGGGTCTTCCAACGACAAATCATATATTGATTCAAAGTTGTCGCTATCTCTAGCATATTTTACGGTTCTGCTGTTGTGAACCTGCTACTTAGACAGTTGATCCCAAGGAATGCAAGCTTCACAACACTACAACAGTGCCACTCTAGAGCTTGCAACTTGTCAATAATCGGATTAGTTCACCCGCAAACCACGGCATGCATCTCCTCGACGACCTTCCGCGCTCGATTGATAGACAGACAGTTTTAGTGCTATTGACAGCTGATGAACGTTTAATCAACATGAACCTTACCCGCACCGCACCAGCTGCTACAAAATCCTACTTTTGTCCTACCAACCCTGACTTCAATTTACTATATGAATCAATAGAAGTCCATTTTTTGCGCTACAACGTCGTTGTTTGCCAATGTTTCCAATAGGTGATAGATACATTTCGATTCGGTTCGAAAGTTTAGCGCTGATGTCATAAGTGGGGCGTCGTGTCGTGTACCGAAAAAGGCATTCGACAAAGAAGTTGATTGATGCGGACACAAAGTTGTTGTTTCTTCAAAATGAGTGCATATTTGTCTTGAGAGTCGAGTGATACCTCCCACAAACGGGTCCATTTATTGAATCACCCGAGCCAATTTGGCTCGAGTCTGTTTGTTCTGGAATTGGAGCACATCTCAGTTCTCATCGTCCTCCTCCCGGTCGGATGCAGGCCGTCTCGTCACTCGTCACAAGTAACAATTAAACCGCAAGCAAAGGAGTTTGACGATCCGATCGAGTCGAATAAATTAACATGCGAATTGAGTTGCTACTTTCGTCTATCGATGATGACGGTCCGGCGTTCGTTTCGTACCAGTACCACCCCAATTAAAATGCGCAAACAAGTTCTTTGCGGCCGTCCGTCACCGTTGTCGTTGTGGTCTGTGGGTATAAGGAAACTGGCGACTCATAAATCATCAGTAATTAATAGTCGTGACGGTTTAATGAAAGCACCAACCCTGCAGCAGGTTCAACTATGTTGAAGGCTGAGCTTATGCATGGGCTTAGACAGTGCTTAGGGGCAACCTTGCCCAGGAGGTATATGTTCTGTAATTGGTACTCTGGGGACGTGTACAAGAACACGACTGCATTAATCCGCATGCAGTATTTGGTTTGTTTGATTGTATACAGCAATGAGAATAATATGCAAAAGGTTGGAATGTTCTGCCAGGTGTTATTTCCATAAATCATATTTGATCTCCACGTCCTATGACATGATAATACGTTAAATGCTAAGAGTATTCGTGTGATTCGAACTCAGCCTGTTTTAATAAGTTGTTGATAAAAGGTTTCTTTGTGTTGTGTATGAATGTTCATCATTGCTTGCTTCGAGTTGAAGCTAAGACTAATTTGAGCTTTCCATTAGTTATACACTAAAACCTCTTTTTATGCATGTTTTTTTAATGCACTTTTAATTTATGCACCTTTTTTTATGCCCTGCATAAAAAGAGGGAAAGCTACTCAGAACCAATATTGTGCATAAGAATATTTAATAATAACAGGAACTATTGCAACGGCGACCAGGGGGTGTTTACAGATGAGAGCAAAGGAAGGTTACAGGTTCGTTTTTGGGTGTTTCCGAAGGTCTCATGTGCGTTACATGGGCTCCGAGTGGGTCTTAAGGGGATTTCGCAATCATTTCAGGAGTCTCAGAGCATTTTAGGCTTGATTTAAGGCTGGTTTCAAAGCCATTACGGAGGCGTTTTAGGGGTTTTGGTTTAGGAGGATTTTTTTTAGACATTTCAAGATGTTTCAGATTATTTTCGGCGTGATTCAGAGGCGTTACGGAAGCGTTACGGAGGAGTTTTCGGGGTGTTCGGAGCCTCTCAGATGCGTTATATGGGGTCCGAGGGGGTTTAAGGGGGATTTTGGAGGCATTTCAAGACGTAACAGAGCATTTTCGGCGGGATGCAGAGGCGTTACTTATGCGTTACGGAGGAGTTTTCGGGGTGCTCGGAGCTTCTCAGGTGCGTTACATGGGGTCCGAGGGGGTTTAAGGGGGATTTCGGAGGCATTTCAAAATGTTTCAGACCATTTTCGGCATGATTCAGAGGCGTTACGGAAGCGTTACGGAGGAGTTTTTGGGGTGTTCTGAGCCTCTCAGGTGCGTTACATGGGGTCCGAGGGGGTTTAAGGGGGATTTCAGGGGCATTTCAAGACGTTTTAGAGTATTTTCGGCGTGATGCAGAGGCGTTACTTAAGCGTTACGAGGAGTTTTCGTGGGGTTCGGAGCCTTTCAGGTGCGTTACATGGGGTCCGAGGGGATTTAAAAGGGATTTTGGAGGCAATTCAAGACGTTTCAGAGCATTTTCGGGGGATTCAGAGGCGTTACGGTAGTGTTACGGAGAAGTTCTCAGGGGTTTAGAAGCCTTTCAGCTGCGTTACATGGGGTCCCCGGGGGGTTCAACGGGGATTTTTGAGGCATTTCAGGATGTTTCAGAGCAGACTCTGAAAATCGCCTTTTAAACCTCATGCAACGCCCTTCGAAGTCTCCTGAGATCCCTTGAATTGCCCCTAAAGCCCCTTGGAACGCCCCTGAAACCCACTTAATACTATTGAAATACCCCAGAATTCTTCTTCCCATGAAAACACCAAAAAATCTTGACAGAACACTCTTGTAAGGCTCATCAAACCCCCCGAAACAACCCCTTAAAACGCCCCTGAAGCCCCTTGGAACCCCCTTTTTGGCTCTCTGGGAACATTCTGGAAACCCCCTTAGCCCCACCTCATCTGCCCAGGAGTAAGATCTGTTCTCGCAAGCTAGATTTTCTATTTAACCCTCTAATACCCAATCCCGCCTTTAGACGGGGTATAGTTTGAGCATTTTTGTAATTTTTGTTTCGTGGAAAATCATTTTTTTTATATTTTTGGCTGATATTTAGAACTGTTCTGTATATCTCAAAATGTTTTTTGGTGTATTTTAAAGCGTATTTACATTTTTTTTAAATCATTGAAAAGTTGATGTTTAAGTCACCTTTTGGAAGTCATTGCTTATTTTGTATTGAATAGCTACAATTAACATATTTTAAATTTTTCCCAAATCCTTGTTTAATAGTTTAAGGGAATCGAATACACTCTAAAATTATTTTCCTTAAAATTACACGGAAAATAAAATTTTCTGTAAAAGAAAATAAAAAAAAATATTTCAACAATAATCATAAAATCTCAAAATGTTTTCATCTAAAAAAATCCGTTCCCCAAATTGACTTCCAGGAAAAATATAAAAGTGTGGGGATGTTCAAAAATAAAAATTAGAAAAATCAAAAACTGAAATTCACGAAATCGAGAATTGAAAAGAATCATCTTCCAAAACATGTTTAAATCGATTTTAGATGACGAAAAATGATATTTAGATTAAAATAAAAAATTTGGGTATTAGAGGGTTAAAGCCCAAACTAAATTTATGCATAAATTTCCCTCTTGTTATGCCTTTTTTAATTTATACACATTTTTAATTTATGCAGTCCCAGCCATGTGCATAAAAAGAGGTTCCAGTGTACACCCTAAAACGAAAGTACACAGCGAATGAGTAACTTGCGAAAAGACAAAGGATTTTTCACTCATATTTGCGTACGACTGGATCAGCACAAAAAATGTGCTGATCCGGTTTTACACAAATTTGCGTGAATTTTCACACAAGTTTGCATAAAATCTTTTGTCTTTTCGATCGCTGCGTGAAAGTTACTCCTTGCTCTGTGTACATCGATCTTTCCGTGTACGAAGTCAATTTGTATTTGCCTAGTTTGAGTAGTTTCCGTACGCCAAACTAGCTACTTACAAGTTACTTTTAGTTCAGAGCACCCATGGTGGTGTAGAGAGCTGAATTGGAAGAACTCCATCCTAGGCCATTGCCCACCATCGCCTTGACCTGTTGTCAGGTCAAAGATCTGCCGGTATGCTTTATTTCGTTGTTGAGGCTTTGCCGCCATGAGCCACTGGATCTGCCTCTGTTGCGTTGTCCTGTTGGGTTTCAATCTAACGCTTGTTTGCAGATTTCGTTTCCGCCCCTGCATAAAGTGTTGCCGACCTACCCCCACATTCGCTCCCGAATTTCTATCGGCTTTTGATGACATCGACAATAGAGTTCCACGTTGGAGATTCAATTGGGAGGCCACAATGCACGAATTATATACCGCAGGCTATTGATGAAGACCTGCAGCCGTTGAGTGTCCTCCCCTGATACACACCAAGTTTCACTGGCGTACAGCAGCTCAGATTTCACGTTCCGTGTATACATCTAACGACTTGGTCTTGCTGACGTTGATGGTATTTAAGACCTGCCGCCGAGGAGCGATCGGCAAGATCATCGAGCTTACTCTACATATCAGAGCGCCGTTGAGCTAAGAGAGCAAGGTTATCAGCAAATTCGAAGTCATTTCTCGCGTTTAGTATCATACAGGCGCATCTACAATGTTCAATTTTTCTTCATCGGTTTTCTCTTTTGATTATTCTGGGAAATAGCCGAGCCTTCCAAATAAACGAATAAGTAAAAAAAAAAATATTCTGGGGAATACGACCGATATTCGGGTTATCCCTCGGTGCGTTCCGGTGAAGAACGACTAGGACTAGCATCTAAAACGACAAAAACAACCGAAAATGATTTGCCGGCTAAGTTGATAACCAAAGAGAAAATCGATAAATAGAAATCGATCATTGTAGATACGCCTGTATGATACTTACTAAGCGCGAGGTTTAGATATTCCATGCTAATGGATTGCCACTGCATCCCACGATTCGGTTCACAATCAATCGCACCTACCAGAATCTCGTCAATTATGATAAGGAAAAGTTGCGGTGATAGTATACATCCTTTCCTCACTCCAGGAACAACTTGAATGGGATCGGACAAAACACCGTTGTGCAGTACTCTGCACGGAAATGCCTTGTACTGTGCTTCAAGGAGGCCGATTATGTTCTCAGGGACACCCTTGCGCCTGAGGGCTTTTTTCGTGTTTTCGTGATTGAAAGGTTCGAATTTTTTTCGTAATCAATGAACACCTGGTAGAAAATCTTGAAATTCATTGATATGCTTGCTGCGGTCGGAAGTTGCGTCAACTTCTGAGGTCAACCTTTTTGGGTACATTTACTAAGATTCCTTGCATCCAGTCGGCCGGAAATGTCACGGTTTCCCATATGTTGCAGAATTATTGATGCAGCACTTGTACGGATATACTACGGGGTCAGCTTTGAGCATCTCAGCTGATGAACAATCGACCTCCGAGGCTCTGTACGATTTCATACTTCGGATGGATGTTTCAATCTCTTGTACTGATGGGGCTTCGGTGTTGATACGGGTAATGCGTCGAACCCTTAGCGGATCATACTGAGGTGTTGATGGCGTGGCCGACACTTGAAAAAAGTTTCCAAAGTGCTCGAACCAGCGTTCAAACTGGTCAACCGGGTCGGTCGATAGCTGTCCAGATGTGTCTTTCACGGGCATCGTAGCATTCATCTTGGTCCCACTAAGGCGACGTGTTCACGGTTTTCTCGCCTTCGTCGACTAAGGAGTGCGCCCACGCTCTTTTATCCCGCATACATGAGCGTTTCACTTCCATCTCGAAACTGGAAAAGCGCTGACGGGCTACGGCTTCGGCGCCTCGTGTTTTCGCTCGCTCTATCGCGGCTTTGGCGTTCCTTCGCTCCTCTATCTTCCTCCAGGTATCATCTGTGATCCACTGCTTTCTTCGGGTGCGTAGCTCACCCAAATTATTCTCGCCGGTAGCGATGAAGGCGTTCTTGATGGCGCTCCATTGATCTTCTACGCTTCCACCTTCTGGAATATTCGCAGCACGGTTTTCTAGCTCCTCGACGAAGGACCTTTTCACCGGAGCGTCTTCCAGTCGGTGTGTGTTGATCCGGCGTCAGATTTTCTCCTCCTGTCGATGGATCCTAGCCATGCACAGTCGGATCTCGCCAGGATCAGGAGATGATGGTCGGACGCAATGTCGGCGCTACGTTTGTTCCGTACACCAAGAAGGCTCCGTCTCCTTTTTTGGCTGATGCAGATGTGGTCGATTTGATTTTCCGTGACGCCATCACGGGAAACCCGTGTCACTTTGTAATTGTTGTCACAAAGATCTGCACGGAGAGATATTCTCGCTCATTTCTCCGAGATCATGGTGTTCCATGACGTGCTCGTAGTCCGAGTTGTCGGAACCAACCTTCGCGTTGAAGTCGCCCATGAGGATCTTGATATCACCTTTCGGAGTCTTGTCCACGACAGCATTCAGTTGACTGTAAAAGTTCTCTTTATCTTGCATTTTGGTAGCATCGGATGGCACGTAACATTGGATCATGGTAAGGTTACGAACAAGTGTTCTGAGTCTGGCTACAATTATCTTCTCATTAATAGGTTCTCACTTCATGAGCGTAGCGTGGACCTGAGTGCTGAGCCACCAACTCCGAGAAGCGTGTTAAACTCGTAGGCCAGCGTATAGCAGAATTTCACCAGACGCCAATCTGTGTTCTTCGAAGATCGGCCAACGGAATTCGTTCAGCCCTAGGATCTCAAGCTTCATACGGCATGCCTCATTGGCTAGTTGTGCCAGTTTACCCTACTGATGCTGGGCTAGGTTTAATACATTCCAAGTTCCAATTCTTGACCGTTGATTCACGATAAAAGTCGTTGCCGTTGAATCAGTTCGTAATCTTTCATTTTCGGTTTCTGTAACGGTTTTTGGGTTTCGGGAACAGTAAGTAGGTTGTTGGCCTGAGGCCCCTATCCACCGTGGTGGGGGTGCCACCTTAGGTATAGCTTCCGGTGGAGGAGCATTTCTTACTCAGCCGATGGATGTCAGAAAAGTTTGAGTGCGGTGTTTGAGCCGCACCTCCTTGGTGAACAGACGCTCGAGACGTACCTCCTCAATCTAGCTGAAGTCAGAAGAACAACAGTTTCCAGGCTGCACTACCAGCTATGTACACAACTCTTAGCTGGCGATCTTTGTCATAGCTTGACCCGTGGAAGCATGAAGTAGGAACTTGTGAGGACCAGAGCTATGTTGGATGCTTCTTGTCGTCTCACCCTTTTGCATCCCAGTGTCATCGGCGTTAACCAAGATATAGACTCTTGGTGGTAAAACTCTGAAAACACATTTCATTGGCGCAAGTAAAAGAGTGGCCGTGATCACTGCGCCCTGAGGGACTCTGGTTTTTCAGGAATGGATTTCTCATAGCAACATGAAATGTGCCGTTGGTATGGTAGAGCTTGATAAAATGGAGTCAGTGTGACGCCCTAATCATTGAGTTGTTGCAGAACTCCGACAGGCCCTATTGTAAACCTTTGCCAGATCCAACGATGCCAGTTAAACATGAGTTCTTTTCTGCATTATTTGGTCAATTTTTGACCCATAGCTCTCACGTGCTACCTTGTACCGTGAGCAGTTCTGAGGACGTGCTACTTGTGATTCAGACGCAGCTGGTGAAGGTGATTGACCAAAGGTTGTTTGTGGGACTGGAACCTCTTTGGGATTGGGATAACGATGCCGTGTCCCCACCTTCTGGGTAGGGTAATATAAAGCCGAGCCATTTGTCGAGCGTCAAGAGGATTCGGAGCATCAGGTAAGCGATATCGTAGAAACCGGCTGATTTGTCTTTGGCTTTGACGAATGGTGAGGGTTACATTCTCCTTCGAGAAAGGGAATTTGAACTGCTACCCATGATCTGGAGGCACTCCAAAATTGTTGATGGATGCCCCTGCTGCCGGGTAGCACCTGATTAAGGAGTCCCTGTATCGGTTGATCCAGAAGGCTTCATCGAAATGGTCGGCAAAGGCGTTGTCAATAGTTGTCGAATCTCTGGTCGTAATGCTGTGTGTTTTTAGTCATAGGATTTTTTGTCGTCTCTTCCCTTGTCAGCGAATTTAATCATCCCCAAAGTTCAGATGCAGATTGGTTGTCGTTCATCTGCTCCGGTAACTAGATCCATGATGCGTCTTTTGATTCTTGTATGACTTGTCGACTTTACTGCGAGCCACGTTCCATTCGAAACCGTCAGTGAATCTCTCGATCTATGTGTCCAGAGCTGTCAGTCACTTCAAGCACCTCAAGGCTTTTTGCCGTGCCTTGACCGAATTCTTCACTTCGTCTGGCCATTCACCAGTGGAGCGTCTTTCGGTCTGGGTTGTGGCTGATTAGGGGGATGAAGTCCAGTGCTGTCCTGTCGATAAGGTATCAGGTATCAGTAGGTCGACTCCCGAGGCATGTTCTCCTCCATTTGAGAAATTTGTGCCATTGTCGATGAGAAGAGAGGTCCATGATGTTAATTGGAGAGCTTTTGTCAAGTCGGGCTTCATCCTGTGATTGGAAGCTTGTCCACTTCGCCAGGTAGAAGAACTTTCACCTGGGCATCATCCTAGAGGTACCAAAGATACTGCTTCCCGCTTCTAGGGCGACCAAGATTTGTTGATGGTCACTTCCATACAGGTCTGAATCCGCTTCCCAGATTAATTTTTCGCATATCTTATTGAAGGTTTGTGGGACATCTATGGCCGAATCTACGAAAGTTTCCTTGTTCCTGCAGTTTGAACTGTCGTTCAAGATAGTGAGTCTATGCTTGTTGACAGCGTCTACCAAGACAGAGTACCAGGGGTCCGATAGCTTGCTACAGCTTGCCCGATGAATATACATACTTCAGAGCTTCGTCGTTTATTTTTCTTCAAATCATACAGCTTCCCGTTTGGCAGATACAGCGACGTGACCGATTAAGGGTAGGTCGATTTTCAGATCTACCCTTCCTGAGGACAGCCCGCAGCTATTCCAAGAGCGTCGGAATGATAGATGTTCTTCTTAACTGTAGCATACCATTTGTAGCCATCGTGGAGGGTTAGATCCATATGCTCTGTTGATACCTGGTGGATAAATCTCCTGTATGGCTATAACCATGGAAATGTTCGTATTCTGGACGCTCTTCAAATCCGGGAGATTATGGAGGAAGCCGTTGATGTTCCGGCCGAAGTTTTGGGACATCGCGGTTGGTGGTATTGTCAGAATTACGCTGTCCTGATTTTGTCCATCAATGCTTTCAGGATTGTTAGATTCCTCTCGGAAGCAACAAAGATTGCTACTGCCGGATTTATGATCCTTGATTGGTTGTTATGAGTCTTTATCTTATCTTTTCCCAGTGCGGGATTGCTGGCTGCGTCGTTAATCCTCGTGGAGCTGGATTCAGATAAACCAAACTGTGCAGGCATGGTACTGTGGAGATGGCTAAAATCTCAGTAAAGCTCATCGCAGAGCTGCGAGCTCCAACAAGCTGATCCAATAAGATAAAAACGAGCGGTCATCTGATAGCTGATCTGCCCAAATTCTGCAAAGTGACGTAAGCGACATTGATAGTTTTGGCCCATTTTTTGGTTATTATGCATAAAACTCTTGCCCATCCTCTAAGTTTCTTTCCATAGATGATAGATTACGACTAGATCTTGCATTCTAATACAACAGGCATACCACAGTGTTATTTTTACACCAGAAATTACATATAATATACCAACAAATATCGACATTTTGAATGGCGCTTACGTCACTTTGCAGAATTACGGCAGTGATGTTGGGACATTCAGCCCGAGTTTTTTGGCCGGAATACCCATACATCCCACAATCAGACGTCGTCGGTCTAAGGTGGATCTTACAACCTAGGTTGAGATGCCCTG
Organism: Aedes albopictus; assembly: GCF_035046485.1. Taxonomy (NCBI): domain Eukaryota; kingdom Metazoa; phylum Arthropoda; class Insecta; order Diptera; family Culicidae; genus Aedes; species Aedes albopictus. The sequence goes on from NC_085137.1 coordinate 217,937,808, forward strand.
GAAACACGGACATTGCATTTTCGGGCAGAGATTCCGGGGTTTCTTCTTAGAAGGATCTTGACTCTCACGTTGTTATTTGTAGAATTCAGCGTTCCAAGTATCTCTTTCAGTGGAGATACTAAGATGGTTTCTCATGGCGGGTATTGTGGCTTGGCTCCCTTATCAGGGGAAAAGGGCCGGAATCCTTTGTATGTCGAACTCCCAGACCATACCGAGCGCCAGTTCTGCTACGGCTAAAACTTACGGACTGACGGAGCTCTAACTGTACGGGTATTCTGGGATGTTGGTGTTTGATCGACACTGCGGTCTAAGTACTTTAAAACTCAAGAATCAAACAGATACCTGTTTCTGATAGTATTTCTTATACGATGCATGTCTTGTAACAACTACACACTTAATTTGGAATGCTGGGATCTCAGCATTTTCTCAAACTTTCGCCGAGATCCGCACAGCCGAGTGTTCGGCAAACAACCACATTGCCGAGATCTCAGCAACTTTGGCAGTTTATTACTGAGATTCGGCAACCCAAGGAACATTCACTCATTTAACCAACATTGCAATGACATTCTTATTCCACATTTGATTGAATTACAGTTTAACATTATTTCATCACAGCTTGTAATCAGGCGTTGTTCAAACAAAAGTGGAGAAGTTATTCTGCAATCTTTTCTGCAAGCGCGATACAGGCTTTACAGTCGGAAGCAATCTGTGTTATATCAGCCTCATATTAAACTTGTATTCAGCTATAATAATCTGCTGCGAAAACAAAAACAAATTGAAGTACGATGTGCAATTATAGTCCAATCATGTTTATTTGTCGCATCTCAACGCATTTATAACACACAAGCTCTTCTAAAAATTTCTCAACTTGGGATTTGAACTCGTGATCTCCCAATCACCCGTCGCATGCCATGCCTTGGTAAGTTGCTCGCAGAGAGTGTAACATCTTCGCAATGCTGTGAAAGATCAATATTCAGAATTATAGAAGGTTGTAAATATTTATTTAAAAAAAAGTTGCGAAGATGACTGTGGTAAACGAAGTTCAAAACGCGCACACTCTTGGCTAAACTGCTCGTCTTAAAATTATTTATCAGACTGAAGAACGATTTTCTCAACCCCAAGATCGGCCTCTCGCGCTCGATCCAACTTTCTCTTTTCCTCTTTTCAGATTCTGCTTTCCATTTTCGCATGCCTTCACATTCATGCACAGTTCAGTCGATCCTACTGGAAGGATTCTGCATCGCACAAGTAGCTGTCAAACTAAAGGGCTTTTCATAAATCATCAGATTGAACGTACACGCGCAACACATACTACTTATTCCAATCTTCAAAGATTCAATATACACGCCTAGCACATTCTACTTATTCCATCCAATTCTCATACACCACAATGACTACAACTTTAAAATTGCTACGGGAGTTATAAAATGGTTCGAATATTTTGCATTGGTGTGCAACAAACATCAATACATATTTATTAATGAGGAACGTTCCAGTACTGCTCTATTATAATCACTTTGACCTGTTGTTCAATCGAAAAGTAATAATCGAACAAATGAATCATAAACCCTTTTATATAGCTTACTGTTAAACCATTATTGAACGTTCCCACAATAGCTGAAGCATTGAACTTCGGAAGCATTTGTTCAACTTATGTAGACCACAATACTCAGCTACCGGAAACTGTGGAACATAAGCTTTTAAACGCGTAGAAAAAAGTTCTTCAGCTTATATTAAAGCTAGTAAGGGCAAAACGAACAAACAAAAATTGCTGACGTTTGTTAAGCTTATAATTAAGTTGTTGTTCACTTACGTCCAAATGTTGCATTTTGGCTTATTTACAATGTAAATAGCATCATTTCAGCTTATTATTCAGCATTTGGTTTTGTTCAGCTGCGGATGTTATAAACCAGCAATAGTTCGACATACATGTTTATTAATGACTTTGAATTGCTCCTTAGGAACCGTTTAGCTAAAATCAGCTAACAAACGTAATTTTTATTGAGATACATATCAGTTTTTGAGTTTGCGGAACAGTCGACAGTGCGCCGGAAGCCGAGCCCTCGAATATTTTTTAAGTGTGTAAACTACGCAGAAGTTCCAAAGAATTCTGTGTTATTGTTTCTTTCCATTCCTTACGCGTTTGTTACTTGCAACCTTTCATTTACGCCCTCAAAATGTCTCTTCCATAAAACTGACCACAAAATGATCCGAGACCAACTACCAAACCGAATTGAGAGAACTCAAAAGTGGTTTTACAAATCAAAGTTATCTCTCGATGCAATCTGGACCAAAATGGAGGCCACTCCTGCAAAATCCAAAAATGCTTATCTCTCTTTTTTGAGAAAGAGCAAACAACCATTAACATCAAAGACCTGCCCTGGCGCGTGTCTCTTTTATTTACTGATAATCCTTTGGACATGGAGGCAGAATTATCGACCAAGTTTGGAGGCCAAATGCTCTGCATCTGTGCATTGAGTTGTGCTGATTTCTTTATAGGATTAGACGTTTATTGGACAGATCCGGATCACACAAGAGTGATAGTGTCATTTTCGCTAAACCAAGGGAGGGACCCCAAACAAACCAACAAAAAAAACTGTTGTCACCTATCAATTATGCGATTGTGGTGCTGCTGGTGTTCAAATCAACCGCCAGCCAGAACGTCGCAATTCACGTTTGTCAGCCGCAGCTTGGGGTCCATAATTGAAAACCTTGGTCCGATGTTTCGCTGCAGACAGGTGTGAAATTGGGTTGAAACTAAGTGGTGATTAAATTTGCAGTCCCTTGATTCAGTGTGGCAAGAGGTCCGGTGATTTAACCATAAGGTTTTTTTTTGCAACATTATTGCATCACATCGCGATCGGAGTCGGGCCGGCGGAACGGATGTGCCCGGAGGCGAGGCCAAGTTCTCGATCGCAAAGTTTTACGACGGACGGACGAACTGCTGCCGGGCCGTAAAATGTGTCAACACATCTATCAACTTCGGCTTGGATGTGCTACTCCTCCGGTGGGTTGGTACTAGATGTCTATACCGCAGCCATTAATTATCATGTTGGCGTCGTCGTCGTCGTCGTCGTCGTCGTCGTCGTCGTCGTCGTCACTCTCGTTCAGGCCTTCTACGGCTAGATGGGGCTGCTGTTTGTTTCATACTGTAGGTAAAAGAAACCCGTCACTCCGAAGTCACTATGAAGTATCTTGAAAAGATCAAGTATCTACCACCAAGATGATGATGGGATGGGATTGCGTGTGGTTGGTACGGTTTCTTGGAAATTACCTCATTTTTGGCAAACTCTTGACGCGGTTTCAGATGCGTTTTTTACTACCTCACTCATTGTTTCAATGATTGATTTAATTTGGGAATTTCATGCGCGTCACCGATCTGTACCGCGACGATACCTACTTAAGGATTTAATGGAGTTTTACTCAGCTCAGACAAAAAAAAAAGGTTATTTCAATTTAGAGAAAAAAAATGAGGTCGCAAATTTATTGACATTTTACGTTGGATCCAAGCGGATAAGAGCAATAAAATAAAAACGGCACAATAGCCAGTGCGTGGTGGACTGGACACATACACTTGATTGAATGACTCAATCGATTGGAAAGGGGTGAAGGCTGACTGAAATCATATCCGATTCGATGAGTGCTGGGCTGGGAGATAGCGAAAATACATACGATCTTCTGGAAGAATTTCCCAAGGAACACCGGGATGAATTCCTGAGAAACTCTAGATTTTTGAGGAATTCTCGATGAATTTCCTGGAGGAATTTTCAAGGAACTCCTGGAGGAATTTCCATGGATCTCCTGAAAGATTTCTGAAAGAGGTCCTGGAAGAATTTCCGATGAAGTCCTGAAGGAATCCGTGGGAAACTCCTGGAGGAATGCTCAGGAAACACCTGTATGATTTCTCGAGGAACACTTGGAGAAATTCCCGAGGATCTCATGGAGGAATTTACGAAGATCTCCTGGATGAACTCCCGAAAAACTCCTGGAGGAATTCCCACATATCTTCAAGAGGAATTCCCAATGAAGTCCTGGAGGAATTCCCGAGGAACACCTGGAGGAATTTCCGAGAAACACCCGGATGGATTCCCGAGAAACTTTTGAATGAGTTCCTGGAAGAATTCCCGAAATTTTTTTGGAGGAATTCTCCTGGAGGAATTTCCATGGATCTCCTAAAGGATTTCCCAATGAAGTCCTGGCGGAATTCCCTACGGTACACTCCTGATGGATTCTGAGGCAGGATTCACGAGGAACTCCTGGAGAAATTCTCAGGAAATTCCTGTACGATTTCTCGAGGAACTCCTGGAGGAATTCCCGAGGAACACATGGAAGAATTTACGAAGATCTCCTGGATGAATTCCCGAAAAACTCCTGGAGGAATTCCCACAGATCTCCAAGGGGAATTCCCAATGAAGTCCTGGAGGAATTCCCGAGGAACACCTAGAGGAATTTCCGAGTAAGTTTTGAATGAGTTCCTGGAAGATTTCCCGAAATTTTTTTGGAGGAATTCTCGAGAAATTCTTGGAAGAATTCCCTTAGGAACTCCTGGAGGAATTTCCAAGGATCTCCTAAAGGATTTCCCAATGAAGTCCTGGCAGAATTCCCTACGGTGAACCCCTGAGGAAATTTCCGAGGATTCCTGGCAGAATTCACGAGAAATTCCTGAAGAAATTCTCAGGAAACTCCTGTATGATTTCACGAGGAACTCCTGGAAGAATTCCCGAGGTACACATGGAGGAATTTCCTTGGAACTCCTGGAGGAATTCCTTTAGAACTCCTGGAGGAATTACCACGGATCTCCTGGAGGAATTCTCAATGAAGTCCTTGAGGAATTTCCAATGAACTTCTGAGGGAATTTCCTAAAAGAATTAACGAGGAGCTTCTGAAGAAATCCCCGGGGGTTCTCACGCAAAACACCTGGATTAAATCTCGAGAAAGTCCTGAAGGAATTCCCGAGGATCTCCTAAAGAAATTTCCGAGGAACCACTTGAGAAATTCCCGAGAAACGGCTGGAGGAATTTTCAAAAAAAAAAAACTCCTGGATGATTTTATAATGCACATCTGTATTAATTTCTGATGAACTCCTGGAGGCATACCCGAGAATCTTCTAGAAAAAAATTCAAGGAACTGCTAGAGGAATGCTCGACAAACTGTTGGAAGGATTTAAAGGAACTCCTTGAGGAATTTACTCCAGTACTCCTGGAGAAATTCCCGAGGATATCTTAGAGGAATTGCCGAGTATCTCCAGGAGAGGAATTCCCATGTATCTCTTACAGGAATTACCAATGAAATCCTGGAAGAATTGCCGATGAACTACTAAAGGAATTTCACGAGGAACTCCTTGAGTAATTCTCGGGAAACTCCTGGATGTATTCTCGAGCACCTCCTAGAGGAACTCCCGATGATCTCCTGGAGGATTAATAAGGAGCATTTGGATTATTTCTGAGGAACTGCTAGTGGAGTTCCCGAAGAAATCCAGGAGGATACCCGAGAATCTTCTGGAGGAATTCTCGAGGAATGGCTGGATGAATTCCTAAAAAAAAACTCCTTCAGGAATTCCAGAGGAACTCCTAGTGAAACTCTCGGGAAACTCCTGGATGAATTCTAGAGAAATTCCTTAGGATCTTCAGGAGGTATTTCCGAGAAACATTTGGAGGAATTCCCGAGAAACTCTTGTAGGAATTCCTGAAAAACTCCAGAAGAAATTTTCGAGTATATCTTGGAGGAATTGCCGAAGAACCCCTGGAAGAGTTCACAAGGAACTCCTGGAGAAATCTCTGGGGAACTCCTGGAGTAATTCTCGTGAAACTCCTTGAGGAATTCCCAAGGATCTGCTGGAGAAATATCCGAGAAACACCTGGAAAATTCCCGAGAAATTCCTGAAGGAATGCCAAGGCATCTCCTAGAGGAATTCCTGAAGAACTCCTGGCGAAATTTTCGAAGAAACGTCTGGAAGAATTCCTGAGGATCTTCTGGAGTAATTTCCGAAGAACTTCGGGGAGAATTGCCACGGAGCTTCTGGAGGGATTCCCAATGAAGTCCCGGAAAAAATCCCGAGGAACTCCTGGAGGATCTTTTAGTGGAATATCTGAAGTAAATTTCGTGGAAATCATGAAGAGAATTTTCAGATAATTTATGCAGTGATTTCCAGGGAAATCTTGGATGGATTCTACCACAAATTTGCCAGAATTCTTGGGAAGCTTCTGAAGGAATTCTAGTGGTATTCATGGAAAAGCCAAGGGGGGATTCCCGGGAAATTCCTAGAGAAATTCTTGGATACTCCTGAAGAAATTCCCGTTGAACTCCTTCCCGGAAAATCATGAAGAAATTCTCTAGGAACTCCTGAGGGAAAGCCTGAAGAGTTCTTAGGCTAATTCTCGGAGAACTCCAGGAGGAATTTCTGTGGAAATTCTGGAGAAATTTTCAGAGTAATCCCAGAAGGAACTCTTGAAGAACTCCAGGAGGAAACCCTGTCAGAGCTCCTGGAGGAATCCCAAAAAAAAAAAAATTCCTGGAGGAATCTCAAAAACAACTCTTGTACGAATACCTTAAGAAACGGTTAGAGGAGTTCCAGAAGGAACTACCGGAAGAACCCCAGATGCACACCATGAGAAATCTAAAAAAAAACTCGAGGAATCCCACAAGAAACTACTGAAGGAGTTTAAGACACAAGCAACTGCTGGAGGAATTACAAAAGAAATTCCTGATGGAATTCAAACAGGAATGAAGATAATGTTTAAGCATTTCCACCAAAGTTTGCCTGAAATCCCACATTCATCCGAATTAAACAATAATAGCAACAACAGCTCACCAAAATCTTACTAAAGCTTTTCCAAAATAAAGTTAAATTTTTGTCTCAAGGCCTGAAATACTCAGGGTCAAACATTTGACAAGGAAGGAACTCAAGAAACAACAGCACAGAGAACAGACGTCTATCTTTGCTTTCTGCCTTGTGCAAAACTTTGTAACGGTCACTTCAGGCCAAACATGTCTAAAGGTCCTATCTGCAGAAGAGAGGCTCTCTTTCGTTTCCCTCTCCTCCGTTAATATCTCAGCTGTTTATTTGTTTTATGATTGTCTCCTTGCATTTAAAGATTGATTGATTGATTTGTCTTTATTAAAGACACAGATAAAAATAATGAGATTTACACGTCATGTAAACTTCAGTTTAGTCATGTAAACTTACTATGATGATGGTTTACATGATATATCATGTAAATTTGTGTTATATGTTATGTAAACACACAGAGTCATGCTGATTTACATGACATATAATGGAAGTTTACATTACATTTTATGACTTTTACATGATATGTCATGTAAGCTTCTGTGATATCCCCCGCTCCAATCATGTGCATCATATGTCACATAATTTTACACTCTTTTTTCGATCTGTGGAGGCTTTCAGCCCTTTATTTTGAAAGATTTGTACTGCAAAAATAGTTGAAAAGTGTACCATTACATTGCAATAATTGAAAGAGTAAATGAACAAAGAGAGCCTCTCAAATGCAGATAGAACCTATTGAAATGTTTGGCCTGACTTCAGAGTATGTCATTATGCTCTATTGGCGTGGCGCTAGCATCCCATGACTTATATTATCGTGTTGTTATTTTTGTTTGCAGTGTTCGCAGTGTTGCAGTGTTTTTGGCTTTTGAGCGCTCGTGTTGTTTTGTAGGAGAATGTGTTTTAACGATGAACACTGTCATCATCGTGTGGTCAAAACAAGGTTATATGTTGAAACCACCTTCAAATACCGAAAAATATTAATATTTTGCAATAATGTGAGCGTTCGAGCAATTTAAAAAAATGTGCGAATGTTACACATTCCATGTGACTAACCCCACGTCTCCACTAGACAGAAATGTCTTGCCATTTTGCTGCCAGAAAGAGTAAACGTAACAGAAATGATCAACACCGCTGCTTTCCATGCAAACAGCGAGAGAACATTTCTGTCATGTGTTACGGGTATAAATATTTGTTACATTAATAAGACAGAATAATTGTTTAATGTGTTCAAAGTTTAATATTCTTGCGTCCTTTGTGTTACATGTTGAATTTTAACTTGTCAATATTCCCCTAGTATTAATTAACATTTATAGGGTTCTGGCAGGATAGAGGCCAATGAAGTGCAATCCTATTTCGATTGCCAACATTCAGGCCATTTCGGGCCGCGATTAAATACTAGAGACGTAAACCTTTCCCTGACACAGACTTCAAGTGATAGAGCTCTAGTATCGAAACCCGAAACGGGATGCCCTATTAGGATTAGTTTTCCTAGACAAAACCAAGCTATGAATACAGCATCAAATTCTGTGAACTAAAAAACATACTGCCAACTAAAATACAAATCCAGGATGACTGATGGACACAAACCCTTACATGAAACCTCGTCATCCTGTGATCGGAAAGAGATATCCATCTGGATAACAGGGCACATTTATGTTATATGTTGTGCTGTGTCCACTTGTGACGTTTCTTGTTTGTGAATTTGTAAGGTTCTGTGTATCGTGCAGTGTTAATACTTTGTAATAATTAATTTCTTTTATTTTTGTAACATGGCGCCCAACGTGGGGCCCTTGCATTTGTAGGGTTCCATGTTGTATTTTTGTAACATGGCGCCCAACTAAAAAACCCCATGTATACAAATGAAAGCTAGTTCGAAGGATTATAACTTCAGTCTTAAGGCCATTTTATTTTTGTGGACAGTTAACCTCCATAAAAGTAAAGTTTAGTTTAGGTTAGATTTATTCGTTACGTGATTTGGAGAGCAGTTTGGCTTTCGGGTAACAATCTTTTTTTTTTAGTAAAGGTGTTTTCTGGGGACTTGTTAGTCCTGTTCACCGCTACGTTTCTGGAAAGCATTGTGGCTTTCGGGTAGCACAACTCATTTTGGTTTTGTTTTGAGTTTAGGTTAAGTTATTTATCTTTATCGTAGTGTTAAGTATATGGCCTTAACACTATTGTTATAAAGGATACGAAGCATATGGGAGCTGAATTTTTCGTGAATCGGTGAACGATTCACGAAAAATTCTTGCTCAAACGTTGGATTGTGTTACGGGTATAAATATTTGTTACAATTATAAGACAGAATAATTTTTTAATGTGTTATAAGATTATTATTCGTTCGTTCTTTGTGTTGTATGTTTCATTTTAACTTATATATATTCCCATACTTTTAATGCACATTTATAGGGTTCTGGAAAAATAGAGGCCCATGAAATGCAATCCCACTTTGATTGCCGACTTTCAGGCTATTTCGGGCAGCGGTCAAGTACTAGAGATGTAAACCTTCCCCTGCCACGGACTTCAAGTTGTTAAGCTCAAGTATCGAACCCTGAAACGGGATGCCCGATTAGGATTAGTTTTCCTAGATAAAACCAAGCTATGAACACAGCAACAAATGCTGTGAACTAAAAGGCAAAATGCCAACTAAAATACAATTCCAGGATGACTGATGGACCCAAACCAATAAATGAAACCTCGTCATCCTGTGATCGGAAGGAGTTATCCATCTGGATAACAGGGCACATTTATGTTATGTGTTGTGCTTCGTCAATTTGTGATGTCTGTAATTTGTGCATTTGTAAGGTTACATGTGCAAAAAAAAAAAAAAAAAAAAAAAAAAAAAAAAAAAAAAAAAAAAATAATTATTAAAAAGTAATAACACTTCACGATACACATAGAACCTTATAAATTCACAAACAAGAAACGTCACAAGTGGACACAGCACACAACATATAACATAAATGTGCCCTGTTATCCAGATGGATATCTCTTTCCGATCACAGGATGACGAGGTTTCATGTAAGGGTTTGTGTCCATCAGTCATCCTGGATTTGTATTTTAGTTGGCAGTATGCCTTTTAGTTCACAGAATTTGATGCTGTATTCATAGCTTGGTTTTGTCTAGGAAAACTAATCCTAATAGGGCATCCCGTTTCGGGTTTCGATACTAGAGCTCTATCACTTGAAGTCTGTGTCAGGGAAAGGTTTACGTCTCTAGTATTTAATCGCGGCCCGAAATGGCCTGAATGTTGGCAATCGAAATAGGATTGCACTTCATTGGCCTCTATCCTGCCAGAACCCTATAAATGTTAATTAATACTAGGGGAATATTGACAAGTTAAAATTCAACATGTAACACAAAGGACGCAAGAATATTAAACTTTGAACACATTAAACAATTATTCTGTCTTATTAATGTAACAAATATTTATACCCGTAACACAATCCAACGTTTGAGCAAGAATTTTTCGTGAATCGTTCACCGATTTACGAAAAATTCAGCTCCCATATGCTTCATATCCTTCATAACAATAGTGTTAAGGCCATACACTTAACACTACGATAAAGATGAATAACTTAACCTAAACTCAAAACGAAACCAAAACGAGTTTTGCTACCCGAAAGCCACAGTGCTTTCCAGAAACGTAGCGGTGAACAGGACTTACAAGTCCCCAAAAAACACCTCAACTCAAAAAAGATTTATGTTACCCGAAAGCCAAACTGCTCTCCAGATTTTGTAACGAATAAATCTTACCTCAACTAAACTTTACTTTTATGGACGAGCTCTGGTCCACAAAAATAAAATGGCCTTAAAACTGTAGTTATAATCCATCCAACTAGCTTTCATTTGCATACACGGGGTTTTTTAGTTGGGCGCCATGTTACAAAAATAAAAGAAATTAATTATTACAAAGTATCACGATACACAGAGAACCTTACAAATGCATAAATAAGTGACATCACAATTTGACGCAGCACAACACATAACATAAAGTGCCCTGTTATCCAGATGATGGATAACTCCTTCCGATCACAGGATGACGAGGTTTCATTTATTGGTTTAGGTCCATCAGTCATCCTGGAATTGTATTTTAGTTGGCAGTTTGCCTTTTAGTTCACAGCATTTGACGCTGTGTTCATAGCTTGGTTTTGTCTAGGAAAACTAATCCTAATCGGGCATACCGTTTCAGGGTTCGATACTTGAGCTTAACAACTTGAAGTCCGTGGCAGGGGAAGGTTTACATCTCTAGTACTTGACCGCTGCCCGAAATAGCCTGAAAGTCGGCAATCAAAGTGGGATTGCATTTCATGGGCCTCTATTTTTCCAGAACCCTATAAATGTGCATTAAAAGTATGGGAATATATATAAGTTAAAATGAAACATACAACACAAAGAACAAACGAATAATAATCTTATAACACATTAAAAAATTATTCTGTCTTATAATTGTAACAAATATTTATACCCGTAACACATGACACGTCTGTCCAGCAAAATGGCAAGACATTTCTGTTGATGGAGACGTCTGGTAGTGGTAAGTGCGGCATGGATGTATATTGAAAAAGAGTTCTTTTATTGTAGAGAGTTGCATCACTTCGGAAACTTCAATATTTTATCAACACATGCCCTATTCCTATGCTGGTCAGGCCGGCGCTGATTGGGCTTATTTTGCGATTGGGTAATTGGGTCTTCAGTAGAGCGAGCTCCCAGAGACCCTTCAAGAGAAAACATCCACATAAGAATTGGATACGAGGTGCCAAAGCGATGATGCAATCAGCTCTATGGTGAACACAGAACGAGCTACTCTAGCGATGTAAGCGAAGAAGCAAACGAAAACGATGTTGCATCATTTTCTTTTGACGTAGGACTACGTCTTTATTTTCTATACCGGGGTACACTTTGCAAAAACCAGAAATCGAGCATGTAACGAAATTATGAAAGATTTCAAACGTTAATAACTCAAAAACTAATCGATGGATTTTTCGGATTATAGCTCGAATCGATGGGAAAACTGCACAACAATTTTCTACAATACTTGAAAGTCACTATTTTCAATTATAAACTATTGAAAAATTGAAAATTGTTGACCCATCTTTTCACTGACCAATCACGTGCAAGCACATTTTTGGATTTTTCCTTGCGGTATAAAAGCATTCTGCTTCTTCTCATCTTCCATCAGTCTTCTTCGATGCCTCGACGAGAGCGCATCAGCGGAGCGCCCGTGGAGTATAAATTATAATCTTCTTCTCCTTTTCGCTCAGTGTTCTTCCGTGCGTCGTCGAGTGCGGAGGGTCGGCGAGAGCGCTTTTGCGTTTCGCTTGCCCATTCTTCACCAGACTGTCGAGCGTGGCAGACGGACGGACGCTGCCAACCGTGCAGTAGCGGTGGCGGTGAAATCAAATTTTCTTCATCGGAGCGTGCGTCATTTGCACTTCCAGCATCGGAGCCAGCACCATCGTCGAAGAAAGTGATTAAGCAGATTTGATTTTGCGAAATCAAATTTAAACAGTCCTTCTAAGGGCTAGAAATCGAATTTTCCACAGGAGTTAATACCGAATTTTCAACAAGTGCCGACATTTCGAAACAAACCACTGCAAAAGCGCCGCTAAGCGTGGTAGACGCACCGCCGGCAACCGAGCAGGTGGCGATGGTGGCTCATTCGCATTTTCCCAGTGCGGTAGCGGATGGGTAAGACAGCAACTGGGAATAATTATTTACTTCATCGGAGCTAACCCGGTCCCGCGTGAGTTGAAATTTCGACATCGGAGCCAGCATCTTTGATGAACAAATTCCTTCCTAAAGTTGACCACATTATGGTTTCGTGAAATCAAATTTAAACAGTCCTTGTAAGGACTACAATTCTGAATTTTCTGCAAGAGTTGTTACCGAATTCTCCTAGAAAGTGCCGACATTTCAAAACCAACTTGATCGAATGCGTCGTGTGGAAATTAAATCGCGCTTTCTTGCATCTATGATAGATTTGATTTTGAATCTGCCAAAGTAGAGTGATATTAAAGAATTAAATTAAATTATCTATAAAGAGCATTAAAATCATCAATTTTCTTCAATTCATACAACATTTAGGATTGAAGAATGAAAATGAAAATCGTTGACCGGTGTTGCCAAATTACAATATAATTTTCCATAGCAATAATTTTATTAATTTTCACTGATTTGGCCAATAAGCCTTCAAGAAAATCGTATGAAACATAGTTTGTCAAAGATAATTTATAGATAATGAGCAGTCTACTTATTAGCAATAGTTTAATGATGTTTAATATTAAATAACTATTAACTTGTGCTACATCTCTTTGATTGCAGGTAAATCTGCATGGCATCACTGATTTTTACCCCTCTCTCGTCTAGCCAATCACGTGCGAGAGGGGAATCCAAATTTTTGCGGCGTATATAAGCTAACTGCTTCTTCTCATCTTCCATCAGTCTTCTTCGATGCCTCGACGAGATCGCATCAGCGGAGCGCGCTCGTGGAGTATAAATTTAAATCTTCTTCTCGTTATCGCTCAGTATTCTTCTGGGCGTCATCGAGTGCGGTGGGGTCGGCGAGAGCGCTTTTGCGTTTCGCTTTCCCATTCTTCTCCACACTGTCGAGCGCGACAGACGGACGGACGCTGCCAACCGAGCAGTGGCGGCGGCGGTGAAATCAAAGCACCGCCAAATTTTCATCTTCGGAGCGCGCGTGATTTGCATCGGAGCCAGCACCATCGTCGAAGCAACTGATCTTCAGGATTTCAAGCAGATTTGATTTTGCGAAATCAAATTTAAACAGTCCTTCTAAGGGCTAGAAATCGAATTTTCCACAAGAGTTAATACTAAATTTTCCTAGCAAGTGCCAACATTTCGAAACAAACCACTGCAAAAGCGCCGCTGAGCGTGGTAGACGCACCGCCGGCAACCGAGCAGGTGGCGATGGTGGCTCATTCGCATTTTCCCAGTGCGGCAGCGGATGGGAAGACAGCAATAATTATTTACTTCATCGGAGCTAACCCGGTCCCACGTGAATTAAAATTTCGACATCGGAGCCAGCACCATAGTCGAACAAAACTCTTCTGCAAGTTGATCACATTTTGGTATCACGAAATCAAATTTAAACAGCCCTTGTGAGGGCTACAATTCTGAATTTTCTGCAAGAGTTATTACCTAATTCTCCTAGAATTAGGTGTCGACATTTCGAAACCAACTACTACGAAGGCACCGTGCGGAAATTAATGATTAACTCTTAAGTGAAATCTCTATCGGTAGTTCTGAAAAGGACTGAATGGTTAATTGGTAGTAAACTTGGCATCAGTTTTGGAAAATTGATGTCCATTGCTTTCCTCTTGCCGATCGGATTCTAACTAACTCTTCTGCCTTTTCACCAACCAATGTGCCCTTCTCGCCGAACGCCGTTCTTCAAGATCTTCTTGACGAACCGTGCTAGTATCGCGTTTATAGTTGTTATATGTAGTGAAATCCAGTTTGAACAGTTACCGAATTGAAAACACGTAAATTCCAACATTTCAAAACCTACTAGTACAAAGCCGCCGTGCAGAAATTAATGATAAACTCTTGACAGAAATTTCTATCGGTAGTCCCGAAAAGGACTGAATGGTAAATTGGTAGAGGACTTGGCAGCAGTCTTGTGAAATTTACGGCCATGGCAAAATTGTTTGAAATGCTTATGGAAGGAGTAAGGAACATGAAAGAGTAATTTGCAGCAACAAACCTCCGTCGTAAGGAACTTATACAATTCTAGGATATAATATCCCTTCTACAAGAATCATCAGACTACTGAATCCAAGTCATCGTGGTCCTACGTCACCCTTTCGTACAACCCCTAGGGTTATACCCTTGTAGTTTTTTTTAGAACAAACCGGCCATTCGAGCAGGGGAAAATGCACCGCCAAATGTACATAACACGCCAAGAAATTAGGTGGTGTGAGTGTAGCATACATCACGGCGTTTAATAGCCGTTACTGGATGCCACCGTTCATTCATTGGATAATGCACATTCGTAAGGTTCTTATTTTCGGCTCTGCACGCAATTTGGGTTTACAGCCTGGATTCGCTGGTTGGGTCACGACTGCGCCCCGATTAATGAGTCGTGTTCGTTCGTTGGAGCATCTGACAACCAGTGTTAACCTGTACCACAACACTGCTGACAACTGATCAAAATGCTCTAGACAAGCGCAAGTGACGAGAAATACGTCACGAAACATTCACATACTTGCACAAACGTCCTGTATATGAGAGGCATAGAGAACAGACATCCAGGCTAGAACAAATTTCATTCGGAAAGTTGTGTAAGGATTTGAGTCTTTACTTGAGTAAGGTTGCAAACCAATAGGGTAATTCATGTATTTTGGACAGTGTGGTACTCTCCAGCTTGACAGATCAATTCATAATAATTTTCATCAATCGCATGGCCTACTCGGTGGTACACGAAACTACCACATGTCCTTTTGTTTAAAGAATATTGCATTTTTTCCACTTCAAATAAGTAAAATATTAAATCCTTAATTTTGCACTTGTGTTGGAATCAATTAATTCTCAGAATTTTGTGTTATCTCTAGTAGAAATGGTTACAAAAATAGATTCAAAATTGTTTTTAGTTATCTTCAGGCCTGTCTTGGCTCGATTATTATCAGCCGCTTAGGCATCTCCCTCCTCTAAGGCGAGACATTATTGCCAGCACCGGCCAGATTTTCATCTGCCGCTTTGGCGTCTCCCTTCTCTGAGGCGAGACATTATTGCCAGCACCGGCCAGATTTTTATCTGCCGCTTTGGCGTCCCCCTTCTCTGAGGCGAGACATTATTGCCAGCCCCGGCCGGAATTTCATCCGCCGTTTCGGCATCTCCCTCTTTCGAGGCGAGATTTTCCGACTTCCCTCTTGTCTGATCCGATCAGATGCTATCCGTCGGAAAACAGACTATAATTACCTCAAGTTCCGGCTATCCCAATTTCATTCAGCGTTAAAACTGCTTTCCTTGTCCTTCTTTTGTTTGTCTCCTTGTTCTCGAAAAGTCCAATTGAAAAGAACGCCATCGAATTTCCGCCGATCCTTTTCCTTCTCGTATCCGTCCGTTACGTTACAAAATGAGTCGTAGTAGATTTCACTCGCCCACAATCTGCCTTTGCTTAGTAAATGGGTTCTTCCTCGTCGCCACTGGGGTACTCTCCAGCTTGACAGATCAATTCATAATAATTTTCATCAATCGCATGGCCCACTCGGTGGTACCGTAAAACGGGGTATCTTTGATAATGCGGGTAACTTTGATAGTGCGACAGGCATTGTGTAATTTATCTTAAAGCTATGATTCCTTCAACCAGTTCAGAAAAAGGTAAACGTAAATCAATTCTATACATATGAAAGTTCATCTTAGACGAATTTGCATTTAAATCTAGTTTATATACAACTTTTTGGACAAAAAATAAAAATTGTTGATATTTTTGTCATTTACCAACCCCTTCAAACAATCTGCTGTACGACTTCGTTAAAACTATTTTTTCAATGAATGGACTCTTATTCTCGATAGATTCATCATAGTAGATTCCAAATCTGGCCTTGAATCTCTTAAAGAAGTGTGTTTTTACGAAATGGAAGCAGTTTTGTAAATTGGGTTGTAAATCCCCATACATTGATAAACGCCTAAAAGTATGCTTTGCCCTTGTAATTTCATGCAGATAAATGTGTTGTTCAAAATTTGTTAATAAAACATTGAAAAACTACCCAAAAAAAGAAAACTAACCATGATTAGCATGTAATCATATGTTAATGTACCGTCCAGCATTTATTATTACAAAGATAGTGATTTTTGATAGCTAAATTTATTGTGTTTTGCACTCAATACTGCACAAACTCATTTTTATGTGTAGAATTTAGTTAAAAATCAATGTTTCGATAAAAAAAATCTATTTGACATATTCTACAAGCCTTCTCTAATCATATGTATAGTTCTAAGATTTCAATCTGTGATTATTTTTTGAGATTTGATGTGTTTTTAGGGCATTATCAAAGTTACCCCAAAATGAAAATCTGATTTCCGGTTATATGAAAAACTAAAAGTTACCCAACATATTTCAGATTATCGATACTTTTAATTGCAATTGATAACCGATACCCCAGTACTTGTTTTAAAAATATAAAACTTGGGGAAATACTGTTACATGTAAAAATATTGAGAGAATTCGCTGAAAAACTATCAAAGTTACCCCATTTTACGGTACACGAAACTACCACAGACAGGCTGAGGACAACGTTGAAAAAATCGTCCCCTAGCTTCCTTAGAAAGCAATTGAATATTTTGCAAAGTTACTAATACGCTTATAATATGATTGTACTTTGCGTTCCTGATGACAAAAACCTTAACGAAAGCATTTTAAGCTGAGAAAATAGCTTTTCCCGATCGCCTGTTAGAATTGCATTTTGGACACCGAATATATGTTTTGGACACCCTCAAGTATATGTAATTTGGACAGGGCAATTATCTCAATGTTTAGCCATGAATACTGCTAAATCATGGAAGTAGCATAAATTAACAAATATTTTCTTACAAATAATCAAATTTCTCCGCTTAACAGACATCTATTTTGATAACTAATACAGTTTTTGTTAAAATCAAGGAAATATCGCCAGACCCACAGAATACGCCTCCAAGTATGCAATCGCGCTGCATCCCCATGTAGTTCGTCAGTTGACCAAAATATATTAACAGTAGAAACCATGCAATGTATTTTGGACACATCCTATTTTAAGCGTTCTAGATGAATGTTAAGAGATTGGCTGCCTAATGCTTCATTATTGAACATTTTTCATTGCAAAAAGGCTTTTAAATGTCTTACAATTATTAATTCAACGATTTTGAGGTGAATATTGTATGTGACTGTGAAGTGTATGTCGTCTTGCATACCTGTGCATTTGAGGGGTTTTAGTGGAACAATTTACATTTTCGATAATGTTGAAGTAGATTCTTAATTATTAAGCGTATTTTCAACGTAAGTCATCACAATAGGGTCTGTTTGATCCAATAATTGAAAAGGATCTACAGTTCTATTAGCTCTCCGGAACAAGACATAGGGAATCGCGCCACTTGGGCGGTGGCTTCTATTTTCCACTATAACTCAGTCAAATTTGAACCAATTGACACAATTTTTGGAATGCAGTGAGATAGGTATAGTATCTACACGTGTACAACATTTCAAGTCAATTGGTTCAGTTATAGTTCAGTTATAGTGGAAAACAGACGAATATAGAAGCCACCGCCCAAGTAGCGCGATACCCTACATCGCCGTGCATGTCCAAATTATAGTTTTACCCTACTTTTATATGCCCTATGCTTGTCAGTCCGACGCTTATTTCAGAATTGAGTAATTAGGTCTTCAGTAGAGCGAGCTCCCTGAGACCCTTCAAGAGAAAACATCCACCTAAGAGTTGGATACGAAGGTGCTACTAGTGATGTCGCAAATTAATCGATTATCCCAACTAATCGATTAATCGTTCAACTAATCGATTAAATTTTAATCGAGTAGCGCCTTATTCGATTATTCCGATAATCGATTATTTGTTTCGATTTTTTCATCGATTATTAAAAAACGTGGTACACAGAAACAGTCGTCATACTCTGCTCGCTTCCCGTCGATCATCTTTTCAACACTAGTTTGTGTTATGGGATAAAAAAAGAACAGGGGTTTGGGACCCTAGAAGTGATATAGTGAAGGAATTTTTGAAAAATATTGGAACGGGGCTTCACAGTTTATGACCATGGGAACTTGGGGTGTTCAATTGATATGTTGATTAGAACGTGCATATATTTAGGCGCTTTCGAATGCTCACAACTTTTTAAAATAACATTTGTAGGGTTTTTTTACAAATCTCAATGTTGTCTGGATCAAGCAGCGCCAAAGTTTTGATTATGTTTTTTCTAATGCATTGCCACTTGTTCTTGGTAAATCAATCATAATAGAATCTAAATCTGGTTTTGAACCTCTTAACAAAGCGTAGTTTTACGAAATAGAATCAATTCTGTAAATTGGAACAGGATTACACCAATAAACGCCTAAACGTATGTAATTCCATTGCAGAAACATGTCCCGTAAACAATCTGCTCTACATCAACGTTCTGACTATTTTTTTGAATAAAAGGCCACTTATTTTCGGTAAATCGATCATAGTAGATTCCAAATCTGGCCTTGAATCTCTTAATGAAGCGTTTATGAATTGGAATCATTTTTGTAAATTGAGACGGAAATCTCCATACACCGATAAACGCCTTAAAGTAGGCAATGCCCATGTAAATTCAAGTACCGTAAAATGGGGTAACTTTGATAGTTTTTCAGCGAATTTTCTCAATATTTTTACATGTAACAGTATTTCCCCGAATTTTATATTTTTAAAACAAGTACTGGGGCATCAGTTATCAATTGCAATTAAAAGATTCGATAATCTGAAATATTTTGGATAACTTTTAGTTTTTCATATAACCGAAAATCAGATTTTCATTTTGGGGTAACTTTGATAATGCCCTAAAAACACATCAAATCTCAAAAAATAATCACAGATTGAAATCTTAGGAGTATAAACATGATGAGAAAAGGTTTGTGGAATATATTAGATAGAATTTTTATAGCAAAACATTGATTTTTTACTAAATTCTACATATAAAAATGAGTTTGTGGAGTATTGAGTGCAAAGCACAATAAATTTAGCTATCAAAAATCATTATCTTTGTAATACTAAATGCTTAACGGTACATCAACATATGATTCTATGCTATTCGTGGTTAGTTTTCTTTTTTTGGGTAGTTTTTTAATGTTTTATTAATAAATTTTGAACAACATACATTTATCTATAGGAAATTACAAGGGCATTGCATACTTTTAGGCGTTTATTAATATATGGAGATTAATATCCCAATTTACAAAATTGCTTCCATTTCGTAGAAACACACTTCGTTAAGAGATTCAAGGCCAGATTTGGAATCTACTATGATGAATCTATCGAGAACAAGAGTCCATTCATTGAAAAAATAGTTGTAACGAAGTCGTATAGCATTGTTTGAAGGGGTTGATAAATGACAAAAATATCAGCAATTTTTATTTTTTGTCCAACAAGTTGTATATAAACTAGATTTTAATAAAAATTCGTCTAAGATGAACTTTCATATGTATAAATAGAATTGATTTACGTTTACCTTTTTCTTAACTGGTTGGAGGAATCATAGTAATAAGATAAATTACACAATGCCTGCCGCACTATCAAAGTTACCCGCATTATCAAAGATACCCCGTTTTACGGTAGATAGAAAGATAGAGCTGTTGTGTTAAAAATTTGTATAAAAAACTTCGAAAACAACTTAAATAAAGGAAACTTATTATGCGTAGCATATAATCATATGTTAATGTACCGTAAAAATATATTTTTCATAAATACCGTAATCCGGGGTAACATTGATCAAAATTTACGATTTTTCTTTAGTAGTTCTCTTGTAGAAGCAAACGTTACATGTTTTATACTTTTAAAACAAGTACTGGCAATCTTCGTTTGTGTTAGACTACTTTGAAAAGTATGTTCAAACTTTAAAACATTTTTAAACAAGTTTTTAATCAAATTTTTGATTTTGTTGATTTGGGGTAACATTGATCATGTCAGTAAACAATGTTCGTTTGTGTTGAAAACGCCCTTATTAACTGAATTCGGGGTCCCTGATTTCGAATATGTTGTCCAAATTCATACAGCTTACCTACTTTTTAAGTTATTTTAGGATTAAAATCCTATAAACCAAGAATAACGCCTAAAGGTAGGCAATTACTTAGGAAGACTAATCTTAATAAATCGTCTATTTAATTGAAAAGGAGCACTTTCAGTTTGTTTCAGTTTTTTTGATGAAATTTAACTTTGACATGTCATGTTAAGTTAATACAATGATTACGAACCTCAAATGTAGGGGGATTAGGAGCATAATGGACACCCGGGGCGAAATGGACACCCCTGGTTTTGCCGAAACCGTTGAGTTTTATGTAAAACTTTAAATGCATAAGTGTAAAGGAACAAGTCATTGTTCTATTTTTCAAAAGTGCAATTTATATTCCTTCAAAATAACCAAAATATCATTGAAATTGAAGTATGTTTCTCATATGGTGGATTTCTTATAATTTCGAAGCAGCAGCAAATAAGGTATTACGAGTGTTTGAGTGTGTCCACCTTATCTACATGTATCTACATGTATACGCAGATTTAGCAATAGATGAAGTATTATATTTTTGATCAGAACTTACTCAAAATAGCAATTTCAATGTTGTAGTCGATTCGGGGCGAAATTAACACTGGCAATTATGAATGGATGTACGCGCGTTGCATACTGTTAGGCGTTTTAGAGAGTTTGGAAAAAATCAATCCGATTATTTTAGCCTAAATTTTATTTAATTAACTTTGATGTTATGTAAACTCGTCTAAGATGGCGTATCATGGTATGGATCTCCTTAGGCAAATTACTTAACTGGTCGATATGATCAAAGATACAGCATAAAATATGCAGGGGTGTCCATTATGCCCCGATGGGTGTCCATTTCGCCCCGTAACTTTCCTGCCAGCCCAAAAAAAAACACACGGGTTACAATTCATCATTTCTTCACAATAATGACATTCTACCTGCTATAAATGATTGAAATACATAGGAAACAAGTTAAAGTTGTAAGCCAACTGATAATATGTTAAGATTTTGTCTGTTATACAGGCCTAACATACTCATTTGCTTAGGGTGTCTTGTCTATTATGCCCCTAATCCCCCTATATTGGAATTTTCACAAAATTTTAACAACAGCTTGAAATTAAATACCAGAGTATTGCATACTGTTAGGCGTTTATCAGGGTACGGAGGTTTCTGTTCTGTTCCAATTTACAAAATTGAATTCAATTTGTAAAAAAAAAATACTTCGTTAAGAGATTCAAAGCCAAATTTGGATTCTATTATGATTGATCTACCGGAAACAAACGGCAATAACCATTATTTAACACAATCAATGGCTTATTAGCTAATTTTCCAAACGTGTCCGTCTTACCCACTCTACCGGTCCGTTTCAACCGCACAGTTGAAAAACATAACTTTGGAGATCACTTTTTAATTACCCTAAAAGTCAGAAAATCCAATTTAATTGCAAAATCGGTTTCCACACTGTAAAGTATTTTAGTTTAAGTATATTTTATGGGAATAAAATTTAAATTACCGGATTGTTAAACTGTCAAAATTGAGAGTTTCCTAAGCATAAAAATAAGCTATAAAAATACAAACAGAACAGCAGATTACTGCAGTCACCACGTTGCGAAACAATATCATTCACAAATGTTATCATAGCATATTCACGTTGTTCTTTAAAGTTTGTTGATTATCATACAACGCGATTCATAAGAAGGCAGTGGAAAAGTTGTCCATCTCAGTTTACGTAGAGCAAATAGCAAGAATTTCTTTTGCACCGATTCTATGCATTCTTCATCAGTTTTCATATGGGGACCAAACAATACTACAATATTCAAGAATCGATCTCACAATGTATAATGTTTTGATAGTGTATGGATCGTGAAAGTTGATAGGCACCTACTACTAAATCGCCTTATAAACCCCAGCATGTTGGTATCTTTAATGCAGCCAAAACAAAGCGGATCGCTGTACCAGCGATAAACCGTGCAAATGTTTAAGAAAATACTATAATAAAAATAATCGATTACCAGGAATAATCGATTAATTATAGCCGATTAATCGAATCGATAATCGCCATGGCAAAACATAATCGATTACCGACTAATCGATTATTTGAAATTTTGCGACATCACTAGGTGCTACTGCGCAAATGCTATCAGCTCTATGATGAACACAAAACGAGCTACTCTAGCGATGTAAACGAAAAAGCAAACGAAAACGATGTTGCATCATTTTCATTTTTTGAAACCATCTGCACGGGGGAAAATGCACCGCCAAAAGTAACACGCCAAGAAATTAGGTGGTGTGAGTGTAGCATACATCACGGCGTTTAATAGCCGTTACTGGATGCCGTCGTTCATTCATTGGATAATGCATATTCGTAAGGTTCTTATTTTCGGCTCTGCATGGTGTTACTGCTGCCGTAAATTCAAACCATTCAAACAGCAACGGCTGTTTGCGGGTTTTACGTACATCGAGAGCCTGCGCATTTCACAGTCAAGTCAAAGGTACTCGCAACTTTGGAACCTTAAGCTAAGTTTCCAGATACCAAGTAGAGCGCTCAAGTAAAATTCCTCCTTTTTCAGCAAGTAATTTTGACAACTGATCTATATGGGGAGGAATGTCACTTTTTCTTACGGAATAATGTTGCAGAGATTCCACCTGTTTAGACTCATGCGCGAAAATTATTTGCGTGGATTTTTCTTGCGTGGGATCACAGATATAAAACCAGGCCGCGTCCTGATGAATATTTTACGCTGTGTTGTTAGATACACATTTGGTGATAGTTTTGCATTATAAACAAACATTCATTACGCACCTACACTGAAAATGAGCCTAATCATTAATTTGCATCGGAATCTATAAATCTTCAGAACGGGCAATAACACGGACTATTTTTCAGCGCGGAAAATTGTCAGCTTCATTTCATTTGCACGGGAAGCGTTACTGACGTTACATTTTTTTTTCCTTACTTGCCATCTGCGAACCGCTCAAGTAATTTTGAAGCGGAATCAGTACTTGATCATTACTTGTCCTATCTTTTTACACAGTACCTGCGAAGTGGAAACTAGCCATTAACCATTATGTGTCCGACAAACTTTTTGCTGTTATCTACACCGTGCTTTTTAAATGGGCGCTGGGTACCCGCATACCCTGTCGGCCACATAAGGCTTAAGGACAGACTTGTTAGAATCCCAAAATGGCCGCCACAATGGCCGACTTTGGCACCTACTCACGATTTCGAGGGCACAAATCTCTTCATAAACAAAACCAGTGCACCTGAGCTTTTGATTTTAAGCTAATTACTAGTGAGCAAGAACAGAATAATGAAATACGTTGTTGTTTGAACCTTGCTTCTTGAGATTTGTGCATCTAAAGTTTCGATGCAATGTTGAAGCGGGATTTTATGACGTTTGTCCTTAAAATGCACTTTTTCTGAATTATGGCTCAAATGAATCACATATTATCCGAAACTGAAAAAGCACTTTTCTCCAGAATGACAAAAAAGCGAACAAAACCAGTGTGTCCGATTCTCATAATTGACTAAATAAACAATCGGATATTCTTATTTTCTTTGATTTGTTGATGATTTTGGAAAAAAGTGCTTTTTTTAGTTCTGGGATATTTGCCATTCTCAATGGAGCCTTATGTAACTTTGCTGTATTTTAACCTACGAATACATTAAAAAGTTTTCGTTTATTACAACAAAAGTAACTTGTAAAACTTCAAGAATAATAAGATAGGGAGATTAGAAACATTGACCACAGATAACAGACGTTTATGCTTATATTGGCAATGTGTGTAAAAATGCTCAACAGCCATTTTGTATGTAACGAGCAGCTGAAACTCATGTGGCAATCATTTAGAGATGGCGCAGTGATCGATAGTCAGTGATCGCTTTCAAGATTGCATGCACTACCCAATTTTACATTCTAGATTGCATTCGATCTTGAATGAAAGTGGAATTTTGAACTATTCTTGCATTCAAGTTAGATGTAATGTCGCAATCAGTTGAGTAGATGGCGGTAGTGAGCCAACGTATATAGTTTTGAACATTTACACAGGATTCTGCGAAAAATTTGTACTAGCATAAACATCTGTTATCTGTGCATCGACTAAACCTATGTGTGACTCGGCTTCAGATGTTGACCGAAATAATAGAACAGTCGATTTGAATGCTCGGTAATCGCCAAAGTCAAAATGATAGTGACATGCAGTAGACATTCGCTCGGTGCAAACTCTTCTGCAATGTTTTTTTTAACTGCAAGTCCGGTAACTACTACAATGTTGCAGTTATCGCACCGCTATCTGTCAAAAACTAAACGTCAACTGTGTTGCGATGTTTTTTTTTTCGAATGCACTTCAGCTGCAATGTGACACTTTAGAATGTAGTTTGGCAGCGTCCAACATGAAATGACAGCCGTTTGACGCCTGACAGTCGTTGCAGTTAGCGAATTACATTCGGTTACTGAAACGTAAACATGTTGCAGGTATCGAATGTCTACTGTATGTTCAATAAGCTGGCATCGGTGTGTAAACATTGTATCGTGATCTGAGTGACTCTCTTCGTCCTCTCTCTGAGAATTCTCGGATTACGGATTACGGACAGACAGCACTAAAATTCAATATAGCGACTGTTTTCTGGAGTTTAAGGTTTGAAAAGCACGCACTGTGGGTTTACCGTCTACCCCCGTTGGTTTGACTGCATCTAATCTGAACACTTTTTAGTTTGACCCCCGCTTATCTGCACATCGTTCAAACTAAAAATGGTTCAAACGTCATTCTGCTTATGGAACAAGATGAAACGGAACGCAGGATCAAAACAAAACAGCCAAAAGGGTTACTATCAGTATGTTTTTCGGTGCCCACAGGGTTACGAGAAGTTTAAATTAAAAAGGGACCCCGTTAGTTTGCATGAGATGTCGTTCAAACCAACGGGGTAGACGGTACTTAAGATATAGAAGATAATATATTATCAGGAATTCGGCAATACGGATAAGAAAATCCATGATGGATTGAAATCCAAGATGACAGCTGACAAGAATGCACTCCACAGTGTAAAGTGTCATTAATAAATTTAAAAAACGATCTTGTACCGACTTTTCGAACCCTCTTAGCAATATACCCTCTTGGAATGAGTGTAATCTGTTGTACCTTTTAAATTCGCCCTATGTTGCTTATCCTTTGGCAGATACGCGTATTTCGACTATCACTTTTAATCTTCCTCAGTGTCAGTGGATAACTGACACTGGGAAGATTACAAGTGGTAGTCGAATTACGCGTATCTGCCAAAGGATACGCAACATAGGGCGGAATTAAAAGGTGCAACTTAAAAAGCATAAAATGAAGGATCTAAATTTAAAGATGGTGGCTGTTTTTTCTGGAGGTTAGAATACTGAAACATCGCAAGGTAAGAAAATTACGATCGGAAAACCCAAGCCTAAGACAAAGAATAAAAATATAGAGAATGCCATCTCTTGTCTTTTTCTATGTAAGCGTCAAGCGACAAGACAAGTAGCGCTCTCTAAGCGTATCAAGGTGGAAGCTCTCTGTAACAGTGTGTGATTTGTCATAAGAGAAGGTGGTGTGCGTATGTTGTGGTTGTGGGAATTTAGCTGATGGTTCTCGATGAGAATCACCCAGCGCAGCGAACCGGTATACTGTGCGTCCGACGCGGTCGGACGCTGACTAAAGAAAGAGGAAGAGTCGCGGCTTGCTATAGTGGTTTCGCAGCGCGGCGTCACGAACACTAATGCAAATCTACTGGTTGAAAATATTCCCATTTGCAGGGTTGTTACGAGAAGGGTGGAAAAAAATCCGCGCCAAATCCGCGCGAGCAAAACTTGAATCCGCGCCAAATCCGCGCGAATCTGGAAATAAATTAGCGCCAAATCCACGAGAGTGTAAAAGTAAATTTGTGTTTTCCCTATACTTTACGGTATTAAAGAAACGGCACTTTAAACTGAAATGGACTAGAAACGTTGATTTACGAATCAAAAGTTTATTCTTCATCTAGTGACTAGATGAAGAATAAACTTTTGATTCGTAAATCAACGCAGCTGATCTTGATTATTGTAAACTTTCTACAAGTGAGTATGAAAACATTTCACCAGAACTCTCGTTTTTTAATACATTCTTTAAAGATACATAGACTGATTTTTGATAAAAACCCGTTATACAAAATCTCAAGAGAAACATGCTAAAAACTACTGGATTCTTGGGATAAATATAAAAAACTGGAAATATTATAAAAGGTACTGAAAAGCATCACATACATTTCAGAAAAAAAATCCTTGAAATAAAGAGAACTATACGGAAAGACTTTCTTGAAGTATCTCTGAATTTTTCAAAAAACATTACCTTATACAATTTTTTAGAATAATTTTTAAAATCAGCATGAATTTGAGAAGGATACTCATGGAATTTTTATAAGATCACTTTGACATTTTTTTAGTAATGGCTTAGTAATTCTTGAAAAAATCTTTAGATAGGAATTCTCCAAGGAACCTGAGAAAATGACCCTTGAAATGAGTAACCCCTGAGAAATTTGTGGAAGGACAATGTTGAAAATTTTCAAGATTTACTTGTTGGAGTCCTTTCAAGATTGCTTTTTTTTTTGCAAGTTCCCCTCAGTGTACCAGTAGCCGCTCGTGTTCCAATAGCCGCTCACGAGCATAGAAAACAAGGTTCACTGTAAAAATACAATCTTTTTTCCACGGATATTTGAAATATGCGTGCCGAATTATATACGGATGAAGACAATGGTACTTATTTATGCTAATAAACATCATTTTCATGACGGTGAGCGGCTATTGGAACACGAGCGGCTACTGGTACACTGACGGTAGTTTGAGATTTCTACAGGGTTTTCCTGATTTTTTTAAGAGTTTCTCCAAAAATTCCTGCAATATTTTTTGCAGGAATGCCTGCAGTAGTGCAAATATTCCCTAGAATTTCCTCCAAAGGTTGCACTAACACTTCTTGTAATGATTTATATGCCTTTTCTAATAAGTTTCTTACAGGTTTCCTCTCAACAGATTTTTCCCGAAATAATCTAGGGATTTATCTAGACATATCTTTCAAAAATATATGGCAGGTGACTTTTTAAATTCTACCGGTAATTCGGGCAGATTAATATTGAAACTCCTCTTACGGCTTCTGATGAATGGAATTCCTGGAAACAAATTTTATTTTTTCTTGAGAAACTTTCAAGTATTCCCAGGGCCGGATCTAAGGGGGGCCGGGGGGGGCCGGGCCCCGGGCCCCCACATTTGAGGGGCCTCCATAAAAACCTTTTTTGGTTGCTAACATTAGCTTTATTTCTCATATTGCTAAAGTACTTTTCGAAAATAAGGAAAAACATTTTTGGTCATCTCTTCGAGGCGCCTCCACATACGCTCGGGCCCCGGGCCCCCACAATCCTTAATCCGGGCCTGAGAATTCCTCAAAAGTTGAATAAAGATACACATCCCTGCAATGAACATATTAGAGGAATTGTTGCACAACTCCTTCAGAGAAATATTTTGAAGAGCTTCCACCTGTTTTCATTGGAATTTAACTTAAAAATCCTGAAGTTTTGCCAGAAACTTTTTCAAGAATTTTCTGCATCAATTTCTTCCAATGTTTCTACAGGTTTTTTTCATAATAAATTTAATGAAGATCTTGGTAAATTTCTTTGGATTTTCATGGGATTCCAGAAAAATGCTCGGTGTAGAGGCGGAAGTGCAGTTTATTCCCTTTTGTCCTATAGTAATTATATGGAATGTAAAATGAACTTTTTTGATACGATAAATAACTACATACTTAGATATAATTATTTTGGATCAGCGCAAAGCTTTTTAGATCAATTTTATATTGCATTATTACTGAAACATATTACCCAAGTCCCTAAAGATTTGAGATTCATACCTACGGCAATAGAAGTTTTAAACAATAAATGGGTAAACTCCACTGTATAGTTTTGTTTGAAGTATTATCACATGCAAGATTCAAATAAAAATACGTACGAAGAGATTTGTCAATCGTTAGTAAATAAAAAGAAGACAATCTCATACGAAAGAACGCTGTGAAAATCGTGAAAAATCAATTCCGCGCCAAATCCGCGCGAGGGTCAAATTCTATGGGTAAATCCGCGCCAAATCCGCGAAAATCGCGAAATCCGCGAAATTCGCGAAATCCGCGCTGTTGTAACAACCCTGCACATAGCAAATACTCTATTTGCAATCCACTCACACAACGCGGACAGCCGCCACAAAATATCAGAGTAGCCAACGGTATGGTGACCGCTGTCAAAGTTATTTTCTTGTCGAAGGATCTGCCGTCGTCGTGGAAACCCAAAGATGGCAATAAATCGCCAATTCTATAATACCACAGATAACAGATGTTTATGCTAGTACAAATTTTTCGCAGAATCCTGTGTAAATGTTCAAAACTATATACGTTGGCTCACTACCGCCATCTACTCAACTGATTGCGACATTACATCTAACTTGAATGCAAGAATAGTTCAAAATTCCACTTTCATTCAAGATTGAATACAATCTAGAATGTGAAATTGGGTAGTGCATGCAATCTTGAAAGCGATCACTGACTATCGATCACTGCGCCATCTCTAAATGATTGCCACATGAGTTTCAGCTGCTCGTTACATACAAAATGGCTGTTGAGCATTTTTACACACATTGCCAATATAAGCATAAACGTCTGTTATCTGTGATAATACATACAACTGTATGTTTATTGATAGAGAAAAATAGTCCATTGCGCACTTAAAGTATCCAAACATATGCCCATGTTACAAGTTCATAATATAGTATGCACTCGATTATTCGCATCTTACTAATAGAGCGATGACGAATGGTATCACTGCCGTTCCGTTCAGTCCACATTCGGATTCAAAAACGACTAATTGGCTAATTTTCTCTCGGTGCACAAGTACTTCAGGAACTTTATTCCCGGAAAATAAAAATAAACTTTCAGTATGAACATGGTCAGAGTGCACTCCACGGTGCACTCTCACACGGTTTTGGGAATCGAGCACAATCGATGGTCTACATTTTAAAGAATATATCTGTCCTTTTGCCTCTTCATTTCAACCTAAAATTTTCTCACGAATTTCTTCGAAGCGTCGTACTGCTTTGCAAAATGAACACCTATCATTTTGACGGCGCGTCCAGCGATTCTACCGACGTACCAACGGCCTTCGAGGCAACATGTATGATTATAGCGATCTTCGTTGTCCAACTCCCGATTCTTCAAGCATTATCTTTTTATAATTCGACGTTCTTCGAGACACGTCCCTCAGTCTCTATTTTGACTTACCAAATCAAATCGACAGCCTTCGCGACCCTCTTTCCCTTTCCTCGAAACTTTTTTTGATTTCTCGACGGCCTTAGGCGTCCTTTTTTTCCTTTTTTCGGCACCTTCAAGGCTCGCCTTTGTTAATTCACGACGGCCTTCGAGGCGCGTCTCTCTGTTCCATTTCCAGACGGCCTTCGAGGCGCGTCCTTTGTTTCCATTTCATGACGGCCTTCCAGACGCGTTTCTTTTTCCCATTTCCCGAGGATCTTCACTCTTTCGTCGACGGCCTTCGAGGCTCGTTTTTTTCACATCTCGACGGCCTTCCAGGCGCTCCCCTCTTTGCATTTTCCAACGGCATTCGAGGCGCGTCAATCTTTTCCTTTCCTAGACGGCCTTCGAGGCGCGTCTGTCTTGTCCATTTCTCGACGGCATTCGAGGCGCGTCTCTTTTTGCATTTTCTAACGGCCTTCGAGGCGCGTCACTCTTTCCCTTTCCTAGACGGCCTTCGAGGCGCGTCTTTTCCATTTCTCGACGGCCTTCGAGGCCCGCCTTTTTTCCGACGGCCTTCGAGGCGCGTCTTTCTGTTGAGTTCCTCGACGGCCTTCGAGGCGCGTCTATCTTGTCCATTTCTAGACGGCCTTCGAGGCGCGTCCCTTTTTTGCATTTTCAACGGCCTTCCAGGCGCGCCTTTTTTTGCTTTTCACGACGGCCTTCAAGGCGCGTCTTTTGCTTCCCAAAATCTAACACAACAAATCCGACGGTCTTCGAGATACGTCTTCTGGTATACAAAGAAAATCAAGCCATTCGGACGGTCCTCGGAACGCGTCTTTTATATTTTTCTATCCAAAACGTCCATTAACGAAAAAAGAAAACTCATACCTGCCATTTTACCACAATACTGCACTTTTCAATTAAATTCACTGTTGGTTTAACTTACCTGGCTGAGCGATTCTCACCTTTATTTTAGTTTTATTGCAACAAAAATCGCAATAAAGCCTGGCAGGATTGCCATTGTGGGAATTTAGCTGATAGTTCCTGATGAGAATCACCCAGCGCAGCGAACCGATATACTGTGCGTCCGACGCGGTTGGACGCTGACTAAAGAAAGAGGAAGAGTCGCGGCTTGCTATGATCTCGTCAGCAGCTGTCACTCGATAGCGTAGGCGTTACCTCGGATGGTCAATATGCGTGCGTTATGAATTGTCTGTTGACATATTGAGGGATAAGACTCTTAACACACTGAGAGATGCTCATTGTCAGATATTAACCCCAAAGTATCTAAATACCAAGGTAAGAGATTCCCGCTAATATTCACGGATTAGTGAGAAAAGGAAAAAAGCAAAAAATAGTTATGAAGTTTGCGCTGATTTGTATGGGCACATCACTATTTAGCAAACTTTCTTAAAAAATTAAGCACTCCCATCTTAGAAGCTATTATTTAATTGCATCTGACTGGATTAAATGTGACCTCCATGGAATAAAACAAAAAATATCGCCATTTGAAAATCGGTAACATTTTTTTTTAATTGATTCTAAACATATTTTATCAGCATTTAGAAACATCCAAACTAACAAAACTTCACAAACTTTACTGAAATAATGACATTTTAGTGTATAAACACCAACTTTTCATAACTAACGCAGATGTGTTGGTGAGTCTCTTTTTTGACATTTACGGGAATCTCTTACCTTGGTACATATTTATATACTTTGTATTAACCCCACAGTGGTATCCGTATACAATTAGTAACACACACTATTATTCTTTGCTAAAATTATATGTTTTAATATATATAATATAATATAATATAATATATATAATAAATATATATAGTATACATGAAATTGAAAATGTTTGGGTAAAAAATACTGACTTTAAAGTCTAAGAGAGCTGACCAAAATTTAAGATAGCGATTGCATTACCGAATTTGAAGTTCATCAAACGGACGCAATATAAATAATCAAGTTCAGGCTATAACACGGGTTATAATCTACATTTAACCACAGACAAACAGACGTCCCACTCTACCCACTTCCCATCGTTTCCGTTTACTATCTGTAGTTCGCAATCTCTCTCTCTCATGGTGCTCACATCGTTTTTGCTCCCGTTTGACTTTTGCTCACTACCGCCATCTACTCAGTGGCACAGAGAACAGACATCCAAGTTAGAACAAATTTCATTCCGAAAGTTGTGTAAGGATTCAAATCTTCACTTGAGTAAGGTTGCAAACCAATACATGATGACAACACTAACGCCGCCAAACACCATATTGCCACAGCCAGTGGTGAATTGAAACATTTCAAGTGGTGAAATAAATTAATATGGGAAATTAACCGATTGAAGCGCCACGCTATTGCCACTTGTGTTCCCAAGTAACACAGAAAACATCTTCGAAAATAAAATTTGAAAAATATGTTATAATACAGTACTATATTCGTATCTGTACACAACTTCTGTTGAGATCATGTTTCAACTATGTTGGGCAATAACAAGCTAATGAAAAATCTTAGCAGGCTTACTACTGGTTAGAGTAACGTAAATTCAACGTTGATTGCACAAGATTTTTATACCATCGACTTCCTTCAGTTAGAGATGGGATGTAAAACATCAACAACACTTAGTTATAACCTTTGGGATCGGAGATGTTAAGAATACGTTATTTTTACGATAATCAGTCCGCTGACTCTTCTCACTTACTTGAACAATATTTATAAACTTCTTTTGCACTTGAAATGCAAGGTAATTCAACTATCATAGCAGCTATGATAGCATCCAATACTTATATTTTAGGCTTTGCGATTGCAGATCCGCTACGAGTTTGCTAAACAGGTTAACACATATGCATATCAATAGTAACTAAATAGCTTGATGACTGTGAACATTGGTTCATGCCTGAATGGCTCGAAAGAAGGAAACCACCATAGCACTTCACTCATATGGCCTCCCGTCACGTAATTATCATTTTAGGTACTTACGTGACGTCTGAATTTCACTTAAAAGCACAGTTTCTTCACTAGTTTTGATCCCCCAAAATATTCAAGAACAATGTATTCATATTCGCTTCACGAACTGCCTTCCAACTTTGTTATTGTTATACCAATGTTCAAAACAAGTATCCAAAAACAAATATCACATCGTTGTCGCTTATGATGTTCAAATTACGTGACAATGATGGTTTTTCAATGTATTTCAATCGATTCATGTGGTATTCGGCAAACTTGTTTTAAAAGTGTATTACAGATGTAATTTAAACGTATTTTCAATATTTTGCTTTTTTTCTCTATTTGACCGGCCTAATTACAGTGCCTACTGAAAGTTTCACTCTAATACCTTTATATACAGTCGCTTGTTTATCAACAAATGTTTCTCAAAATAATTATTCATAGGGGACAGAGACAGTTCAAACATTTGATGAAATACTTAATACCATTTCCATACTGATAATATATACAAGTTCTACCGTCAAAAGTACATCATTAATACAATAATTGAAAATAGTATTCCAAAACTTCCAGACGGTACTGTGGGTATAAGCCACCATGTTGCATGTCTGGAAATTTGTTCTAAAATCTCACACAATCCAGGAAGATAAAAAAAAATCTTCCTTCTCATTACCAATCCGATGCAAAGCGCATGAATTCATGAAGGATAAATGTGCTTATTTCACCACAAATTTTGAATGGCACATAAAATTAGGTCATGGTAACGAAACATCGAGATGGTAAATAACAAATGAAATGAGTGGCATGGAAATTATTTTGAGCCATGACCAAATAGTACTATTAGGTGTCATATTTATTTGCACAGTGTGCGTTTGATAAATTGTGATTTCTCTGCAAGCAATAAGTAAGTCTTTATGATGTTTGCAGAAAACATATTCAATACTCAATTTTATGTTGTATGAATGTATTGAAAAACATCTTCAGTAACATCCAAGATGTTTTATAAGCCGCCATTTTTTGCGCTTTTTCGGTTATATAAGTGTATGAAAATATGTTTCGCGTATTTGGAGCAAAACATGTATGTTTGTATGAACCATGTAATATATACACTATTGTAACAAGTTGTGTTGCTTGGGTTACCGATGGAATATTCCTTACACAAAATTCAGATTGGACTTGGATGACTGTTCTCTGTGTCAGTGGTTTTGCGAAACACAGCGTAATTAGTATTTGGCGATTATACTTTTGACACAATGATTTTAATGGCATTTTATTCAAAGTAATGTTTGTCTGCACGGAGAAACAAAAGTACCCAAAAGTGAGTTCAATCCACCCAACTTCGAGGTTGCGCGCGGGAAGCCAATTTTGAGTTGATGGAGTTGATGTTGAGGTAGGTAGTTTGCATTTAGGCGTATTCGGCCAAAGTACCTAAAGTCGAAGTTTTTTTTACTCAACCATCAGTTAAATTTACTCAACTTTCGGTTCTATGTCACTTACTCAATTTTGGCTTCCCGCATCGAACTCTCAAAGTTGGGTTGTTTTGCTATTCACTCTTTGACAACAACAAAGAGAGCGAATGAAAGAGGATGCAAAAAAAAACTCAAAAGTGAGCTTAAAAATACTCAAATTTGGGTTTTCTTGTTTTTCAGTGTGTGATTTATCCACGAATGTGGGGTATGGAATGCTTTATGAATACATAAATGTTTACATACAAGATGTTTGATTCTTAAAAATGGCGGCCTTGCACCCTGGTGGATTTAACGCTAATTATAGGGGCTTTAGCAACGCACCAGTCAGTCGCCTGACTTGAATAATAGTACACTGAAATAAATTTTGTTGTGGAAACTACCGATTCCATAGTAAAATTACTAACCGTACCTATGATTCTCAACCGACAACAAAATCTGTTAAGATAGCTGAAATGTGCTTGAAATTACAATGCATTGTAGTAAATTCAACTAAAAGCATAGTCGTCTCAACAACAAAACATTGTTAATTTTTCCAGGACACGCATTTTACAACACAGTGTGGTTAAAAATACAATACTCATTTGTTAAATTAAGGTTATTTTTGGCAATGTTAACTGCACTGCTAGTTAAGTTGACAGTGTTTTAGTGGAATTAACTGGAAAATGTTGTCGGTTGAGAATCATAGGTACGGTTAGTAATTTTACTATGGAATCGGTAGTTTCCACAACAAAATTTATTTCAGTGTAACTATAGGTGAACAATTTATTTTTTGCACACCCCATTCATTGCACCTTCCCACTCCTTCCAGTTCGATCAGATTTTTCTCACTTTTGCTTAATTTTGACATCTCATGGTCTCATCCACAAGGTGCAACAGGTAACTGCACGGCACGCCCTCAATAACCGACGAATTCGTATACAACAACGTCCAAAACCGACGTTAATCCGTCTCCTTTCTTCTTGGGCCGAATGAGTAAGTCGGTACCACAGAAAGATAGCTTTCGGCTTCTGCGTGGGACCATGATTCATAGGGTATGTGTGCCATCAGTAATCTTACGCTCCCATATTCATCCTATTCGAAAACAAGCGATTACGGCACCGATAGATTCCGTTCTTTTTGTTTTCATGCGTGCTCACTTCTAACAAAAAATACAAAAATATGAAACAAAACAAACAACGCTTCAATCCTTTGTTTTTCGTAGGATGAAAACGGGAGCCACATGCTTAAGGACAAACGTCATAAAATCCCGCTTCAACATTACATCGAAACTTTAGATGCACAAATCTCAAGAAGCAAGGTTCAAACAACAACGTATTTCATTATTCTGTTCTTGCTCACTAGTAATTAGCTTAAAATCAAAAGCTCAGGTGCACTGGTTTTGTTTATGATGAGATTTGTGCCCTCGAAATCGTGAGTAGGTGCCAAAGTCGGCCATTGTGGCGGCCATTTTGGGATTCTAACAAGTCTGTCCTTAATAAGGGAACCAATACCCTATTTCACTGCTTTTGCGGATAGCGTGTCTTGCCGGAGCCAGACGACTGAACTGGACGCGCGCGAGATTTGCAACAATATTCACACCACGCATCTTTCTACACATACCTTTTGTGGATATGTTGACACCGCACATGGTTTGCTGCCGAAAGCAATTACTGTCATCCCGCTTGAGAGATGATAAGTAGACGATTCTTTTAGGACCGGGTGTCATTATCGAATATCTGGTATTTACTCTTTTGCCTTTTTCTTATGGCTACCGCTGTACATATGTATTGAGAGAATTTTTCTCACGATTTGTTCGTAGTCACACAATTTTTTAGGTTATTCTGGTTTTACATGGAACAGGCCTTAGTATACGGAACTGTAAAAAAATGTCATAATTTCGTACATAATGCTCATTGAGCATTATGACAAGTAAACCTCTGCTTCAATACATAGTCCATCGATTGACTACAACTTTTTACTTCATATTGAAGTTAAGCCTGTCTGATTCTTCAAGCGCTTCGCAAACAATTTTACATCCATTTCAATCAAAAACTTAGCAGCTGATGGATGGAACCGACACATCACAATAAACAAAAACGATCCATTTGATCTGGCACCTCCATTGCGAATTTGCGCAAATTTTTCACACTTGCCCAACTGCAACAGAAAGAGAACCCGAGCAGAACACATTGGAACCAACAGCAGTAACAACGTCCAACCTGACCTGAGTCTGCAAAAGACCGAGGAGATTCTACGCCGCCGCAACCAAGTTTAAAATTTCACACCGGATCACAGATGGCCCGAAGAAAAGGCAATTAATCTTTGCCTGGTGGCAAGTGGTGGCGGTGCGACTTGATCGACCAGTTCATTAAATCGGTTGGTCACGAGACCACTGCAACAGACACGCGGATGTGAACATGTTGGAATCACATGCCTTATTGTCTCGCATTTGTAAAAGAAAGTCAACGAACAATGATTCTTGTATATTTATCTTCTTTTTTTAACGAGAGATTCTAGAGGTAAGTCCGCTTGTCTGTGACAAATCTGCTTGGTGATATATTGACGTAATTGTACCTAAATGGTACCATCAATCGTTACAATTTCAAAAGGTTTAATTAGCTAGTATTTTCGGTCCATCTGCGGAAACGACTACACCATTTTATTCCTACAGTTCTGGGCCATTGACTCCATTCGCAGTTTAATGACAGTATGTATATACACACAGGTTCCCTTTGAAACTTCAATGCTGCAAGTAATGCGCGCTGGTTGCGATTTTTAAAATCAAGTAAACACGTCAGCTGTGCGCACTGACTGTAGGTACACATAAATAGCAAACCCGGAATAAGCTATTCGGAATAAACTGTACCAAACCCTAAATCATGCTGCCTTGACGTCTCGTCTCAGTGTACTCCCACGCACATCAACAGCGCTGGCAGATCTGCTAGTGGTTTTAATGTACGTGGCTAGATCCAAATGGAATCTACAACAATGAAAACGTGTTTGTTTGCATAGACGGCGTATGTTGATCATCAATATAAACTTCTTTTCTCGATCAGCTTAAAAAGCTGTTTTAAATATCCTTAACAATTGTCTAAATTGGGCAAGAATAACACTACGGTTTCGACGGTAAGAGTTCATTGAACAGGTGACCCCCAATTCATGGTCTGATGCGACTACAGCGGTATGCTTACCGTGCCTATGGATGAATGATGAACTCCGTCGGGACCTGGAGCCTTACCTACGCTAAGGGACTTTGCTATCCCCGCAAGTTCCACATCGGTGACCCTTTCCTAATCGCCAGCCCCAGTCCCAGGCTGCCCTACGAAAGGAGGCCAAAGACTAGTATCATGGCACGGAAAAAGCCCCTCGATGATCCTCTCCAACATCTCTGGAGATTGCTCTGTAGGAGCCACTACCATTCTCGTCTAGGCCATGACGATCCTGTAGGCATCACCTCACGGATTCGCAT
Source organism: Aedes albopictus (assembly GCF_035046485.1). NCBI lineage: Eukaryota > Metazoa > Arthropoda > Insecta > Diptera > Culicidae > Aedes > Aedes albopictus. The sequence goes on from NC_085137.1 coordinate 217,975,447, forward strand.
TGGTACACTGGCAGAGACCCTCGAAGCAGGCCTTTTTGCTTGTCCTTATCTCGGTCTTCAGCGCGGCTTTTGCAGCGGTGCAAAGCACCCGCCGTTCATTTCGCTCTTCCTCATATCGTGCTCGCTGCATCCGCCGTCTGGCCCGTCTGTCTCGGGTGGACTCGCCCAAGCATGGTCGCATCGTACGAACGCGAGAACACTGCTACCAGCTCTTCGCCGTCTAAACCAAGTAGGTTTCGCTCACGGTGGAGCGCCTCCCTATATACCCCTTCGTTGAAGTATGATGTCTTCCACCTTCGAGTGCTTGACCTTGACCTAGCCGCTTCTTCCTCTACCCGCTGCCTGCTGTTGTTGTAGTTGATACTGTAGCAAACTGCCAAGTTATCGCTGTTAGTATAGCTATCGTCTACTCTCCAGTTCGTACTACTTATTAAGCCAGGACTACAAAAGGTAACGTAAATAATCAACTCCGCACCGTTCCAAGTTCCGACTAAAGGTATTCTAGGTACCGACATTAGCCAGATCGGCATTTAGTATGGCCAGGGTCTCTATCAGGATCTGATCCCGCTGGTTCGAGAAACAGCTTCCCCATTCCACGGTCTAGGCATTAAAATCACCCACTATTACGACCGGCCTTCGCCCTGTTAGCACGGTCGTCACACGGTCCAACATCTGCGACCACCGCTAAGGGTTATAACAGCTACAGAAGAAGACTCCGTTTACTTTGGCGACCACGAAGCCCTAATAGGTAGTAGACATTAACTCCTGGATGGGGTATTTACCGGTCGTCCATATCGCCGCCATTTTTCTTGACCTATCCGCGACCCAATTTCCGTTGCCGGCGGAAACTCATTATGGGTCTACTACAATGGAGATATCCGTCTCCCACTCAGAAACTGCCTGACAAAGCAATCACAGTGGTTCAGGTTCAGCTGCGTTACCTGCACTGTGATTTGTGCATTAAGGCCGAGCACCTCGGACCATCCGTTAGGTGCCTGTTGTTCACGGATTTCCCAGTACAAATCAAACAAATGGGTGGACTGGTGCAGGGTGCCTTATGGCCTTCGGCGCCGAATCTACTACACAGTTTGCTCCTGTAAGAGCCTTTACAGTCCCATGACTTGTGCCCTGGTTTCAGACACCTGAAACAAACCTCCGGTGTATCGTGTATCGTCAGATTACATACACACCTGTCTAACTTGATTCTCCCCAATTCATCGGACTTTTTTACTTCCGCCTCAGGTTACTGAACCAAGGCTACTTGTGTCCCTACCGGCCCCTTCCGTAGCCGAACGGCAGCGGTGGCCACCTGCACGTCGCACTGTTACCGCAGTGCCGTCACGAGCTCTTCCACTTCGGTGACATTGTCTAGATTTTTCACCTTCAGAGTCGCCTCTTGTGTAAGAGCCGTGCGGCTCCGAGGTCGTGCGGCTAGTGTCACCAAACTCTTAGTCGCATCGTGCTGAGGAGCGCGGGTTCGATTCCCGCCGCAGCTGTCAGGAAAAGTTTTCGGCTGTGCCACTGGACGTTGCATGCTAGTTCCTTGTCTAGTGTCGTGCTTCCTTCAAAGAGCGAAAAGCTCACTGGAAGCATTGAACATGTCCGTATCTAAGAGCCCTCACCTATTCCCCTTCGCCAAGGAACTCTACCGTCAAACTTTTGTAGGTGGAGCCTTTGCGTTCCTTATCGCGCTTCAGCTCTAGCATCTCACCCATACAAGTACGTCTGATACTACGCACGTCGGCTCCCAGATCCACGAGCTTGGTGTCGCTTCGCATCGCTTCCAAGACGTCCGAGTACTTGAAATGTTCAGTCTTGATGACGGACGCGTCGCTTTTTCGCACTTGGCACCTACTCTTTTACGCCTTCTTGGTTTGGCGTCCCCGATTTCCTTGACCTACGGCTCTTTCTTTTCCCTCTTCCGCTCGATTTTCGTCCAAAGGGGGTCATCCCCTTGGTATACCCTACTCTGTGGTTGCTTATGGCCTAACAACGGTCACATCCCACTGTTTCCTTCCATCCGGGACGGCCAGCCTTTTCAGGCCCACCCTTCCGGGATACCTGGCTGGGGTCCGACTTGCCGGCATTACTGCCGACTTTCGGAGTTAAGATTTTCCTAGCCTTGCGGGCACCGCCACACAGCTCCTCACCTGAAGGCTGCCTCACCCGCTTCTGCGATTGCTTATCACGAGCAATCGCATCCTCCACACCTTTTGACTGCTGCAGTCTTTACGAGTCTCACGTGATTCTGCTTGGCATCGTCCATCGACTTATGAAGTCGCAACAGGGTCGTTTTCATGTCCTTACCTATGTTAAACTTCGTGGACGCAATGTAGATGATCTTGCCAAGCTGCTGCTCAGCCTCCTCGATCGCGGGCAGTACTTCACTCTTTTGGTTGATGGTCCTCACCAACCACGCTGCGTCCAGGATCTCCACCGGCTGGCTTGCCTGGGCGTGGACCGGAGCTCCCACGCTGGAGCTGCGTGCGCAGCTTTCCGCTCCTGCTTCCTCGCTTCTCCTTAATGGAGACCTCGTCTACCACTACCTCACTTGGTTTTGATTTTGTTTTTATTAGAGTTTTTCATGTTAAATCCCACGAGTAGCACGGGAAAAGGGGTCCACCACGTCAGAGCCCTGCATTACCGTGGTAAGGGACGAAATACTGTGGGGGGTGCCCAGGTATCCCACTGACTCCGTTGATGATCGAGCATCTTTTCCATCCCCTCGATCACTCATTCCACGGCACTGGCTGCTTGACACCTTGGATTGGGGTGTATTCTTAGCCAGCGACTACGCAGCTGACTCGCAAGCGGGGAGTCGTCAGGCCCCGGGACTATAATCCCTGCTGCCCCACGGAAATTCACCTGTGCCTAGACGGAGATCCATAGTCTAATATTGTCGCGCGGGAACAACGTTTCCACGATTTTCTGCAGCATCTCGGGGGATCGTTCTGGGGGTACTGATCCAACCTTTCGGTTTGGTCATGACTACTGTGTGATTTTCGAAGCACGTCCGCTTACGTGCCTCAATCTCTTTGTTCAGTGTAAGTTTAGCCGCCCTGTAGGCCTCACTTTGTTACATACTACTCTCATCGGTGCGAGCTCTTTACATCCTCTTTCTAGCTCTTAGGAAGGATGCACGGAGTTCTGCGATTTCTGGACACCACCACTATACCGGTTTGCGTCCATTTCTGCAGCGTCACATGCACGGCTTAGGGTTCCGACTAGATCATTGCTGGATAGATCGTCGGTGTTACCTTCCATAAGCAATCGCTCCAGAAATGCCGGCTTATCGAAGTGCGAGGTCAGCTTTCCCCGATAACGATCGATGACATTCGGCAGTGGCAGTCTTCCACCGTGTTCCACTTGTAGAGCCCAGCTTCTTGCGTTAGTCGAGTGGCTACCCCACTCAATCGCTCATGCGTTGAAGTCTCCACCGATGGCCATGGAACCCAATCGTCTAGTGCGCTTGATAGCGATAGACAATCGCTGGTCTATCGGTTACATGTGGGGGTGCCTAACAACTGAAGTAGGACTCCCCGTCGATCTTCGTTATTACTTAGCGTTATTACTTAGCTTAAGCTCTTGTGCGACGTGGAAATTATTTCCTGGACCGCAAATCGACCGGTTGTACAAATCGTCGCTAGCGTGCGCTTATCCGCTACCCAGTTCCCGTTATCGGAAGGAATGTGGTTCGGGAGGGATGTAACCCTTATTCGCTGTGCATTTAGTCCCGAGTTGCACTCCCTGGCGATGTGACCTTCCACTCCACACTTGCTGCAGAGCTTGCTCCAATCGCGCCCTTTACACCCACGACTTAAATATGTCCTTGTTCACAGCACTTGAAGCACGCCTGTGGTGGCTCATAGATGCTAAGCGGGCACACTGACCGGCAAAATCTAATCTTGCCGCCTGCAATCGCCTTGTTCACCTACTGGGAACGTGATCGTGGCGATTTGCGTGCCTTTCCTCAGACGAATCGATGCACTAGGTGCATCAACCTCACACTGCTCTTGAGAGCGACTGCGAGCTCCTTTGCATCGTTGATCTCGTCCAGGTTTTTACACTGGAGAGCCGGCTCTACCGTCAGGGTTCTCATCTGCACCTTTTTGCCCAGTACCTTCTGAACTAGTGCCATGTAGGAGTACTCTGTAGGATTATCTCTCTCGTCCTGGTACGCCAAATGCTTTTTTATCTAGGCCCAGCGACAAGAGACGATTTGTGCCCCACATGGTCTTCAGCACCTCGGCGTACGTATCTTCCTCAGTTTTGAAGACCGATGCTTGGTTGCCTTCGCGCTTGCGAGCTGGCTACACTTTTTTCAACGCCTTCTTTTTCCCAACCGTCTCCTTACTCCTCTTCGAAGTTCCGCCTACCTCTTCTGGGGGCTTCTTGCCCCCGGGTACCGTGTCTCTTCGGTAGATTTCGACCATGCAGCTCGAGCCTTGGGGCAGTTAGCCATCTCCTCTATGGCTCCGGCCAGCTGCATAGTTTCTTGCGTCATCGTCGCGCTACCAGGAAAAAAGAAACTGTCCGTTTGGGCCAGGACCGGCCAGGAGGTCGTACTCCTTCTCGGCCAGGGCCACCGACTTGCGGAGCTTCAGTAGACCTTCTATCAAGTCCTTGCTGATGTTGGTTTGTAACATTTATGGTAGCCTACTCCTGTTGCCTCAAATAAGAAGGTATTTGAACTAGGTAGGGCGTGTAGATCTAGCAGGTACGGTCGATCCTGATACGATATTCACTCCATTTGCAAATACTGCACTCATGACAAATGATCCGATATGGCTTTTGAGATCATCCAAGCAATGTTTTACTTTTTTCCCAATCCAATAATTTTATGTTTGTATAAATATAAAAGTGATACCTACATACAAACAATCAATAAACGCCTAGTTTCAGCAAGACTGACTCGCCAGATTAGCTAAACAACATCATTACCGTATCAATTCATCAACTTAAAATAAGCGTTCGATCAACTCAGATGCCAGTTTAAATGCTCCTAGCTCCCATATGTTGAGTTATTATTTCCATTATGCATAGATACCCACCCCGCAGCTACAAAAGTGCAAAACGAAGATGAAGAAATAGACGATAATCGTACGCGAAGCGCAAAGTGAAGTGCAATAAAAACATCAACAGATTAGTACCCGCGGGGTAAAACCTCTTGCCAGTCAGTGTGAATACTTAACAACGCTCAAAATATTAATGAAGCAATAATGAGCCGCATCGCCTACGAAGCCTAGCAGTCAGTGATCAAAGCCGACAGATTTTTTTCATTCGCGTTATCTCTTGTGCCTGTGCGCGCGCGATTGCATTTCAAGTGTTATCCCAACAGAGACGACCGTCTGAAAGTTCAACCGCGTTAGAGAGGGAAGTGTTAGCACAGCACCCCCTGTAGTGGAAGATGGCCTCCCCGAAGCCAGCGATGGCTGGTGGCAGTAAAAATGGCACTTCGCCAAAGTCCGGCAGAAACAACGGAAAGCTGCAGCCGGACGCCGGTGCCGGTAACGGTAGAAGCATCGAGGACACGGTCCTATCGTTGCGACGTGAACTGCGTGAGGTCTACGAGACCCTGCGTGAGAAGAATGAACAACTGGTGCAGCTGGAGAAGGATGTACGTGACCGAGATATCAGCATACGTTATCTGAAGAATGAGTTCAAGAAACTGAAGGATTACTACCAAAGTAGTAAGAGTGATTTGAGTATTCCGCCGAATTTCAACTTGAATGGGCATGGGAAGGGATCGGGAGATGGGGGTAGTCTTGAAGATTTGCTGCAAAAAGTGCAAAAAGAGTGTAAGGAGAAGGATCTGCAGATACGGGAGCTGAACCAGAAGGTTATCCGACTGTCAAACAATTTGATTTACGTACAGAAAGAGTCGCTGAGCAAGGATGATCGCATCGACGAGTTTCAGAACGAGATTGACAAGTTCAGACAAGTGGTAAGATATTTGGGGTTTTGGGTTTCTTGGTAGGTTTGAATTCACGCTTCATGACATTTAACTGTGGTATGTTTTGCAGGTTCGTCCCATTACCAAGGCAATGATCGAAAAGCGTTGCTCTGAGGAATCGTACGATTCATTTGCACCGGGCATTGAGAATACCAGGATTCTGCCGGTTAGCCAAGAGCCACGTATGAAACGGCAGGCCATCAGTGCGGAGCCGCTGTCATCGTTGGCCGGAATGCAGGGAGATCTGATCAAGATTCCCAAGTCATCACTGTAAGCATGTTCTTGTAGTTTTTTTAAATGGTTTTCAGCGTAAACACATTCGGTTGGTAATCTACCCGTCAGTAATTAGCTTCACTTACGTGAAGCTTGGACAGTAATAACAAAAAACAAGATATTGATGCCGCGGTTATACATTTTTTCCAGTCCCAAACTGGACTTCATCCAACTGATTGACCAACGATCGCCACCAAGACACACACAGTTCAAACGGTGATTGACTGAGTATCGACCATTAATTAAAACCGCAATCGCCACACGTTAAGCAGATTTTAATTACCCCATGATTAGCATACTAAATAGCCCGGAGCCTCAGAACGTACTGTACTGCCATGTGCCAGCGAACCGTCATCGACATCAATCAGCTGTAGGGTTTTGGTTGGCCAACTTTTTCCAAGAGCAATCCAAGACACTGAGACTTCGGCTCTCATTCAATAGTCATCGTATTTAGTTCAGCGGAATTAGTTGCCGAAGGCATTGATCCGAATAACTCATATACTCGACCCTGTCAAAACAGTCATCTATGGGTGTAACGATTCATAAATTCTGTCCACGCTTTGAGACTCGTTTTGCACCTACGTTGAAGGTAGTGCTGACAGAAGTCAGAAATGGTGGAAGCTGCCTCATTGGCAGCCTATTACTTTTACGACATCTGAACGATAATTGATGAAAGTCTGCTCAGGCAAATAAAACATTTATAAAACCATTAGCCACGTTAGATTTTGCCAGCCTCTTTTGCATGCTCAGCTCTCAATAGGAATGATAAATTTTATTACTGATGAAGTGTGTTTTGTTTGGATTGCTGATCTGCCGCCATCTATCGAGCGAGGGGTGGAATCCGAAACTCTATGTGCTCGCTGGAGATGGAGTGTGGCCACAATGGAGGGTGTCTGAATGACAATGTTCGATCGCCCACTTGTGTGAAGCCGCGGGGCCAACGTCTAACGGCAGACCGTTGTTTGAATTCTGTATAAAACGTTACTCTTTTCTAAGTCAACCGTTTTACACAGATCAACTAGAATCGAATCACCGTTAGATTATCTTGATCATCGTCTGAAAGGTAATGAAAATGTTACAGTGATTTTACGGTGACAAGCTACGCTGGGTGGAGAACCTGTATGCAAATGCCTACCTTTATACGAATATGAATTAGGAGTAAATGTGAGATCGTTCCTCACTTCTCCGCTTTTATACGATATAGGCATGAATGGAAAGAACTAGCAGATCGAGGGTCACCGTCGAACACTAGTTCTATGTGTACGGGGGCAGGTCGTCGCCGGTTGTTGTAGAATATTGTCTTTAGAATGTCGCAGAATGGTCGGTCCCGAAGAGAACGTTATAATAAAACTTGTACAAAATAACGTTTGAGAAATTTACATGTATATTGGAGAAGCTCCATGGTTTCTTCCCATATGGTGCTTAAGCCTAGGCTTTCGAGCCTGGTCATGAGGGTTAAATTCCTTTGTCCCATACCAGGAAGAAGAAAAGCATCGACGGAGTGACATAAACTTTCTAAGCGATGTCACTCCCAACGTATTAACTTCACATTCATACTCACATACTATGCTGAGCGGTTGATACGAGATGTCCCCATTATAGTAGTAGATTTATGACAAATTAGATCGCTAATGGCGCTGTAGCCAATAATTTTTTTTTTTTATTCCATACCTCAGATATATTTATCCATTTTTTTTAAATACACATGTTGTCGTAGATGTTTTGTTTTGGCTATAAAAAATTGTTAGACACTTGAAGGGAAGGTCCTGACGCTGTGAGGGCGTGGCAAACTAGATGTTGATCACACGAACACTCGCAACATTGACATTTTGTTGCTATTTTTTCTACTATTATAGTAGAGGCATCAATATCCACAACAAAACGCTTCACAGTAGCCCTGGCCGCTTCAATTGTTATACTGTATCTCAGATTCTATCATACTGGAAAAACTTGTAATTAGAAGGCACGAAATGTTGCTAATTGGCAAATTGAGAGATGAAATTTGTGAAAAAAAATCGCGTTCTGGTGGGATTCGAACCCACGACTCCGTATTCGCTAGACCGGCGCTTTAACCAACTAAGCCACAGAACAGGTAATGGTTCTGCGGAATAGAAAGCCAAACTTGTAGGTAGTGGGCACAAAAAGGAGTGTGTTGTGGATTGGCATCTAAGCCGAAAAGAGAGATGAGTTTGTGAAATAGGAGTGTTCACGGTGCGGCTTCGGAGTCAGTTTGGCTTTCTATTCCGCAGAATCATTACCTGTTCTGTGGCTTAGTTGGTTAAAGCGCCGGTCTAGCGAATACGGAGTCGTGGGTTCGAATCCCACCAGAACGCGATTTTTTTCACAAATTTCATCTCTCAATTTGCCAATTAGCAACATTTTGTGCCTTCTATTTACAAGTTTTTCCAGTATGTTTCAGACATACCAGCAAACCTGGTAAAATGCCAGTAAAATGGGCAATATGTATCATTGTTCGATTCTATCATTTTCCAGGATTATTTCAATGAATGGCTGTGTATGTGTAGGACTGGACTAAACTAGAACAACTATGATTTTTTTTTTATATTTTTAGAACTTCATTGTGATATATTAAATCAATTTTAAATAGCTTGACAGTTCCGCCCAGTATAAAATGTGACAAGGAATTATTCAACAAATCGCTGCTATACAAACTTCAAAATGATTTTTAAATAGGTTCCTGGGCAGCAAAATTTATAAAAAACTTTGATTTTCTTTTAGTTTGGCATCCAGATTCAGAATATGTAATTATCTCAATACCTCTAAAGAAGCCAATTGCAAGAGGAATCACTGAAGCATATCCAGGAGGTCCCGAAGAAGTTCCTGGAGAAATCTTCTGAAGAATTTCAGCCAAAGTCCCCAAAAGAATTAGAACAGGAATTCCCAAAGAAAACCCAGCAGGAATCTTGCAAGGATTTCCTAGAAGAATTTCCAAGAAAAAACTAGAATTAATCCCCGAAGGTATTCAAGGATGAATTCCCGAAGGGTTTCCAGGAGAAATTTCCAAAAGATTTTCAAGAGGAATCCACGAAGTGCAATACCAAAAGGAATTCCAGGTTAATTCCCAGAAAGATTTAAGGTATGAATTTGAAGGGGTTCTGAGTCATTTGGCCAAATGCCATTAGGCCGAATGGCGTTTGGACGAATGTCGTTTGGCCGAAAACTAACAGCCTATGTTTCAAAAAGAATAAATCTCTGATAAATAATGGCAGATTCAGCATCAACTAATCTCTGAACGGTAAAACTAGAAAGAATAGCCTATGATTAAAAGAAGGAAAAATTTCTGATAATTATCTTAGCAGCCAGCATGTAATCAAGTTCTTTTAAATTCCTTTGATTTTAATTCGACCAAACGGCATTCGGTTAAATGACCGATTTGGCCAAATGGCATTCGGCCAAATGCACGCAGTAAAAGTATGTTAAAATCAAAAATATTTAAGGTAAACTCAAATAAAATATCAATTTGTTCAGGCCACAAAAATAAAACTGTTTGAAGCAAATCATGCGTTACATTTGAAGCAAATGCAATCCATGTTTGAAACAAACATGCATCTTATGACAGGTTATGTTAGAAATAAATCTAAAATTTTTTGTTTTGTTTGGCAGGTCGGCCTTATGGAAATATTCCTTTTTCTCATAAATTTACAAATTCTTTTCCTCCGCTGGGAAAACCCAACTCCCAGTGGCATTTCCAATGCCAACATCATTTAGATCATGTACGCTTCCGAAAACAACGGGATGAAATTTCATGCAAATTTTGGTGAAATTTGACTTATTTTGCAGGAGGAAATTTCCTTTGTTGTTGGTATTACAAATTAACATTTTAGTTTTAAACATTTTACCAATTTCCCGAATGAACATGGAATTTTTGTTTCAAACGAACAAAATTTGTCTCCGTGTGGCATTTGGCCAAATGACATTCATCCAAACGGCATTCGGCCAAATGGCCGGACACTCCGGACAGGATAATCTTCAAGAGGAATGCCCGAAGATGTTCCTGGAGCAATCTTCGAAAGGATTCCAGGACGAGCTCCAAAAGTAAATCCTTGAAGATAATCCGAATGAAATCCTGGAGGAATTCATGAAGAAACTCCATGAGTTAATCCCAAAGAAATCCTTGAATGAACTTGTAGAAGAATTCCTGTAACTCCTGAAGGAGCTTTTGAAGCAATCCCTGATGTAACTGCTAGAGGTATCCCTGAATCCCCCTGGAAAAAAAAATCTTGAAAAACTCCTGGAGGAATCCCTAAAGAAACTTCTGAAGGGATCCCTGAAGGAATTCCTGAAGAAATATTAGGAGGGACTGCTGTACTAATCCCTGAAGGGGCTTCTGTAGTAATCTCTGAAGAAACCTCTGGGGAAAACTCCGAATTCTCCTGGAGGTCTTATTGGAACCTGTTGTAAGAATCTATGAAGAAATTCTTGAAGAGACCTCTGACGAAACTTCTGGGGGAATCAATGAGGATTACAAGGAACTCTCCTAGATTACTCCCTGAAGGAATTCCTGCAGGAATTGCTGAAAGAACTTCAGAAGGAATCCTTGGAGGAACTCTTACACTATTCTCTAAAGGATCTCCTGTAGGAATTCCCGATGGAACTTCTAGTCCATCCCTGATGGATCTCCTGGAGGCATCCTTGAATCCTCCTGTAAGAATCTCTGATGGTACCTCTAGTGTATGTTCTAAGGGAAGTTTTTTTTTAATATCTAAGGGAGGTTTTGAAGAAATCCCTGATGATACTCCTGGATGCGTCCCGGAGTCCTCTTGGAGCTACTGGCGAGATTCCTGAAGGAACTTCTGGATCAATCGCTGATAGGACTAGTATACTGAAATAATCCTCGAAGGAACTTCTAGATTAATCCCCGGTGGAACTTCTGCATGATCACCTGAAAGAACTTCTAAAGTACCTAAAGAACTCCTAGAAAACTCTATGAAAAATCTCCATAAAAAAATTTGAAGGAATTCCAAAAGGAAATTTCAGGAGGAATCTTAGAAGGATTTTTAGGATAAATTTCTGAAAGATTGCCTGGAGGAATTTTTAAAGGGACTCCTGCAGAAGTTACTGAAGGAACTCGTGTGGTAATCCCTGAAGGAGTTCCAGGAGGGATCCTTGAAGCATTCTAAGAGGGATCCCTGAGGGAACTCATATAGAAACCCTTGCAGAAACCTACGGAGGTATACCTGAATTCTCCTGGAAAAATATTTGAAGAAAATCCTGGAAAGATTTCTGAAGGAACTCCTGGAGCAATACCTAAAGGAGCTCCCAGAGAGATCGCAGAAAGAACTGCCAGGAGAGATCCCTAATTGGAATTCTATAGGAATTCCAAGAACTTCTTGAGCAATCTCCTATAATTCTTTATTTCTTTGTTTCTTTTCACTTCATCTACCTTTTGGCTTAATGAAGGTGGTGGGTAAAAGCCCTGGGGAGTTGAACATCAACATTGAATTTCAGTCTCCAGAAGGCGTAATAAATCCCTGAAGGAAGTTGTGGATGAATCCTTGATAGATTTCATGGAGGCATCCCTGAATCCAGCTAAAAGAATCTCTGTAGGAACTCCTGGAGTAATTTCCTGAAGAAACTCCTGTCGAAGTTTCTGTGAGATCGTCTGAAGGCATTCCTGATGAAACCCCTGAATCCTTCTGGATAAATCTCTGTAGGAAGTGCTGGAGACATTTCTAAAGGAACTCCTAACGAGATCTCCAAAGGAACTTCTGGATAAATCCCTGATTGGGATTTCATAAGAAAGGAATACTAGGAGAAATCTTTGAAGGAACCCCGGTAGGAATCTCCGTAGAAACTCCTGGAATACGAGTCTACATGGGCAAGTGTGACAACATTCAGTATTGCGGATCCTCGATGGATGATGACGGCATCCATAAGATTTGACAGAATGTGCAGAAAATATAGGATACGCCTAGACCGAGGAACGTAAAGAATTAATGCAATCCGACGACTGTCTCGTCCCGAGTTGCCGCGAACGTATCGCTTAGTACGGGTGGTACTAAGCATCTGGACGGTACTAATCGCCCAATTCAGATCGTGTTTCGATCCCTTAGCCGTGTGCAGCAGTCATATTTAAGTGCCGGTTACGGCCGGAGAGCTGCCGCAACGCAATGCTACGTATGTGCAAAGCTTACTTACCATACCGGCTAGACTAATGCCCAAGTGTCGTCTACTGTACGTAGGAGTCGTCTCCATTCGACTCGGTCCATGACCATGCCTGTGCAGTACCGAACTCTATGAAGGGTCCGCAAATCGTCCTCCACTTGATCGCTTCACCTAGCACACCGCGCACTAGCGCCGCCTGGAAGAAGCGGAGTGTGAAAAAATGGAACTGCTGTGCCGTTCCCAAGAAACACGGAAGTTCTATCAGAAGCTCAACGAATCCCGCAACGGTTTCGTGCCGCGAGCCGAAATATGCAGGGATAAAGACGGAGGCCTCTTGACGGA